>NC_052051.1:32763484-33064525 GCF_903992535.2 Arvicola amphibius
CAAGGAAAAAAGGCAGAGGGGGCCCAGAACCAGGGCAAGAAAGGAGAGGGGGCCCAGAACCAGGGCAAGAAAGGAGAGGGGGCCCAGAACCAGGGCAAGAAAGGAGAGGGGGCCCAGAACCAGGGCAAGAAAGGAGAGGGGGCCCAGAACCAGGGTAAGAAAGGAGAGGAGGCCCAGAACCAGGGTAAGAAAGGAGAGGGAGCTCAGAACCAGGGTAAGAAAGGAGAAGGATCTCCCAACCAGAGCACAAAAGTTGAGGTTATACAAAACCAGGGCAGAAAGGTAGAAGGAACCCCAAACCAGGGCAAGAAAATGGAGGGGGCCCAGAACCAGGGTAAAAAGGGGGAAGGGGCCCAAAACCAGGGGAAAAAAGGGGAAGGGCCTCAAAACCAGGGCAAAAAGGCAGAAGGGGCCCAAAGTCAGGGCAAGAAAGGGGAGGGCACCCAGAATCAGGGCAAAAAGGGGGATGGAAACCCCAACCAAGGCAAGAAGGGGGAAGGGGCTCCCAACCAGAGTAGAAAGACTGATGCAGTTGCTAATCAGGGCACAAAGACAGAAGGTGTCTCAAACCAAGGAAAAAAGGCAGAGGGGGCCCCCGGGAATCAGGCCAAAAAGGTAGATGAGTCCCCCAATCAGGCCAAAAAGGTAGACACAGCTGCCAATCAGGGTAAAAAGTCAGAGTCGGCTCCTGCCCAGGGTAAAAATGCAGGAATGGTCCAGAGCCAGGAGGCACCAAAGCAAGAGGCTCCTGCAAAGAAGAAGTCTGGTTCAAAGAGAAAAGGCGAGCCTGGTGAGTGCCCTGACTGTCCTGTGAGCGTGAGGGAAAGCTGCTCCTCTGTGACTGGCCGGTGTCCTCAGTGCTTGCTCTGTTGATTCACTTTTCCTGTTCTCCCCAGATAGGGTTCTGATGACAGACCAGGGAAACAACTCCACACAAGTCTAGCTCCCTGAACCTTTGAGCTTTTGGGCTTTTATACAGGAGCAGGAGTGCGGGTTTACCTACAGGAGCATGGATAAGTCTAAGGCAGCTGTATCACCACCAAAAAGCCCACCACAGCCTCCCTGAGGGTTTAGGAAAGCTGTGCTCCTGGAGCTTTCTATCCCTGCTTGACTTGGAGGCAGCTCCACTATCTCCCCAGTAATTGTGGTGGTCGTGTAACCTTGAGGAGGACCTGTGAGTCTTGGGACTTTCTGAGCTTCCTGAATTTTATGATCCTCAGTCCTCTACAGGAGGGATGTTTGAGTTTGGAGGATGTAGCTACATAACTTGGTGCCTTCCGTCTCAGTCAGCTGCTGCTATAGTAAGGCTGCGTAACAAGCACCCCAAGTTCTACCGCCTTGTAACAGCAGTCCTTTGTCTTTGCTCCCGTGTCTGTAGTTGGCTAAGGTTGGCTGATGTAGGTCCTGTCTGCTAGGAGGCTCTGCTTCATGCTGTGTCTTAACTGAGTAGGCTCAGGGCTACTCTACATGCATGAGTTCATTTGGGGGCCTGGGCTGAAGTGCCTGTGTCTCTCTAGGGCAGAAGCCCTCTTAGGGTGTAGCAGAGGCATAAGACACTTTGAGCAGGCACCTTCAAGTTGCATCTCATTCTTCAGGGCAAGTCATGTGAATGGTACTGAGTCCCCTCTGAGGGGCTGCATGAAGTGGTGTGAGAAACAGTCTAGCTAGGATAGTCTTGGCAGATATTCTCAAGGGTCTGCTGTGTCTTACCAGTCTGCTTTGTGTTGATGTCGCACCTAATGTTAGCTTTATTCATTTAGCATTTTTAGAAAATAGTTTTCTTCATATTGTCCTACCCCTTCCCTAGTTATTTAATGAAGCATTATAGAACATTAATGTAGATTCCATATTATATAGAGAGAAAATAGATAACACAGAACACTGATTTGTCTTGGTCTTTTTAGTGAGTTGCAGTAACTATACAGATTCAGCCAAGGTTTAAAAAGTGGTTGAATTTGTGTGACTTGTGAAAAGCACTTTGGCAAACAGGGTTTTTGAGGCAGTTGTTCTCCCAGGTCTCTCCTGAGGGAACTGAACTGTGGCACACAGGTGCTTAGTGGACCTGATGCCCCCAGACTGCCTGGGGGCCCTGCATCTGCTTACGCAGGCACAGCACAGCACAGCACAGCACAGCACAGCTTTAACGGTGATGGATGTTAGGACTCCAAAGAGAAACACAGAGATGGCACAGGGAAAGTGGGCTACCAGATTCTTGAAAGGTGATAACGAAAGAAGACAAAGACATTAAATATGAGACAATACAAACGAAAGCAACTTTAAAAATTAGTATTTCTTCATATTTCAGGGGATTGATTCCAAGCCCCCTCCCCCCCGTGTATTCCAAAATCTGCAGATATTGAAGTCTCATAAATGACATCATGTTTTCATATAAGTAACTCCCTAAATCCCATATACTTCATATCCCTTTTTTTAGAAAAATTCTATTATCCACCCCGTATAGGGTTGGGGAATCAAACCCAGGGCCCTTATGTGTGTTACACAAGTTTTATACCAATGAGCTATGTTTGTAGCCTGCCCCACATACTTTCCATCACCTATAGACTACTGAAGATACCTACTACAAAGCAGATGCTATGTAAATAATTGTTATGTTTTATTGTTTAAGGAATAATTACAAAGAAAAGAACTCATATGTTAAGTAGAGACACATTTTTTTTTTCTCTTTTTGTTTTGTTTTTTAATGTTTTTGATCCGAGGTTGGTTGGATCTGGATGGGAAGCCTGTGGAGGCAAGAATGCTGGCTGTCCCCCAGCGAGAGTCCAGTTGTTCTTTGACTTTTTTTTTTATGCAGTGTGCTGATATTTTATTCTTCAAAAGTTGGAAGCAATCCTGAAGAAGGCATTGGCTCTTGTGGCTGTGACAGCGCCCCCTGAAGTTGGAAACACCTGTGTGGAAGGCCTTCGATATCATTCATTCGCCTTGGTGCAAGGCCACATGGGACATGAATCCTAATGAGATGTTGCAGTAGATAATTTCCCATTAAAACTCTTCTTATTTGATGGCCTTTTGAAATTAAGGGCATAAAATTGGGTCTTGATATATTATCTTTAAATGCTGTATTCCTCATCCCCAAAAGAATAAAGCAATAATGCTAACTACCAAATGCTGAAACAATCCAGAAAGAATCCTGCAGGATGGGGCAGGGGTGAAGTGGGGGGTGGAATTCCTTTCCTTGTGCTTGGCAAGCTCTCTGGATGTGGAGAGCATATCAGACCTCTGCAGTGGGTTGATTCCCATCAGGGACTCTGTGTTGAAAAGTAGAGCAGACTCACTTGCAGAGCCGCAGAGCCAAGGTGCTTCAGAGAAGCCCAGGGTTGGCACTGAGGGAGTATGGTCTCACAGATAGGCTGGAACTCCAGCCATAGGGAAGAGCTGTAAAAGTTCAGGACTGGTGATGGGAAGCACTCATAAGCATGTGAAGGGTGTTCCTGGCTAGCACTTGGCTGTGCAGTTGGTCCTAAGATTCCAGGTATTGCCAAGTGACAGGTCTATGTGTTTAGCCCTCTGCCCCAGGATCTCTCACTATAGTACAGGCTGATCTGAAAATGATGGCCTTCTTGTCTCAGCCTCCCAAATCCGGGGATGTAGGTATGAACCGTCATGCCTGGAGTTAGCCACCTCTTTTTCCTAAATAATCAGGAGAGTGTATTGGTGAGGATCCCCAGTGAGCTCAGAAAACTCTTATGTCCTTGGGGGCATGTGAAGGTCTCTGAGAGTTCTTGTTTTTGCTGTTCATAACTCTGTTCCCACTTAGTACCCTTAGGTAAGTGAGCCCCTACCTCGTCTCTGCGATGTCAAGACTCCCCTCAGCTTCCTGTTACACTCAGGATGTAGGGGACTTTGAGTGCCTCATGCTTGCAGTGATGTGGACAGGGTGAGCGTGCCTTATGTGGAGGTTGTCCATTCCACTCCATGACTAGTTTTGTGAAAGGTGATGGAGATAAAAGAATCATGTCTTCTCATTGTGTCTTTTACTGCAGTGGCCAGACCTTGTGTGGCATTGTCAGACCCAAACAGGCAAGAACGTGTTCGTGAGTTACTGTTTTTATAGCTGTACTGTATACTTGGCCCTGCTCTGTGCTAGGATTATCTAAGAATGACCCAGTCAGTATGACCCCTGATGGTTGTGGGTTGAGGACAGCTTGGTGTTTGCATTTATATATACACTCTCTGGTTCCTTGGGGCCTGGCTGCCCTTGGCTAGACCACCCATTTGGCTTTGCCTAATGGATTCTGTCACAGTCTGCTTATTCTCCAGCAAAATATATTTCCCATTCTTTCTGGTTCACGGGCTCTAAAGATATTTCTTATTCCTGTGGCCAAGATTCTCCTGATTGATGGTAGCACAGGAGGGTGACCCAGCCCGAGCCATACGAAGCAGGGATGGAGAGAGTAAGACAAATAGCTACATAGAACCTGCAGTGTCTCACTGCCTCTGTGGGCGGGGCCATCATGAGGCAGAGGCCCCAGGGTTGGCTCAGTAAGACGCAAGCCATTTTCTTTGTTGTGCTGGTGTTTCCAAGTACAACATGTGAATGGATGTATATAATCTTTATGAATACATTCAGACTTGCTTCTCTTTCTTGTCTGCTCACCTGGCAACACTGTCACAGCTGCTGGACAGAGAAAATTCCAGGGAAACGGGGGGCAAAGTAGGGCTCTCACTTCCGACAGTGGAGGATTCTGATTTTGGGTCTCGTTGAAATACCAGTACAAACAACAAAAGAACACAAAGCCAGGTATCAGTGAAGTGCTTGGGATCACTGGCCTTCTTGCTTCAGAAGGTAACTGCCATGGGAACTCAGATTCATCTTGTCTGGCAATTTCTTGAACTTTCCACATGATTTTCATCACCGAACTGAAGCATAAACTGTAGTAACTGCAAGTTTGGGGCATGAAATCTAACGGTATGAGTACTTTCCAGAGGGTCATGGAATCGTCTTTTTAGTCTGGTACATGAAGTGTACTAGAATTCGCCTGACTTAATACTGAGCACTGCAGCTGGTACAGTGTTGTCAGGTGAGCAGGCATGAGAATGTTTTCACACAGCTAGACCTGTGTTCTAACTCTGGTTGGTCTGTGGTTGGCCCCTGCTGGCCTACTTTTAGCCACCTTGCAACCTAGCCACAACTAAGTGTTTGCCTGTCCAGAACTACCTTCACTCTGGGGACTACGTGTGCCCAATACAAAAGAATTATGGCAGAACTGCAGGTGGGTGCTAGGTATCTGACAGGGTAGGGCTGGGCAGATGAAGTGGCCTGAGATGATGCTGTGAGGATCCAGGAAATGCTTGAGGGGTGGGGTCCCATCAGTGGTCTAGAACAGGCTGGGAAGGGAAGTCTTCCCACAAATGCAGGAGACCTAGACTTGGGCAGGGGATGAGGAGGATGAGGAGGACCCTTGTACCATGAGATTCTAACAGCTGACTGCAGATCTTGAGGGTTAAGAGGTGTGCTGTCCACTAAGAGCTACTGGTCACTCTAATCATTTAAATTATCCCAAGATAAGACTCAGTTCTTTGATCATACTTTCTGTCTTTAATGATCTGTAAGTAGTCACATGTTGCCAGTGACTGCCTTTTAGAACAACTCAGAGATAAAATGTCACCATCAGAAAGTTTTGTTGGACACCCCTGCTGTAAGTAGCAGCCATTTATGGGGAGGTGGCCTCCCAGCAGGTAGGTATCCACATGAAGAAGACATGGCTTTGCAGCCAAGAATTGGCATCGTGCGCAGTTACTCCCCTACTTGGTTCTAGCAGTCCATCTATTGTTCCTCACATAGAGAGGCACTGAGAATGACATCACAGTGCATTCTCACTGGGCTGGTGTTGCATGGCCAGTCTCACTCTGTCCCTGGTTGGTACAGGTACCGTAGAGGTGACAAGCCTGGGCACATTTCTGCAGGCCAGATGGAGCTCTTTTAGAACTTGTGCTTTGATGTGACTTTAAGAGACTGATGAGGGCCATGCCATAGGTATTAACCACTTGTCTGTGGCAGTATTTGACAATCAACACCTGATCCCGATTGCTTTTGAAAATGTATCATTATATAAAAAAGCATGTTTCTAGCAAGCAATTTAAATAGTAGTGAAGTATGGATAGGGTGAAAATTTAAAGTTGTCCCCTTCTGTTCCTGTCACCATTCACTTCTGGGGACCCTGGAGACACTGCTGTCACATGCAAGCTATGGTATATAACCAGTTAGAAATTGCTGTTTGCTTAACAGTGTATTGGTGACATCTTTCCACATCATGCTTGCAAAGTTGCTGCATTCAACTGTATAACATTCCGTATGTGAATGTATCGTGATTTATTTAAATGACACTTAAATAGTGTGCAGACTTTTTTGGATGCTGAAATTGATGCTGCAGTGATGTACATATATTGCTGTGAGTGTCTCTGAAAGTAAATTCCTAGGTCTGTAATTGCAAGTCAGAAGGTGGGTACGGTTTTCATTTAGGAAGAGTGCTCTCTTGCTCTCCAAAAACGGTTGGTGGTTTACAGAGGCCTCCTTGGTTGTGTCAGATTAACCCCTGTGTGGTTCTTCTGTCGAACTGAGAAGGGTTTGTGTTACAAAAGGGTGTTAGAAGCCTTTGCATGGGAAGAGGAGACAACACTGGTCTATGAAATAAAAAGCAGGGGTTCTTTTCTGAATGTTTAGGGACTGGGAAGTGTAGAATCCTAGAGAAGTGAAAACTCTGTGAACTAAAGTGCCACTGTTCGGAGCACCACCCTGGCCTGGTGGGTAGTCGAGTACCTGTGTCCAGCATACTTTAGGATGCACGGGAAACGTGTGTGTGGTGGTAGTGGTAGTGATTTTTAAAAATCTGTTTTTATCCTTGGATTTAGTCTGTGCCTTCTTAATTATGCCCGCCTGCCTCCCACCCTGAGCTGAGGGCCGCACTGATTACTTGGAATGGCCTCGTGGTGGTGTGCTGTCAGGACTCTGCACTGGAAGTGAGTTTGCCTGGATCCCATGTGGGTCCGGGATGTGGGAAGTACCCTATATGTTGTGTGATCCTGTAGATAGCGTGAGTTCTAGAATGGGCAGCTGTTAACCAGAGTGAGCCAGTTTCCTGTTGCTGGTAGGAGGGCCTGAGACCAGGGTCCAAGTGAGGAGTCTACCACAGGTTACATGGCCTTTTTGCTCAGTGGGACAGGGGTGCACCCAGGGGCTCTGGCACTTTTGTCATACTTCGTGGATTGGCTTTTTGAAGGACCCCTCCCTTCTCCCCGCTCCCTCATCTCCTTCCCCAGCTGGCAGGTTGGTATTATTCTGGGGCTAGGTGATTATGATGTTGTGACCAGGAGAATCTCACCAGCCTCCATAATGTAGAAAACAGAAACAGGCTTTTATGAGTCTCTCATGGCTTACATGAGAAAGGACACCACTGGGAGATAGGATTGTGGGTAATTTTTTTGTATCTTTCATTCACCCTCTTACTTTTTTCTAGTTTTTCTTTTTGTATATATTTTTAAAAACTGGAAAAGAAACAAAACTCCACTATGGAACTCCTGTCTGTGTGTTCCTGGAGCGTCTCTGGATGATGGAAAGGGAGGCCTGTTAGTCCTTCGGGAGAGTTAGGGTGGAGGGAGGCAGCAGCCAGTTCTCAGGCCTCCCACAAGATGCCAGTGCCTACCCAGCCCCTGGTACCTGTTGCCTGGTAAGTGCTCGTAAGCTGAGGTAAGATGAATGTCAAAGGTGCTTCTGTACCCTGAAGCTAGCAGTGTCCTGTGGGTGCTGGTGGCGGTGTCTGAGCTCTTTGTACGTGCAGCCCTGCGGGGTCTCCTCTCCACCTGCAGACTAGGCAGGAACACAATGTAAGAAAAGTGTATTTTGATGGGCATGAGACAGAAGAGGTGAAGAAGGGCTATCTGACCTTCAGGGAACCCTATTCAGGGTGTCCACAGAGTGGGTCGGAGCTTTCTTGAAACTAATGGGCCATGATTGTGCCCTTCCTTTCCTCTACCAATCTGCCTGTTCACACGTGCTTCAAGTGCCCGTCCTGCCTTGTCCTTGCCCTGCCGTGTCCTGGTGCTGTTACACAGTATGACAATCATCCTGTGTAGCCAGGGTTTGTAGAGGTGCTTGCTGGTGCTTTCCCTGCATTTATACCCCTTACTGCCCAGCTCTGCCTGTTTACACGGCCATAGCTCAGACTTGGTAGAAGTCATGTGGCCAGCAGATGGCAGTACAGGGTCTCCATGGTAACGCCCCTGGAGCACCTTCCCATCCATACAGTTAACTCCTCACCCTGTTTATAGGCTGGAGACACCAGGTGTGCACTCAGAACAAGCTTGGTGACCTTTATTTCTTTGTCAGGGTTTGAGTCTCCAAACAAAACTCTTGGGGCATTTAAGCCATTCATTTTCTTCCTTTCTTTTCTTTTCTTTTTTTTTTTTTTTTTTTTTTTTTTTTTTTTTTTTTTTTTTTGTGTGTGTGTGTGTGTGTTTGTTTTTTTGTTTTTTGAGACTGGGTTTCTCTGTATAACAGTCCTAGCTGTCCTGGAACTCACTTTGTAGACCAGGCTGACCTCAAACTCATTGAGATCCACCTGCCTCAGCCTCCCAAGTGCTGGGATTAAAGGTATGCACCACTACTGCCTGGCGGAGCCATTCACTTTCTATGTGAGTTCTTCAAAATCCAGGCCCTTATTTTCTTCCCGTCTCCCCTCTTCTCTATTCCTCTGTTCTTCTCTTCCTCTCTCTCCAAAAAGAATGTAAAGTGATCCCCCAGGGAAGCAAGTAAAGTGAGAAGCATCTAGATGGCATTCTTCTGGACATCTCCATGTGGTGACTGTTGGATGTGGCAGTGCTGAGACTTCAGGTACTGTCCAGGCCTCCGTGCTCCCATTCACGATAAAGCTGTGATCTTCCTCTGTAGGCACTAAGGAATCGTGCCTGCCGGTGAAACTCTATGGTCTTCAGCCTTTCTGCCTGCAAACCCAAGCGGGGGCTTGCACAAGGCTTTCCCATGGTTGTCTTTAAAACTATTGTGATGCTGGATTTGTTCTCCAGGTATAAAACTGTTGGTTTGGAAGTCTGGAGAAAAGACTCTGACATGTGAAGAGGAAAATAATCATTCAGTCTGTAGGAAGCCATTTAATGCACACAGCTTTCCAGCTTAGTAGTAGATTATTCTCTCCTCCAGCCACAGGGAAGCCCTTAATAAGCTGATCTCCACAGCTTCTGTGCTTGGAGCCAGGGCACTGGAAACTCCAGATGTGAGTGTTTGTGGCCATCTAGGGGTCAAGTGTAGCTGTCCATCTTTGGCCTGTGTGCTCTGGGAAGGGATGACCAGGGCTGAGCTGCTCGGTCTGGGAGTGGAGTCTCCACTTAACATGCTGCCCGTGGCCTGTCTTGGCTGTGGCTGGAAGACCACTAAGCAGTGGTGGGAGCAGTCAAGTTGTATTTTATTTCTTTGGGGGCCTTGACCTTCCCCATAGACTCGTGTACAGTTGAGGGGAGGCTGCAGTGATGTTGGTGTGTTCTCCTTGTTATTAGAGAGAGTGTTACCTGCGAGCTTGGCTAGGCCCTGAAGATAACTGGCCTCCTGATGGGAGAAGGGACACCTCCCTGAGATGAGCAGGATGGAATTTGCCTTTGGTCCCTGGGCCTTTAGTGGTTAGTGTAGATGACGTCGTAGGGTGGTTGGGGTAGACTGGGCATGGACTCTGCTTCCGGTTGGGACGTAGCTTCCTTCCTGTGGGGATGCTGCCATGCCGTAGACCTGTGCCATCCATGCCACGCCTTGTGAGGGTTCAGGTCTGGTCCTTGCGTTTGAGGGGAAGGCCTTCAGGATGAGTTTGGACAGTCCCTAAGAAAATGAATGTCCTTGCCGTTGGATCCTCATTAGTCCCTAGCCATGCCCCCGTCGGGCCCCACTGTGAGGGGTCCCTGGGTTATCACTTGGGCTTCTCACACTTAGTCTCCTGAATACTCTTAGACTTGAGTGAGCTCTCTGACTTGGGCTCTTACCTGAGTTGCCTGCCCTCAGCCTTGTCCCTTTTGGCATCCCAAACAATGCTCCCTTTTAGTCACTGCATTTTAGTCTGCGGGATAAAGTCCAGATCTATGGGGCCCATGAAAGCTTGCACCTGTTCCAGGCTTATCTCCCTCTACTCCTCTGGGAATCCAAAGTCCTGGATCCTGCAGACTTGTGCCTTTCTGGGCTTTTCCCCTTTCTGCTGTGTAGCCTTTGCTTGCATTGCTGCCAGGCTGCCTCTCTAGACCCCAGCGTGTTGGTCTGTTGGGTGACCTCCCTGTGCCTGCTGTGTGGTGAAGTGGTGGTCTTCCTTTCTTTTATCCCTTCAAGCTTAGTATTCGGCAGTAGTAAGGGATGGTGAGTACATCCACTGTGTTTGGAAGTAAGCTGGGTCTGCTCATCCTGGGCAGAGATTTGGAGAACCTATAGTAATACTCAACTCCCTTTAATGTCTAGCTGTCCACAGGTACTCACAGGGCAAGTCTTGGAGTGGGCTGGTCCTCTCCCTGCTGGTTGAGAAAGTGGAGCATGGGCAGGGCAGGCTTATCCTGTAGCTGGACACGGGCTAGCTGCTGTTGGAACAGTGGGCTGCTGAGTCCCCGGAGTCCCCTTATGTTAACATCTTCCTCCTAATGCGGAGCTTTTCATTGGGGAGCTGATGGTTATGTAGGCAAAGAACAAATTTTCCTAAATGACCCCACAGCTGACAGAGAAGAGACTCCTAAGTGCCTCTTTACAAGTTTCATTTTCTAGGTGATAAAATATTTCTGTAGCAAACCACATCATAGTTTTAAAGTCTGAGGTGTTAGGCACACTGACTGACGCTCTTCAGGCTTCTTGGCAGTGGAGACATAATCTTCCCTCAAGCCTTGCGGCTTAGAGGCATGAGTAAGAACAGTCCGCCCTTTTTGAGTCTCTATGTCAGCCTTGACCTCAGAGAGGCCGTCCTCAGAGCCTCACCCTTGCCTGACTTCTTCACTGTTGAGCTCGGAAGGGGCAGGTGTTTTGCTGTCCAAGGAGGGGTCTGAATGGTTGGGCATCCAAAGTTGGCCCAGGGGGTTAGTTTTCAGTGCTTTTCCCCCATGCCTCATTCCAAGCACATTGTAAGTTAATTTTTGCAGCCAGGCTGTGAGGGAGGAACAGTTATCACTGACTTCACAGACAAGGAAACAAAGATAGGAGGTAATTAAGCCAGTTGTCCAAGGACATAAAATTGTCAGAGGAGCTGAGTCGGAAGTTGACATTTTAGCCTAGGCCATTGGAAACCATAGATACTGCATGTATATATCTCCAAGGCTTGGTGGCTTTATCCATTTATTTTTTATTTTTATTTTTTATGGAGTTAGCTGTCAGTGTTGCCAGCCTAATCTGTTAGTCTGCAGCTGTAGGGGTTCTGTACTGTCTCCCGTGTGAAAGTGAAGCCCTGTACCTCAGGCCCCTCCATGCAGGACAGGCCTGTCCTGGGTCTGTATAGCTCTGCATTCCTGAAGGGCCTGGCCCACGGTGAGTGTTGCTGTGTCCCCCAAAGACAGGATCTGGTTGGTTTCCTCTCATAGCTGCTCTTTGCCGTCTGTCTGCCTCATTCCAGAGCATACTTACCAAAGCCAACCGAACCGAGGCTGCCAGTGCAGCACAGGGAGCTGACCTCCTCTGGAATTCCCTAACCCTTGCTCTTTTTAAAGACTGTGTTAACGGATTAGATATGGAGTCTTTGGCAAGTTTATTTTAATACCTTAAGATTTCGCAATGCCAAGGATTAGGAGAATCCTCAAACATTTGCTAGAGGCGCGAGTGGGGTGCTGTGAGTGGGTTGCGGGGCTCCTGTGGGCAAGCTGTGTGGATGTGACTCATCTAGGGACCCAGTTTTTCTGTCAGTTTTACTGCCTCTGATTCAGAGACAATGGAGATACTGCCTTTTTTTCTCTTTTAAATAGACCTCAAAGATTCAATGAAAAATATTTTACGAAGTTCTTACTCTCTAAAAGTAATGTAAAGGAGAGTATTATGTGGAGAAGGCCGTAGAAGTTTCTGTGGGTGAGAGGGGGTAGGCAGAGAAGGCTCAGTTCTACTTTACATTACTTTGGGTTGTTTGAATTGTTACAACTGTTTACTTTTAATTGAAACATTTAACAAAAATTCATAGTTACCCTGTAGGAAGTTTAATAAAGATTCATTAGAATGCTACTTTTTAAAAAAACTTGTCAGCTCGAAAAACCAAAATAAATAAATAAATAAATAAATAAAAATAAAAACATGAAAAAAACTTGTCAGAAAAATGTCTTCAAGATGATTTTATTTTGGTTTTTATTGTATTTTAAATGCTTTCTTTTTCTTTTTTCTTTCTAAATCTTTGCAATTTTATAAAATATATGTATATTTACAACATTTTTTCCTTTCCTCCAAACTTCCCCATATACCCCTTCTCTCCTTTAAATTCATGGCCTTTTTTTCATTAGTTGTAATTTCATGCATATATGTATTTGTAGATGCATATATATTTCTAAATGTAACCTGTCTGTATAATATTACTTGTGTGTATATGTTTTCAGGGATGATGACCATTTAGTACTAGACAACTAATTGGTATCCTTTTTCCCCGGGAAAGGCCACCTCGTCTACTCCCAGCTTTCCTCAATTGTCTATACATTCTTTGTGTAGGTTGAGGTCTTGCGGGCTTCTCCCCACATCTGGCTTGGCAAGGCTATTGATGTAGTCCTTGTTCAGCTCACATTTGGGCAGTCATGTGGTGTAGCTATCTACTTTAGATATCCTAGTAGCTTCTGACATTAGTAGACAAAACCTCGCAGCAAACTCTTCTGGCTTTGACACTATTTCTGCCCCTTCTTCCACCATGTTCCCTGAAAGCTAGGTGTGTTGTAGATGTGACTGTTGTTTCTGGGCTCTATAGCTCTGCATTTTGATTGGTCGAGGTTTTCTGTAGTGGTCTCTGTCTGTGACATAGAGAATTTTCCTTGTTGAGGGGTGAAGACTACTTATGAGGCTAGACCCTGAAGGAGGATGTAGGAAGTCTAGAGTGCCTCTTTGAAAGAATAGCCTCAGAAACCCTCTGAATGTAGGAGGGAGCTTTCGGACAGTGCTGGAAGCATCTTGAAACCTCCCATAGCTGATGCCTGTACCTATGTTGATGTTCAGTAGCAAGGCCTCCTCCACAGTGATAGCCAAATGTTTCACTCCCGTGGTAAAGGCGGGGGGGGCTCAAGGGATAGGGCCTGAAGGGCAGTGTCTTTATTTGGATTCCCACCCCTCCTTCTTTGAGACAGGGTCTCATGTAGTCCAGGCTAGCCTTAAACACTCTTGTTCTCTACTTCCTAAGTGCTGGAATTACAGGCATATACCACCATGCCCACTAGAAGAGTGTCTCCTGGTGGAGAATTAAGATTTCAACCACTCAGGGACTTCTAGAGGATAGGGCCTTCTAAGATCACGGGGCTGGAAGAGCATAGAACAGCCAGTCCAAGAGGAATATGGTGTGAACCACATCTGTAGCTTAATAGTCCTGGCTAGCCTTTTAAGAATAGGCCAAGAAGAAACAGTTGGAATGAGTATTAACAGCATACTCCATCCAACTTAGCAGTTCACATCCAATATGTCAGGTTACTGGTTTATGTTCTTGTCTACACTGAGTTTGGAAACCCTGTGTAAATTTTCTGCTTGAAGCACATCACAGGTTGCAAGAGTCGCATATGAATGAGTTCTCAGGGAGCACTGTGTCTGGACTGTTCTGAGTCGGGAGAGGACTGTCTCTACAGCCTTCCGCTCCACAGTCCTAAGAGGCCATCACGCCTCCTCACCTGTGGTTTTTAAGCCTTGGGCAGTGAATATCCACCCAAGGTTGGGGCTGCATGGGAAAACGTACAACAAAAACTGTGTCAGTGGGGGTTCCTCCTGAGAGCGAGCTCATGGGGTGTTTTGTTTTATTTTGGCTCTGTAGCATTCAGGATTACGTCTAGTATGTAACTCCACCATTAGTTGTGTGTACGTACATATTTCAATGAAATTAAGGACGTACCCACACACACACTCTTCCACTTTCTTGGCAATACAAACTCTTAGGCCTTTAGTGCTCATGTGGTTATTTTTAAATCTACTGAGCTTTCCCAAGGTAAGAAGTTATAAAATAAGGTGCTCATAGCAACCAGCTCGCCCACATCCCACCTTCCCCTTATTACGGTATCGTGCTAAGTGCTTTCACTTGTGATGAAAATATTGTGACTAGAAGTAGGAATATTTTGACAAGTCAGAGGATTCAAGGTCGCTGGAGGAACCCTCCCATTCCTTGTCCTTGGAAGGTGGGCTTAGCT
Source organism: Arvicola amphibius (assembly GCF_903992535.2). NCBI lineage: Eukaryota > Metazoa > Chordata > Mammalia > Rodentia > Cricetidae > Arvicola > Arvicola amphibius. The sequence goes on from NC_052051.1 coordinate 32,777,813, forward strand.
GAATTTGCTGTTGCAGGCCTCTCTTGTCTGTCTGTTGTAGTGCATTTGGCCTTCTGTTTCAACTGTGGGGCAAATTTAGATATCAGCAGAAGGAATTCCCTAGTCATTTTAGGTGAGCTATCTCCATTCACTCATTTCTTGACTGTAGGCAGCATGAGTATCAACAAGGGGACTGGGGATGGGGATGTTTAGGAGGATTTTGTTGGGTTTTGGCAGTGATAGTTATGATGGGGGTGAACGGACTCGTTCTGGGAGACCTGGCTCAGCCATTCCTCTCCTAAAGCCAGCCACTAGTTAAGCTCCACTCAGGGAGACTAGAGAGAGAGTGCTTGTTCCTGAGTGTGGGGAGCAGACTCCTGGCACCCGCCAGCCTTTCCCAAGGTTTTGCATGTGTGGTTCTGATCACTGAACTGAGTGAAAAGTACCCTTGTTAGTCATGGGCAGTCAGTGCCCATGGAGATGCTGAGGTAGAAAAGGGAATTTCACTGAGCCATGGAAGGTGAGATGAACCAAAATGTTTACTAGAAAAAGAAGAAAGGGAAAAAAACCTCTGAGGAAAATGTATTGTGCGTAGTTTTGCACATCATTTTTGTTGTTTGTTTAAGACATGGTCTAATGTAACTCAGGCTGGCCTCATTCACTGTGGAGTGCAGTGTGACCTTGATCTCCCTGCCTTCCTTTCTGGAGCTCCCAGTTTGTGCAGTGCCAAGGATCGAACCAGGGCTTTGTGTGTGTTAGCAGCTCTATCAACAAAGCCACCTCATCCCTGCATCTGCACACAGCTTCTGTCTTGATAATTTAAAGAAGGAAATTGTAGCCAGTGACAAAGCATCTGCCTAGCACGCACCGAACCCTGAATATGATTCTTCCTACTAATATAAAATAAGGAGGATGTTTCTCCTAGTCTTGCTAGAACTCTATGGGGTGTGGACCCATCATTCAGAAAGAAGCCCATTGTACCAGCCTACTGTTCTAAAGCTGTGGAACAGTTCTCCTTGGCTCCGACCAGGGCCACCTTTTGAGGGATATTGTTGTACATCCCTTGTTTTGGGGTGGAATGTAAGCCCCTGCTCCTTCCCTCTTCAGGAACCCAAGATTGCGACAGCCCTCTCTTCCTGCCCTACAAGACGCTGGTTTCCACAGTTGGAAGCATGGTGTTTAATGAGGGTGAAGCCCAACGGCTTATTGAGATCCTCTCTGAGAAGACTGGAGTTACTCAGGACACTTGGCATAAGGTAGGCCACTGCAGGGCTGGCATGACTCACACCTTTCCCCCAGAGATCAGTGTCTTCCTCAGTCCTGCCCCTGCCCAGGAGATGTCTACCAAGGCATACCTTGCTTGTCAGGCTGCAAAAAGAATGTCCCAGGAAGGGTTGGAAGGGCTTCCACGTCCTAGAGAATCCTGCAGTTGCTGCCTATGCTCAGGATGCAGCATCAGCTGTCAGTGATCTACTACTGCTTGTCTGCCCAGAAGGCAGAGCTGGGATCTGGCCCAGCTGGTTTGGGCCAGTGTCTAAGGAAAGAAATCCAGACAGTGTGTGGCAGAGCCCTGTGACATGTCCCGTGTGCTACCATGGCAAACTCAAAGACTGATTCCTACTCTAGTACCTCTGTTCTAGGGAGTGAGGTATGCATGGGTTTGTCTCTAACTAGTTGGGTCAGTTCAGTGGCTGGAGGTGCTGGGGCTAGTCCTTTCTTGGCTGTCACTGGGGATGACATGCTCTGTATGTTCTCGCTGATGCAGGAGCGCCTCAGCAAGTAAGCACTGGGGGTATTTCCTGGGTATAAGTGTTGAAGTCAAGGTAACTGTAGTCCCCGCTTATCTCAGACCATGTCCTTAGAATACAGATTTCCTGTTCTAGCTCCCATACTGCAGCCAGTGGCCTCCAGGCTGCATATACTGGCTTTAAGACCGGAAATCCTATGGTTATGAAAACTACCGCAAGCATCCATGTGCACAGGGTCTCGGAGTTTCTGAAGGCTGAACCGTCTGTTCCTCATGACTGTGTCTAGGGTCAGATGGTACTTAGCTACCTACCCACTGTGCTCTTGTTTCATTACCAGAGTGGGGGGAACTATGTCTCTTTCTGTTCCCCTTTAACATGGCTTTATCAACATTTTTAGGCCACACAGAAGGGTGACCCTGTAGCAATTCTGAAACGCCAGCTAGAAGAGAAAGAAAAGCTGCTAGCCACGGAGCAAGAGGATGCGGCTGTCGCCAAGAGCAAACTAAGGGAACTCAACAAGGTACTGTCTAAGTTCAGAAGTGAGGCAGCCCCTTCTCTTCCTGTTCTCTGAGGTTCCTCCTGCCCCATGGCCACAGCTGCCCTTTAGGCATTAGGATAGGGCTTGTCTGTCTTAGCATATGGTTCTTAGCAAGTTAAGAATATTTTGACTGAAGATTCTGTGCTGTCTAAAAAGCTGATGGCGTGGTATTAGGGTCCCTCCTCTGAGGTCTAAGAATACATGCAGCTCAATGGAGACCAGAACCTCAGATTGTGGTGGTTCCCAGGATGACAAGTCATCTTCTGAGTTAGTGCATCGAGGAAGGAGGAGGTGCACACTTAATCCAGTTTGGTTTTTCTAAAAACTGGGGCAGAGGTTGCTTTTCTTTCCTGTTTCTGACATTAGTGGAGTGGTGTACAGGGTAGTTCTTGGCTGCCTGTGGCTGCTCAGAAGGTTTTTACTAGCAGTGAGCCAGGGTTGCTAAGGGGGCAGGTTTGGGGCATTGTTCAGGATATACCAGGTCCCCAGGCTTGGACAGTCACTCACTGCTGAGCTCACTGGAGCCTCTCCCTTGCCTCTCTGCTTCTGAGGTGGGTCCTGATGTCCCAGCATTCCCAGAGGACATAGAGGGCAGGGCAAGGGGAATCCCCATGGGCCTGGTATCCATACCTGAGGAACTGGTATTCCTCAGTTAGGAAGTTTTCTCTTGTGCCAGGTGCTGTGGGTTTTCTCTTGCCATCTCCCTGCATCTTGCCTTCCCTGTCCCAGGCAGCAGACTCAGGGGAATGGCCTGGGCCATTTAATATCTGACCCCATTCGAGGCATAGCCCTTCCCTTAGGTACTTCCCATCTGTTTTACTTGAGACAAACTAGAAATGAGGCAAATTGAGTTTGTCTTAAATTCAGTGACTGCACCTCTGAGCCAGACAGAAAATTTGGTTGAGAGACAAGTTGGTCATCCACCAGAGACTTCTCCTTAGGGTTCAGTGATCTTCTGTCCTGACTCTTAAGATGTCACCACATGGCCTACTTGAGCTATCTGGGGTTCCTGGAAACGCAGGCCTTCAGCTTACGACAATTGGACGCATCATCTCCTCCTAGCTCTATGCACATTTCATGTTAGGATTTAGGCCTAGGCTGCAGGAAGGGTGAGAGTTTATACCATGAAACTTGGCAGAGTCCTGCAATTTCTTAGATCAGATGACTGGAGTCCAGAGTTCTGGGGAACTGTTAATACCTTCTGCCCTAGTTAGAGTTTCTGTTGCTGTAATAAACAGCACAGCCAACTCGAGAGGAAAGGATTTATTCATGTTAAAACTCTCGGTTCACATTCCATCACTGAGGGAAATCAGGGCAGAAACTCAAGACAGGAACTGAAGTGGAAGCCATGGAGGACAGCTGCTTACTGGCTTGCTCAGGACTACCTGCCCAGGGTCAGCATAACCAACAGTCTTTTCAGATGGCTCCAGCTTATGTCAGTGATCGAAAAACAAGCAACAACAACAAACACACAAAAACAAAAATACCTTCTTTCTAAATAGACAGAGGAGTCCTGGTGGAAATTTTCTGACTCCCAAATTGAAGTACAGATGAGAGACTGCAGGAGTGTCTGCCCCTCTAGCAGGCGGAATGTTGCTTGACTAGTCAGTTGTGTCTATACCCTTTAATTTAGAAAGGACTTAAGACGTGATAGATGAGGAGGTTGTAACCTCTGATAGAATGGGCTCTTTCCCATTCTGAAGTCATATTCACCAAGGACAGGGTGGCAGGTTTGAAGGAAGTAAGGCTTCTTAGACATTACCTCTGTGCTGGCCACTCAGTGTCCATGCTTTCCCTCAAAGGTGTGGCATGGTTTCCACAATGGCACCTGATTACCAGACATGTTCATGTCCCACTCTCCTTTGGTTGAGGCAGTAGAATCTGTTCCTGGTATGGGCTGTAGGTCCAGAAGCCTTGATTTTTGTTACCCACCTTATCTTCCAGAGTGTGGGCCTTGGCTCTGATCCAGATTTAATGCCAGTGTCTAGCAGTGTCTAGCTATGATCCGCTATCCCTACCCACGTCCAGTTCCTATAAGCTCAGGAGATCCAGCGCTGATCTCTACTTAAACCTTTCATGCTTTGTCACTAGCTCCCAGTCTCCATCCCCAAATCTGCACCCTGAGTGCTAGGCCTCTGCATCTTACCTTCCTCTCTTTGGATGGCTGCCTGTTCCCAGGACACTCTACTCTTTCTTGCTTCTACTGAGGTTCTCCTGTGCTTCCCTGGTGGGTTGGACATTTTCTTAATATCCTATATGATTTAGTTTTGTAACCAGCCCTGATGAATCTTATGGAACTCTCATGGAGTTGATCATTATCATTGCCACAGACCTGTATCTGGTTGTTGGTAGACTGTGAGCCTTGTAGAGCAAATACTCTGACCTTGCTTGGCCCAGCCTAACAGACTGTGAGCAAGTGGCCACTGAGGCCCCGGCTGGCTTGCAGCTGAGGGAGGAGCTTTTGTTGGTATTTGTATTTTCCCTTTGTAAATAGTTGAATGTTTATTATTTTGTCTGCCTTTATCATCCTTGTGCCCTTGAAATTGTGGACCATCATATTCCAACAGAGCCAGCGTGTTTATGTCATGCTTGTGTTATACCTCCTAGTCCCAAACCATTGAGAAAGTATATGAGAAAATGTTTGGGAAAGGGTCTTGCTTGGTGATCATTCTTGGAGTCATGCCAAAAGGCCTGTCCTGGATGCACTGAGAATGCCAGTCATCTGCAGAGTCTGTGCCACTCTCACCTGGAAGGGCCTGGCAGAGTTGGGCCCGTGACCAGTGTCTAAAGGAGCTTATGGGCTTGAGCACTCCTGGGAGCTCTATGATTTGACAGCGCTCCCTTTTAAGTGTTCAGGGCCCAGGTGTAGCTTTGAAGACGCCAGGCCAAGGAAGGCAAAACCTTCTGGAAACCGTTCCAGCTGTTATCTTTCCAGGCACCACACTCTGGACTAGACCATTTTGTGTCCACTCCAATGCCAAAGCATGTGGCCTAAGATAAGGCTCTGCTCAGCTGAGGAGCCCGAGACCTGCAGACACCAGCCAGACACTACTGAGAATCAAGTCAGGGAGGCCAGTCTGTGGACACCTTCTGGGCCCTGCCAGTCTATGCAGGACCCCACTAATCTGGGAATGGGAACAGATCCCAGAAGAATGTGCCAACAGAGCACCAGTGGGTGCTGGTAACAATACTTGTCTTCTAGGCTAGATAGAACAAACTCCACTTAGAACATTACCCTTTCAGTGCTTTTCACAAAAGTAATCTGGCTCTGTTTCTGCCTGCCTGGTCAAGTTCCCTCACCCCTACCTGCCGTTTCTTCTTAGGAGATGGCTTCAGAGAAGGCCAAAGCTGCAGCTGGGGAGGCCAAGGTGAAGAAGCAGCTGGTAGCTCGGGAGCAGGAGATCGCAGCTGTGCAGGCACGAATGCAGGCCAGCTACCAGGACCATGTGAAGGAGGTGCAGCAGCTGCAGGGCAAGGTGGGCACAGGGGAAGCAGGCCTGGGTGAGGAGACTGAGGAAGTCTGCTGGGGTCTGAATCTGACTGGGCATTTCTATACGTCTGATGTTATTAACCAGGAAGGTTTAAAATATATTTTAAAGAGCACCTTTTCAAAAGAGCCTTGCATCAGGTGGTGTCTGAGGATCAGGGTTCAGGCTCCAGGTGAGGCTGCAGTGATGCTGATTACACTTCTCTGGGTGGTTGGAAGGATCCTGTAAAGTAGGAAACCCGAACATACCTTTACCTGGATCAGGAGACCAGCACTGGTGACTCCCTGTCTTGACTGACATTTATCTTCTAGAACCTATGCTTGGCTCATTGTGGGCATGATTGCCTCCCTGCCACATGTCTCAGGGATGCTATGTGGACTCAGGAGGCAAGAGATGAGCCCTCCTTGAGGTAGTTGTGTTCCGTGGCCATGAGCTTTTTTTTCTCTCAGAATAGTATACCTGTGTGACCTCAGGTACCTGTGCATCTGTCTGAGGTGTTGGCTAGAGAGCAGTGTGGAGAGAGATGGGTAATGGTGAAGGAGGTCCACGCTTGTCCCTGAGACCCTGACACTGGAGTGGCACAGTGCTTGGACCTCTTGCTTTATGCACACTCCTGACTTGCCTTGGAGCAGATGTAGTCTCCAGACCTTCCACTCTGAGCTGTGTGACCTTGCCAGTGCTCTGTGTGGCTGACCAGCCCTGATGATCTTGTTGGTAACTTTTCAGATCCGGACTCTTCAGGAGCAGCTGGAGAATGGCCCCAACACCCAGCTGGCCCGCCTACAGCAGGAGAACTCCATCTTGAGGGATGCCTTGAACCAGGCCACCAGCCAGGTGGAAAGCAAGTAAGCTGAGTGTCCCATGTAGAGACCATGGTAACATGTTTCCTAGGACTGAGAGCCTAGGTGGATTTAGAGGGTCTCCTGTGGGCTATAGCAGATGCAGTCAAGTGTCTTTCTGGGTCTGGGGCTGGTGTGGCAGCCATACACGGGACTTCTTGTGAGTTTCTACTTGGCCACATCCAGCATCTATGTGGGTTCTGAGCAGTTGCGTCTTTTGGCGGCTGGCCTAGAGCCCCTCATGTCATTGATGCCTCAGAAAGATCTGATGTGTGCCAACCTGCTGCTCATCCTTGCTAGCATACATGGTATACGGAGGGGGTTGTCACAGAGTATCAAAGCCAGATTTATTCTGCTTGAGAGTATAGGTCTCAGTCCTCCACTTTGAGGATATTGAGGACTGAGAAACTCTGGCATTCTCTGTCATGTGGAATCTCTGTCACTTTCTTTCTGGAGAAAGTTCTGAAGCTTGGGGAATTGTCACCAAATGGTGGCTGCTGCCTCCCCTCAGTCCAGAAACCCTGCCTGGTTGGGAGTCCACAGCAGCCAAGTGGGTTTTACCAGACCTGTTTCCATCCACAAGTCCTAAGCAGCCCCGAGAAGGCGCCACACCACCCTTCCCCAGGTCATTTGGATCTCTGCACTGTACAGTGATTGAGTTACAGGTTCTGTGGTTTGGTCTCTGGTATAGTCAGTCAGAGAGGAGGACCCATCTGTCAGTGGAGCATGGCCGCTCGCAGCTGGGTTTTCACTTCTTTCTGTCCCCTTGTCTTATGCTTTTTCTAGCTAGTGACAGAGGTAGACATTTGATTAGTCTCTCAAACTTTCCTTCAGTAAGTTTCCTGAAATTCCAGAATATTCTTGTGGCCTGAGACCCACTTTAAAGTGCCACACTGAAGGCACTTTTTCTAAGTGTCTTGATCTCTAGCCTTGAATGACCTCTCTGGTCATCTGGTGGAACAAGGAACCAGGACAAGGACCGTCAGTGCCTTCAAGAGGCACTCCCTAAGCTGGCCATCCTCTCTTCTGCCAGTGAAGTGAGACACACGTGCGGGGAGTGAGGGAATGCTCCTTGCACCTGTCTTGTCTTTGTTCTGTCTGTTTCCAGTGGTGTCTGAGAGAGGCTTTTTGCTCCACATACTATATTGGCAACCCATTTTCAATAAAACCCACACCAAAGCCACATGGTTGACTCTTAGATAATGACTTGGGCACTAAAATAGAAAAGAGTAGATATGTCTGAGTTGCCAGTCTCCATCACCCTCCTCAACTGGGGCTGGGAACTGTCTTACAGGCAGAACACAGAACTGGCAAAGCTCAGACAGGAGCTTAGCAAGGTCAACAAGGAGCTAGTGGAGAAGTCAGAGGCCTCCCGGCAGGAGGAGCAACAGCGAAAAGCTCTGGAAGCCAAGGCAGCCACCTTTGAGAAGCAGGTCCTACAACTGCAGGTGAGTAGCAGTGGTAGCCACCTCAGTGTCTGTTCACTGCCCACCGAACCTGATTGTGTAGCCCTGTGGGCGTTCTGTATAAGCAGAGTCACCCCTTTCCAGGCAGGGTGAATAGCTGGAAGTTTAGTCAGGGTTTGGGGCTTGAACCCTTGACCTTTGCCTTGTTCGAGCAGTAGCATACAGGAAATACTGTGTGGTAAGCATCAGTGTAAGTGCTCGGTACCAGTAAGTATTAAGCTCAGCTAAATGTTACATTCTGTCCTACAGGGTAGGAACTGTTGACATCTGCCGTTCACTCACAAGGATGCTTGTGGCCCAGAGAAGTTAAATAACTACCCAAAGTTTGTATGGCAAGAGTATACCCAAAGGGGCATGGCAAAGTCAGCTCTGGGTCTGAGTCTGGCTACTGCAGCTCTAGAGTGACCAGTGAGCTTCTGGCTGGAGATGCTGTGGCTGGGAAGCTGTTTCCCAAGGGGATGCCCAGTCTCTTTCAGAGGGAGGGAGGTTGTCCTTGTAGCATGCTAGGTAACACCCACAGGGCTTCAGTCAGCCCCGGGACGTACGACTTCTGATGCTCCTAGTAGCTTGTGTCAAGACGGATTGGCCTAGGCTGAGCCCGGCTTCCTCTCTGCTCCTGGACATGACAGTTGTGCCTGTCTGCAGTGCAACTGAAGATGAGCTGTGCGAGACTGCAGCTTGCTCTTTAGAAAGAAAGGGCTCTTTCATTCTGCCTTTCTAACTCTTTGGGGACCAGGGCGGGCAAGGCCTACTGGCTTAGTTCCCAAAGCATAGCATCAGGAGGTGGCCCTAACTCTGCCCCTTGTCCCAGGAGAGACTGAACTTAAGTCCCAACAGTGTTTATGGACGCCCATGACCTGTTGGCCTAGCATGTAACTAGCCTTTGGAATCCTTTGATGTACCTGGCTATGTTGACGACCTTCTTCCGGGCTAAAAGACTTGTTGTCTCCTAAGGTGTATGTATGTGCTTTCTGTTAAGGTTTTGAAGTTTTTTTTTTTTTGTTTGTTTTGTTTTTTAAACATATTGTTTTTTAATGTTTATTTATTTATTATGTATACAATATTCTGTCTGTCCGTATGCCTGCAGGCCAGAAGAGGGCACCAGACCCCATTACAGATGGTTGTGAGCCACCATGTGGTTGCTGGGAATTGAACTCAGGACCTTTGGAAGAGCAGGCAATGCTCTTAACCTCTGAGCCATCTCTCCAGCCCAAGGTTTTGAAGTTTTTGATTTCTGTAGATGAATGGATTCCTGTGATTGTTTATTGAAATCAGTACTTTAGTTAATGTTGACCACGAGAAGAAAAATGAGCAGTCTTCCTGCAGTCTGGGTTGGTTCTCCTACTTAATGAAAAGAAAGACACAGGTGGGCTGGTGGTATTCTTGCACAGGTGATGTCTCTGTCCTGTTCTTCTCAATACTGACAGAGTGGTGAGGATATTAGAGTCCAAGGAGGGACGCAGGCCCCTGCTATGGTGGATGGGCAGAGGAGAAGCATGCCTGCCCACTGGGAGACATTGGACCATTCTTTACTTTTGTGCCTTTTATTTGGAGCTGAGCCAACCTTTTGACACACTTGAATGTAGAGAAAATATTACCCACCCTAAAGCTACCCCAATTTTCCCTTGAATAGTGCACGCTTTTCTACAGCCAAAGGGCACATCAATCTGTCAGCCCCTTAAAAGGTTTAAGCATGACTTGGAATACCACTTTAGCTGACTGGAGTTTCTTGTTGACTGTCTCCTCTCACTCGTCCGTGACCCAGACAAACTTGGGTTCTGAAGAGATCTGGTCCTTTCCAGAATTTGGCCTGTAGAGTACCCCCTCCCCAGGAGGCCAGTGTTTAGGAATGATTGACAGATGCCCTGAGGAGGATTGATTGACATCACCAGAGATGAGAAAGGCCTTTCTGCCACTGAGTGGGCAACAGTTGTGTTGCTCTGAACAAGGATGAGGTGGACTTGTCTGCATTGACATGGAAGTCCTCGAGATGCAGACTGAAAACAGGAGAAATGGCCATTTGATAGATCAAGCATGGTTGAACACTGATGGTTTTGTGTGGCTGAACTTTGAAGTAAAAAGGCTAGCAGTGCCACATGCCTTAGCTGTGTGCCTTGCTTGTGTGCAGCTACTTCAAGGGAGAGGATTGACGCCAATGGGGAAGCTGTCTCCCCAAAACAAGAACTCTAGCAGCTGTCCACACATTGAAGGGGTGCTAGCTGGGAACTATTTATACGGATTCAGAATTATCCAGAAATGTACTTTCTTCCTTGTTGAAATTACATCGTAAGAGTATTCTCTCCTATTGTGTGGGTCCCAAGGACTAAATTCAGATTATCATGCTGGAGGCAAACACCTTTACCACTGAACCATGTCACTGGCCCTGAACTTGGTTCTTTGCCCACCATCTAGAGACCACAGTGACGAGGATAGCCATGTGAAGAGCTGTGTTCTCTTCAGCCCCAAGGCTTACAGGAGCTAGGCCTCTTCCTCTGCTGCTCACAGCCCTCTTCCCGTCTGTTCCTCCTCAGGCATCCCATAAAGAGAGTGAAGAGGCTCTGCAGAAGCGCCTTGAGGAGGTCACCCGGGAGCTGTGCAAAGCACAGACTAGCCATGCCAGCCTCCGGGCAGATGCAGAGAAGGCCCAGGAACAGCAGCAGCGGGTAGCAGGTGAGTGCAGTGTCCATGGCTCTTTCTGGATGACTCTCCCAGATGAGTCTTCCCAGTGACCTTGTCTCACTGTGGGAACCATAGCATAGTGGGCCCAAACTGTCCACCACTGGCTACAGAGTAGAACCTGGAAGTGTTAACCATGAGGTGAGGACGGCAGAGCGGGGGCAGGGCCTGCAAGGGCTGGATGAGGCTTAGGCGGTGCTGGTGATGAGAATGTGGTGATCAGTCACTTACCCACCATTCCTCCTGAACCCCTGACATGGGCGCTAGGCTGGCAGCAGTGCTAGCCACAAGGACTAGTCACAACAATGCCTCTGGACAGACAGTTTGTGGTGGGCAAAAGTAAGTACTTGACTTTCTGAGATGGATGATTTTTGTTACACCCACACTGCTCTGCTACTGGGGGCAATCTACAGTCCTGGCATTGAAACAAAACTCTGTTTACAATGGGTGGGGGTGAGTAGCCTTGGGCCAGCTTCCAGCCTCTGCTCTAAAAGGCCAGGTGTACCTTTGGCCACTGTGTGCCCTCTGAGGTAGAAGGTGGGATCTTAAAACTAGGTCAGAAGAAGGGGAGCCCAGGCAGCACAAAGCCCAGAGAAAGGAGTGAACTTGCCCTGAGTATGTTCTGGGATGAGAAAGCTGACTACATGAGCAGATCCTCGTCATCCTCCCGTGAGGGCTCAAGTGTGACCGGAAGATGTGGGGCAGGGCCATGACTCAGCTCCACTGGCACTCCTCAGAGTCGTGGTGCAGGCTTAGATGGGCAGTGGGAGCAGGACTCCTAGGGAGAAGGGTGACAGGAGCAGCTGCCATTGTCCAGACAAGAAAGAGAGTGGCCTGGTGGAGGCAGACTTTGAGATGGTGGGTGCAGAGCCCCCATGCTGCAATGATGGGGAGAGAGGTGATCCCACCCCTGGGAAGCTGGGACTCCGTCTCTCTTGCCTTGTTCAGGCTCCATCTGGAAGCATTACCTAGGGTTGAGCCTGAAGATCAGCCTCAGGGAGAGGGAACGTCAGAGGCACTGGGCCAACTTAGCTGTGGGACTTGTGAGCTGACCGTAGGAGGAGGATGTCTCCCACAGAGCAGGGCCAGGGCAGGTCCTTGGGAGGGCACAGTAGCTGGATGTCTCACTTCTGCTCTCAGTCTCGCTCCTCTGAGCCGTATTTTGTAGAGAGTGACTTGTGTGTAGCTTGCACTGAATGTGCTTTGCTTGCTGTTGGTTTTCCTTCGCTGGTTTATTTTACCTGTGGTGCTCACAGACGTTGCTGCCACAGCACGCCTTTCCTTACCAGTCCACAAGCAGCTCCATGCGGAAGTGAGGCCCCTGGGCACATAGCGTAAGAGGGAGCCCTTGGCGTTCTGTGTGTGTTGGAGGAGGTGCCCAGCCAGGCATTTCCAGACCCTGACCTCTCTCCTTGTCCTTCTACAGAGCTGCACAGCAAATTACAGTCCTCTGAGGTAGAAGTGAAAAGCAAGTGTGAGGAGCTGAGTAATCTCCACGGGCAGCTCCAGGATGCCAAGGCAGAGAACTTACAGCTCACAGAGAGGATCCGTTCCATCGAGACACTTCTGGGAGCAGGCCAGGCCCAAATCACCCAGGTCAGTTATTTCTCAGGCCAGTCCGAGGAGAGGGTGGACTCTGCTGAACAAAGGGCCTCCAGCCTTGCCCAGTTCCTGCACTTGTGAGCCTTGTGGAACTAAGGAGCTTTCTGTGTTTATTTCAGGCCAGCCAAGCTGAGGTGGACCAGCAGCAGACTCGGTAAGCTTCACGGAGGGCTCTAAGGAGCTGCAGGGCTGTTGCTCCAGCTATAGCCCAGGTTGGCCATGGGCCCCTGGAAGCTGGAGCTTTCACTGGAATGCTTGGGTCTCCTGAGGGGAAAAAAATCCTCCTTCAGAGTTTTTAGATTTTAGAGTCCCCTTTCTTAACCTGTCCCTCCGGTGACTCCTTGGCTCTCACATCCCGGTGTGTAGCACAATGGCAGGAATCCGTAAGTTGCTCGTGGTGAGGCAGGAGGCCAGGGTCAGGCTTGTTGTTTACAACAGGTTGCCTTTATAGAAATAATTCCTTTTTAGGGCAGCACTCCCATGACCAAACTACCTCCCGCTAGGCCCTGCCTCTTAGAGGTCTCAGGCCTTCTTAACACTTGAAGCTTAGTCCAAATCCCTGGATGAACATAACAGCGAATCTCAGAGTAAGCTGTGTGCTGCTACTCTCCAGTGCTTCAGAGGGGCTCTCAGTTTCTGCAAGGTGAGGGGTTTTTAAGGATTGAGATCCAGAAGTCAAATGAGGAAGTGAACGCTGCCCCCCCTTTCTATTGGAGTAGTCCAGAGCACATTATAGAGTCATTTCATTTGTGAGGTGACTTCCTGCTGGCCAGACTGTTCCCCTCTGTGTCAGTAGCATAGTAGCATACAGACTCACACCAAGCCATTCTCATGACTGTTTGCTGTTGGCTAAGGCCAAAGTGTCCGGATGGGCCTGCTCAAATCAGGCTCAAGTCTTTCTGACCAGCGCCTCTGGGGCAGATGCCCACAGGCTTGGGAGGTGAGTCCTGCTGCCGTGGTCTAGGCCCCCAAAGCAGCCGTGTGAAGGAGGGGTACGAAGAATGGTCTTCATCTCCTTGCATTCTGGCAGTGTCCTAGGATAGCAGCCACCAGGATCCCTCATTTTGACTGTTACTGCCAAAGAGTTGTTTCTCCATGTGCTTTGCCATAATGCAGCTTCCTAGCCACAGCCTGAGTGTCCCCTGGCGTCATCCGGGCTCTGTAACTGGGAGGAGGGGCATGGGAGAATGAAACTAGAAACTCACTTGAAGACCCAGAAGCCAGCCCTCTCAGAATGCATGGATGAACCTCTTTTCTCCTGATGATATTTATAAGGTGGAGAGGTTGTATTCGTTCACGGCTTTCTCTTGTGTTTTAAGATCATAGTTTTGAAGCCTGGCATGATAAGACACACCTGTAATTTTAATATTTTAAAGATGGAAGCAGGAGGATTTCAAGTTTAAGGACAGACAGACCTACCAGACCTTGTATCAAAACAAAGAACCTCAGGTTTTTGTGTCACATAGTAAAATTACTAAGATAATTAAGTCATACTCTGAATAAGACCTGCTAAAGTCTTGCCTGGTTTGGGTATGTCCAGCAGGAACTGGTTGATTCCTTCTGAAACAATGTATCTGTAAGTTGCCTGGGGGGGAGCCACCCTGTTCTGAGCTGGAGTACCAACCCCAAATGTTCTGGAACTTTATAGCCACTGCCAAGGAGGTAATGGTCAGTGTGTCCTTGCCGCTGGTATGCATGCTCCTTCCTCAGGGTCTTACCCTGGACATGCTCGGGTGTTCTGCCAGAAGAGACAGTTGTATAATGCTGGCCTTAGAGGGAGTAACTGAGGGATCCCAGTGGAGCTTTCAGGGTGGATTCAAGGTTTCGTGGGCCTAAAACCCATAGCCACAAAGCCCACTAGGCCAGGTCTGCCATATTCGGACTGAAAACAGAAGCTGTGCCATTATTAGTCAGGGTGGTCAGGATGACCATGTGCTCAGCCCATGCTGACTTTATAGTTCATGTTAGTGTGAATTAGAAAAAGCTTTTGACCATAGTTCATGTTAGTGTGAATTAGAAAAAGCTTTTGACCATGACCTCCAGAAAGAAACCTGTATGTGTGTGTTCCCCTCTAGCTGACATTGGCAATCAGATCCCTGCATCAGACTGGTGGCAGCTACTCTGTGCCAGGTTTCCCTTGGCATCTCAGAGTTGCTCAAGCTGCTGGTTTAGAATACCATTGATATCTTATGATTTCGTTGCTGTGAAGAGATACCATGACCACAGCAGGTCTTATAAAGGAAAACATTTAATTGGGGCTGACTTACAGTTCAGAGGTTTAGTTCATTATCATGGTGGGAAGCTCAGTGGCATGCAGGCAGGCATGGTGCTGGAGAGATAGCTGAGCATTTACATCTGGATCTGCAGGCAGCAGGAAGTGACAGTGCCATACTAACCAGGCTTGGACCTCTGAGACCTCAAAGCCTAATGGCACACTTCCTCCAACAAAACCACATCTATTTCAGCAAAGCCACACCTCCTAATAGTGCCACTCCCTATGGGCCTATGGGGGCCATTTTTATTTAAACCATACAGTTGACCACTTCTGGACTTTGGGTTTCCTATATCTGGCTCGGACCATCTGTTCTACATTCAGTGCAGAAGGTATCACATTAAGATGTCCATTTGAGGCTCATCCTTAAGAGCCTTGAGTATAGCTTTTATTTCTATATAGTGAAGGTCACTGGAGAGCACTGGAAAGATGGGGACTTGACCATCCTATAGTGTGATAGGTTGTCTCCAGCTAATTCTTCAAACTCAGTCCCGAAACTAGGGAGAAGGAGCTTGTAAGTCTCAGAAGCACTAGAAGTCAGTGGGCTCTTGAGAGCTGCTAAGAACGGTGGTTCCAAGAGTTCCAGCGGGAGGGGTGGCAGCACTGCCCTGAGTTCTCGGCGCTAAGGGCCATGTGTGCACCACAGGGAAGGGTCAGCTGACATGGGCTGTGGTGCACAGAAAGGACCTAGGCTAGAAGAAAGAACGTCTTAAAAACCTTACTTCTAACTCTGACTCAAGTCCTTGCCCTGACTCCTGGCGCTTAAGGTGAGTGGAGAAAGAGGCTAGGCAGCTAGATAGGCTTTTTAAAGTGTATGCTCAGGCAGATGGGAGGGACCTCAAGCTGGGCCAGGTGCCCAAGCAGAGAAGAAATGAGTTCTTGGAGCCAAGACTGAAACCTCCCCACCCCCTCCCCACCCCCAGTCTCAAGGAGCTGGAGTCACAGGTGTCGTGTCTGGAGAAGGAGACCAGTGAGCTCAAGGAGGCCATGGAGCAGCAGAAAGGGAAGAACAATGTGAGTAGAAGGGGCAGAAAGGAGCCTGTGGGCCAAGTCCTCCCAAGTCACCTGAAGACACTCTGTGGACCACCCAGGCCGCATGGCACCTGGCTCGCTCCTAGCTCCTTTCCCCGTTGTTTGTGCTGGAAGTTTACAGTGTGTGCTGAGCTGCTCTTCTGCCTCTCCATTCCCACACGGCCCACAGCTATCCCACAGCAGACTGCCCAAACACGGGGCCATCTCTGGGCTGGGACTGCAGTGTACTGGTTGGCCTGGCTCAGGACTTACGCTCCCCCTTTGAACAGTTCAGGGTAGGGAGGGTGATGCTAGAAGCCATGAAGAAGTCATGTTGAACAGGTGGCATACCTCTCCACTGAGGCTGTGCTTGCATGTGCCTTGTTACAGTGCCCCCATAGCGAACAAAGCTTCCCAAGGGACTCTCCAGGCCAGAACTGTGCCAGGGGCCACGTTTCTGTTTGGGGGGCAGGAAACTTCCCTCTGAAGAGATAAGCTAGCTCTCCACTTCTCTTTCCTGAAAATGGCAGGCCATTTGACCTTGTGCCTTGACCATTCCTACTTCTGGCCACAGTATCTATCTTCGTATTGAGCACCTGTCCTGAGAGGCCATATGTACATAGACCAAGGAAAGGATGCTTGGTCCTTAGCAGGTTCTAGGAGATTTCCTGGTGTGGACTAAAGGAGGCTCTGAGCTCTGCTTTTGCTGAGACCAGCTTGAGGCGGCCAGCAGGGACCCTGCTATAATTGAACCCATGCTTATTTTCTCTGGTTCCCTCTAGGACCTCAGAGAAAAGAACTGGAAGGCCATGGAGGCACTGGCCTTAGCTGAGCGGGCCTGTGAGGAGAAGCTGCGCTCCCTGACCCAAGCCAAGGTAAGAACCCCTGTCCGTCCTGAGTACTTTGGTAAGGCCAAAGGTGAAGCACCAATACCCGTCTGCTTTAGCAAACACTATTTGACTCAAAAGCCACAGATGGGCTACCCTTAGCTTTAGAACATCTCCTGTATCTAACTCTGTTTCCCCCCCAAGCTCCATGGCTTCTTCTTTCCTTCTCTCCCTCCTTCCTTCCTTGTCATTCTTCCTTAAGATGGAGAAAATAAATTTGTGCCCTGACGCTTTCCTCTGTTGAGAGGAGCGCAGACCCTGAGCAAGCCCAGGGTTATGCAGCTTACAGATTTTGTGCATTTTTCATCCTGGGCTAAGTTGAAAATTAAATTGCGTCTCAGGGAAATGGTCTTAGCAATGAGCATCTGGGCAGTGAAGTCCTCTAGGGTCCTTGGTTGGCCAGGAGCCAGCATCTCATCCCCAGCAGTGGTGACACCTAGAGCTCCCTGCACCTGCGCCCACCACACGTGAAAGGCTATCTGTCTCCTGCCAGCATCGCTTACACAGGAGTGTCCATCTCCATAGGACAAGCTTTGCAGTAACTCTCTCGTGGTTCTCCAAAGAAAGACCTGGGGAAGGCTAGCCTTAGCCACACTGCATTCTTAGAGCTGAAGTCAGATTCCTGGAATATTGGACTTTTAGTCCTAGAAATGACCCATGAATCTGGCCCACGTTTGTGGCAAATGTGGAAGTTGTGGTCTAAGCTGTTACTTTACTCAATCGTCGCTACACAGGCAGATAGAGGTAGAGGGTGACCTCGTATGTCATGTTGTTTGCCTTCATGTATCAGGGATAGATAGCCTAAGTGCTGCTCACAAGGTTGGGGTCTTTGCCATGCCAAACCTCAAGCCATGCACAGCGGTATGGAACTGAAAGTGGGTTCCGTCTGTCTCAGGTTTAGACAAAACTTTTAGGCCAAAGTTCCCTGGAGCCATTCCACAGACTTGTGTCCTCAGGGGATGCAATGGGCTTTGATTGATGGCTCCTTTAGGTCTTCTCTGCCTCTTTTCCCGGTGCTGTGCCTTGCGTAGGGGCTGCTGACTCCCTCTGGAGGACCAATGAGGAGTGTCAGGCTTGGCACAGCTTGGGATGAGTCAAGCTTGGGTCACGTTCACTGTGTTCTTTAAGTTGGTTTAGCTCTGCCTGGTGGGATTTGGTCCCCTTCTCCTCCTCTAGCTGGAGCTGACCCTTTTCAGCCTCTGTCTCTGTCTCCCACTGGCCCTGACCCTGGTGGCTGCTGGATATGCCCTGCTTCCACCTTCACTTTCCACCTGTTCTGACACCATGCACCTTCTAGCCTCTTCCCGCCCCCACCCTGCCCTAACTGTACACCTCAGCTTGGTCATTATACACGTGTGTATATCCTTGCACACACAAGCTGGAAAGGGAAAGTGCTTGGGACCTGAGTGCTGGTTTGCACAAATAACCAGGGCCATAGACCAAACATCCTAGCCTCTTCTAACCTGTCCCTCCCATGCAGTGCTGAGGATGTGCTCTTCGGGAGCATAGGCTGAGTGCTGCCCTTTTCTCTCCATCCTCCAGGAGGAATCAGAAAAGCAGCTCCATTTGGCTGAGGCCCAGACCAAGGAGGTTCTTCTGGCTTTGCTCCCAGACCTCTCCATCTCAGCACATCAGGTAGGAAGAAAGATGACTCCCCAGATCCCCATTGTTGTCAGGGAGCAACCTGGCCCCACCATGCCTATTTCTTTGCAGAACTATGCTGAATGGCTGCGGGAAGTCAAAGAGAAGGGCTCTGAGCTGCTAAAGAAACCGCCTGCCTCCCTAGAGCCCTCCTTGGTGAGTGACACTGCTGGGCTGGGTCCGCCTCTGGCTCTTGGGAATCAGGAGTCCAGTTTGTTCAGTGAGTCATCAAGATGAAGGACTAACCAGACTTCTGATTGTCCCTTTGCCCTCAGGACATAGTCTCCAAGTTGAGGGAGGCCGAAGAGACCCAGAACTCCTTGCAGGCTGAGTGTGACCAGTACCGCACCATCCTGGCAGAGACGGTGAGCAGCCAGGGCTAACTTTGGTGGTGATTTGGTGGTAACTAGGGCACTGCCAGGAAAAGGAGACTGGAGTCTTTGGGGCAGATGACATGGTTCTGTGTGCCTTCATGTAGCCACCTTGCCCTCATTTCTTTAGCTGGATGGTATTCAGTCAAGAACAAGCGTGGATTTGAGGTTTGGGGCTAGGAAAGATAGTTACAATAGGGATGCTTGGGTGGGCAGGCAGGGAGGACAAGGTAGGCCTGGAATAAATGGGGTTGAGCCCTTTGATTCCAAGCATAGTAGGAGTTGTGGCAGCTTTACAGGGGCTGTAGACCTCATTTCCTGATAAAGCCCTGCTAGGACCAGGTTCTTTCCCCTGTGACGCTCAGTTCAACAGTCAGTGGAGCGGAACAGTGCTGCGGAGGGTGAAGAAGATATAGTCTGTGTTTGTGGGGTCAGACTAAGGAGGGAGGGGCCTGCCTCAGTGTTGCCTCCCCTCCAGGAGGGTATGCTCAAAGATCTGCAGAAGAGCGTGGAGGAGGAAGAGCGCGTGTGGAAGGCCAAGGTGGGGGCAGCTGAAGAGGAGCTCCAGAAGGTATGGCTGGCCTGCATACTTCCCAGAGCTTGGTGCCACAGCACTGTGGGCACCTGAGCTAGTGGGCCCAGGATGCTTCTCCCAGAGTCTCGTGCCTGATGGGTCTTGTCTTCCCCCTTGTAGTCACGGGTCACAGTGAAACATCTGGAAGACATTGTAGAGAAGCTAAAAGGAGAACTTGAAAACTCAGATCAGGTATGTTGTCTCCGTTCTGATGATTGCTTTTTGCTGTCCTATAAATTTGCTGGTCATGTTCTTACACTCATGCCAAGATTTTATGGGTCCTTGTTATTTTTCCCTCACAGACCACATGTCCAAGGAGGCCATTGCTCTTCTGAGCAAGGGCTTTGTCTTGTTGAGCCTAAGTGATAAGGTTTTATAGCCACAGTAGCCTGGGAGCCATGAGCTGTGCAGTCTGCCCAGTAGAGGCTTAGTTGTAGACCTTAGAATTCAGGGATGTGCTTACTGGGGGGCCTGCTGCCCTTCAAGGTACTGCAGCAAGCCTTGGCCTTTGGAAAAGTGCCCTCTCTCCAAAGCTTTGCCAGTACGTCTAAGAGCTGCTCTACCCTCCCTGAAACCTGAGGATTTTTCAGGACCTGTTTGATGTTCAATGAGGGGTTCTCTTGCTAGGGACTGTTTCTTTCTGACCTCAGTATACCTGGTAGTATATTTACCCTTGCTTGCTTCGGGGCCAGCCAGACTTGACAGCTATCATTCCCACTTGTATAATAAAGGCCCCTGCTGGCCACTGAGAGGCTCTGACCAGTGTCCATATCTGTCCCTGTTTAGGTGAGGGAGCACACTTCACTTCTGGAAGCGGAGCTGGAGAAGCACATGGCAGCTGCCAGTGCAGAGTGCCAGAATTATGCCCAGGAGGTGGCAGGGGTGAGTGAATCCACCATTCCTAGGTTCTGGTCCTGATGAGTGGCCTCTGCCCCATGAAGCCTAGGTTATTCTGAGTGGTTCCTTCTTTGCTGTGGAGAACTTGTCAATAGGAGCCTTAAAAGCTAGGTTTTCAGGTTTCACCTGAAGCCCTGCTGATGCCCCTTTGCACTGACAACCCCGAGGTGTCTTTGGGCAGATTTCGGAAAGGCGGTCCCGAGGTAGAGCAGGGCCAGAGCAGCACCTCCTGCTCTAGCTGGCCTTTGAGCATGCGGCCTCTCCGCAGGTTTGCTGCTGGCATTTTTAGCTGGCGCTAGATTTCAATCTGCTACTGTCTCCTGATTTCAGGAGATCTCCTAAGCCCGCACCCTCAGTCTGGTTTTGGTTGCAATTCTTTGCTCTTTAACAAGAGATGGTGGGCAGGTGTTTCTAAAGCCTGGGAGTGCCATCCTAAGTCAACCGACAGGAAATGGTAGCTGGAGGACACCTGCCCCTTCTATGTCAATCTTCTGGGCTTGGGTTCCATCCCAGGATTAGGTATGGACTCACTGGAACCAGTTTTCTTTCTTTCTTCTTCTTCTTTTTTTTTAATCTCTCCTCTACCTCTCACCTGGCCGTTTTCCCTGAAGTTGAGGCAGCTTCTGTTAGATTCTCAGTCTCAGCTGGATGAAGCCAAGAGTGAAGCTCAGAAACAAAGCGCTGAGCTTGCCCTGGTAGGTTGGCTTACGTCCTGGGCTGGGGAGTATGACGTGTGTGTGTGTGTGTGTGTGTGTGTGTGTGTGTGTGTGTGTGTGTGTGTGTGTGTGTGTGTGTGTGTGTGATTAACTCGTTGGTGGTTGGTGTTTTGACATCTATGCAGAGACATCCACAGCAGGTCCTGCCATGCTTTAGTCATGTTACATAGACTTGGTTGGGATTTTGGCAGGATGCCTAAAACTCGGAGCTGGGCTTGTAGTTGCCAGGGGCCAAGATATTTGCATTCTGTTTCCCGCCTTTGGGAAGACCTTGCCACTGCTCAAAACTGAGAGCTAAAACAGACAGACAGACAGACAGACAGACAGACAGACAGACAGACAGACTGGCTGAGAGCTATGGGACAACAGCCCTGTTAGCCTGTTTCGTCACCTGCCCAGTCCAGGACATCACAAAGGGGTCCCTTGGTGCCTTTTGGTGGCATGTCTTTGCTTTCTGTAGGTGTTCCTGCTTCAGTGGTGGCTCAGGCCCTGCCACTACAGTTACACAGAGCAGCCTGCCCCCTCTGGCTCTCTGTCAGGCACTGGGAGCAAATAAACCTGCAGAGATGTGAGGGGCTGCACTGTGCCTCGGTGGCCATTCGGTTTTCCCAGTTTGCAGCTGCAGTGTCTGATCCCATGCCCCAGCTGCTTGGCCAGTTGAGCTCCATCTTCACCGTGAGGCTTCCCCCACCTCACCCCCCAGCTCTGGCTATTGGCAAGAGCCTGCTCAGCCAGAGCTGTGGTCTATTGGATCTGCAGTCATTTTGAAAGCCTTGAAGTAGTCAAGCTTCTGAAATTTGGAGATGGAACATGGGGAGCTCTGGCCAAGAGACCAAGTCTGATATGTTAGGCTAGCGTCCTCCACGCTGTCTTCTAAGTCTATCATGGGCGCCTAGTTCACTGGATCCCATTCTCAGGCCTTGCCCAGACTACACACCAGAAGTGGGTGTTGTCTAGGCCAAGTTACCTGAATGAATCTAAAGCTTTTTCTCAGCCATTTGCTGTGTTGAGTCTGGGTGAGAGACCCCCATCCCACCCCATACCCAAGGGATGCAGCCCAGGCAGGATATGCACACAGAGTATGCCTGCTGGGGGTTCTTGTTATCTTTTAACTGTGCCCTTTGGTTTCTGCCTGTTGGGACTTTTGGAAAGGAAGACTTGGGGTGGCCTGCCAAGTAAAACTTAGGTGGAGTCTGGGGCTGCCCATAGTTCCTGAAGCACTTGTACTTGAGTTCTTTCCACAGGCCTCTGACTGGGACCTTTCTCAGGTAACCTTTCAGATGGGAGGCCTAGAGAGGTTAGTGACCTCCGGACCCAATATTGTACATCTTGGCCCCAGCAACAGAACTCAGAGGAATGGGACATTACAAGGCAATAGTACCATCTTTTCTGAGCCCCCAAAAGGCCAAGAACAGGAGACTACATCATTAAACTGGAGTGTGGCATGTTGTCAGCTCTATCTGTTCCATGAAGACTCCTTGGCTTTGTGAGGTCTACGTCCACTGAAGTCACTTTGCTTGGTGGGTGGCACCAGTTGACCTCAAAAAGCAACAAGGTTCTCATTGGCCTGGAGGCTTGTTGGCTTAGAGTGGAATGTGTGGTTCTGGTCTATCCCTCCACCACAAGGGTGCTCTCTCTCTCTCTTTCTTTCTGTGTGTGTATGTGTGCGTGTACGTGTGTACTTGTGTACCTGCATGCCTTTAGCTGTTTATTCGCACAAACACACCCCTCCCTGTTTCAGGTCAGGCAGCAGTTGAGTGACATGAAGAGCCACGTAGAGGATGGTGACGTGGCTGGGTCTCCAGCTGTCCCTCCAGCCGAGCAGGACCCTATGAAGGTTAGGGTGATGAGCTCATCCTCAGATGTGTCCCTAACTCCCCAGGTGGTACTTAGGGTGGGCAGCCTCTGTGCTGACTAAACTGTGCGTAGGTGTTTGCAATCCCCACTGCTAGCCACCCTCTCTACCCTGCTTGGTCTGGATGAGAGGTACCCAGAATGTAAGGTAGAGAGAGTCAAGAGCAGGTAGCCAGGGCCTTTAGTCCTCATAACACCAGGGGCTCCTGGACAGGCCTGCAGCTTGGGTTTGGGTCTGTAGCCACAAAGGGGATTTGCCTTTAGCTGTGGCCATTTCCTGGGTCATTGCTAATAGGATATCTTCTAGTGTTTTGACCAAAGGAACAGCTGCCAAGAACAGCTGGCCGGAGGCAGGGACCTGTTGTGGGGCTCCCATTGTGAACCTGGGATCAGATTTACGGCTTTGGGGTCTTTCCTATTCTGGAGTCCTGTGAAAGGCTCCTGGAATGGCGATGTCTCCCCAGCTTCTCTTCACCTTCTCCGCTTCTCTCTTGAGTCTGAGGCACTGTTTGCCCGGGAGGCTGAGTGTGACTCCCAGGGCAGGGAAAGGCCCAAGGAGTCCTAGAGGCCACTAGAAGGTGGAGCTTCAGTTTGGGTCTGTCCCCGGACTGCAGTCACATTTGTTGTGTCTCCACACAGCTGAAAACACAGCTGGAGCAGACAGAGGCCATCCTGGAGGATGAGCAAACACAGCGGCAGAAGCTCACAATTGAGTTTGAAGAGGTTAGCCCCTGCCAAGTGGCCCTCCGTCCCTACAAGCTTTCAGGGCTTCCCAGCTTAATCACCAGGCGGCACCTGGACTAAGAAGCTCTAGGGCCCCAGTGAGTGGGCACTAGTGCTGAGTTTACCCGAGGAACATTGTGGGTGTCCACATCTTTGGGGGATCCTGAAGGCCTGGGTGCTTGTAGACTATGTCCAAGCTTCTTGCCCATGTGGATCCAGCCTGAGCTATTGCCTTTGGCTGGGGATGCCCCCCCTCCCATCCCCTAGATGAATTTAACCAGATTTGACCTACTAGGCCTCTGACTCAGACCTTTCTCCTCTCTGACAAGGCTCAGAGCACAGCCTATCGGTTACAGGAAGAGCTGGAGAAGCTCCGCGCTGCTTTCCCCCTGGAGTCTTCAGGAGTAGAAGAGGTCACACAGCTGAAGGTAGAGGATGGAACTGGGGTACCAGTTGGACTTGTAGGTCTTAAAGTCTTTGGTCGCTGTCTTAGTCACTGTTCTATTGCTGTGAAGAGACACCATGACCAAAGCAACTCTTATAAAATTAAATATTTAGCTGGGCAGTGGTGGCGCACGCCTTTAATCTCAGTCCTCAGGAGGCAGAGGCAGGCAGATCGCTTGTGAGTTTGAGACCAGCCTGGGCTACAAAGTGAGTTCAGGACAACCAAGAATGCTACATGGAGAAACCCTTTTGAAAAACAAAACAAAAAAAGTAAGAATTTAATTGAGGACTTGGTTACAGTTTCCAAGGCTTATCCCATTATCATGGCAGCACACGTGGTTGTGAAACAGTAGCTGAGGGCCACATCCTGATCCACAGGCCATGAAAGAAGTGGACTTTGCATGGGCTTTTGACACCTCAGTTCTCACCCCCAGAGACACATTTCCTCCAAGGCCACACCTCTTAATCCTTCTCAAAAGTGCTACTTCCTTATGACTATGCAGTCAGATATGAGCCTAGGGAGGTCATTCTTACTCAAATCACCACAGTCATTCATGGCCTTGGACAGGGCCCAGTCCAGAGAACCACGCAGGCACTGGCTTCTCTGGCCACACCAAGGAGGGCACTTGACAGCTCTAAGTCAAGTCTCAGTCACAAGTTAGTTGTCAATTAAATGTAAGCTCTATATAGCTTGAAGTCATGTTTAGGTATACATGTCGTGGCCTTCACACTGGGCAGTGCACAGTAAACCATCAGGCCAGGAAACTGTCCTGGCAGCAGCTGAAGTTGGCAGGACACAGGCAGCATTGTCATCCGAGGCTTTCCTCCCAGCCAGCACTGTCTGCCTGAATAACCAGAGACCTGCCTTGTGCTCTTGGAGGTCCTCAGAGCTCTCTCTTCTTCCGGTATATCACATGGGGCCTGACTTCTCTCAACCCTCTGGCCCACAGGAGAGACTAGAAAAAGAGAAGAGGTTAACAAGTGACCTGGGGCGTGCCGCCACCAAGCTTCAAGAACTTCTGAAGACGACCCAGGAGCAGCTGACAAAAGAGAGGGACACAGTGAAGAAGTTGCAAGAACAGCTGGAAAAAGCAGTAAGTACTTGGTGCAGGTTGGACTGCAGGGCTAGCCTCCATACCTCCAGAGGTTTGGTCCATGCTGTTTAGGGCCCCAGGGAGCTGACACCTGCACTGCTAGCTAGTCTTCACTCTACGGCCTGTGTGGTCCCCTTGGGGCAGGACCACAGACTCTCAGCCACACTCACCTCTCCTTCCTCTCGTCATAGGGTCCCATCAGTCCCTCTGCATGCACCCCCTGGTCCCTGGAGTCAGCTCTGGGCCTCTCTGAAGGTCTGGAGGTATCTGTGGAACTGCCCCAGGACTGCTTTGAGGGTCCTGGGCATGGGACAAGAGGGGGTGCCTTGACCTTTCCTTCATGTCTCCACTTTGTTTGCAGGAGGATGGTAGCAGCTCCAAGGAGGGAACCTCTGTCTGAGTCTCCTCGGCAAACTGTTCAACTTACCAAAATGCCTTACACATTCCTTACAAATAAACCAACCAACACAGCGTTATCCAGGCCCAACTTCCAGTGAAGCCATTGGAGACAAGTCTCAGAACCACAGAAAGAAATCTTCCAGACCCCCAGTCTGTAAAAGAACCTTTGTCACATTTGATAAACACTATTCCCGGGAGCAGCCCTGGACCACCTCGAGCAGACGCCAAAGCCCTCATCAACGCTGACAGACCGGGGTGTGCTGGGAGTCCAGAACGCTCGGGATTTATGTCAATCAGTGCAATTGTCTGTATTTCTCAGTGGGGCCGGGTCGGGGAGCAACAGGCCAGGTGGTGAGTTCTCAGAGGCTGCTGAGCAGACTGGAGGGCTTCAGCCCAGCCCAGCAAAGCTGCAGCCCTCACCCCTGGAAGTTGCCAAGCAGAACTGACATGTGACTGCCTGGATGTCAATGCCATTAAAACCAACGTGTTGCCCGGCACTGGGGTCTTGTCTGATCTTCTGACACTACACCTGAGACCACACGGCCAAGCCCATATGAGCCACCAAGGCATGGCGTGTGTCAGTGTTGATGAACAAGAAGGTGCTGGAGGGGTGTCCTGCGCTCGGCTGTAGGGGAGAGGGTAAGGCTGAGACGGTATTAAGGTCATGTGGCTGGGCAGTGCTTGACAGGAGGAGACTGTCAACAAGGAACAATTATACCTGTTATGAATCCCTCAGAAGCCATGGGGGAGAGGGGCCACTGAAACCCAAGACTTTGGTTTCCCACTGGGAGACCGAATAGGAAGAAGTAACAGGAAAATCAGTGTATGCAGGGGTCCAGCTATGGATGACTCACAGGAACTCTTTAAGTCAGTGGTTCTCAGCCTTCCTAATGCTGCAACCCTGTAACACAGTCATGTTGTGGTGACTCCAGCCATAAAATTACTCTTGTTGCTGGGCGGTGGTGGCGCACGCCTTTAATCCCAGCACTCGGGAGGCAGAGGCAGGCGGATCTCTGTGAGTTCGAGGCCAGCCTGGTCTACAAGAGCTAGGTCCAGGACAGGCTCTAAAAAAAAAAAAGCTGCAGAGAAACCCTGTCTTGAAAAACCAAAAAAAAAAAAAAATTACTCTTGTTGCTACCTCATAACTGTAATTTTGTTACTGTTGAGTCATAATGGAAATAGGTTTTCTCCTGGTTTCAGGCCACTCCTGTGAAGGGGTCACAGCTCACAAGTTGAGAATTACTGCTTCAGGTAGTCTGAGGGGAACTGAACCTTACGGGAATAAATTTCTTGAAGCCCAGGTGGGTTAGTAATGGGGGAAGACCTGGAACTAACAGCCCACATATTTCCTCTGAGTTTGGGGAGAGTGCTAACAGCCCCCGTGCTTAGGAAGATGCCCTCTGATGGCACAGGACTGGATCTTTGTGTGTAACAGGCCTTGAACTCATAGAGATCCTCACGCCTCTGCCTCCTGAGTGCTGGGATTTAAAGGTGTGCACTAGGACCACCCAGCTATACCCATTTTGAAAGGAAAGAGGAACTGAGGAAAGGTGGCTGGATCCTGGAGTTACCCTAGCTGGGTCTGTAGTCTAGTCCCTGACTTTTGCTTACTGTCACCAGTGGGAACTGTTTTCCCTTTGGGGAGGGTGGGAAGATAAGTCAGCGATGGTGCAGAGTGAGGCCTGTTTGGGAGCTGGCCTGGGTAGCTTGTGGACACCACAGCATCTCTGGCTCAAAGAGCCATCAGTCCTCCAAACTGGCCCAGCAGCGCCACCTCCCAGGCCAGCAGAGGGAGCCTGAGTTTGTCAGGCAGCGAACGGTAGCAGCAGTGTGCTGGATCTCGCCTCAGCTGCCCAGCTGTTCCTAAACAAAGTCCTAATCATAGGACTGGAGCAGAGAAGAGCAACTCAGACACTAGACTAGCAGTGGCCTTTTGCAGAATGTGAAAGAGGTTCAACACGGTAACCACCACAGAAGCCTGGTCAGTCACTGCTCCCTGTCCACCAAGACTAATGTTTAAGCAGTCCAGGCTTCCAGTCACTTGGCTGAGGAGGTGGGATAACTGGTATCTTCTCTTGAGACACTGCTCTCCTGGGGTGCCACATTTCTTTCAGTACCAGAGCTGCCCAAATGCTTCCTTTTAGGAAGATCCCACCTTGCCACCAGAGATGTTTGTGGTGGCCTCCACCTCCAAGCTGGAAGCTGTACTGCAGAGACCACTACTGTGACAAGCATGTTCTCATCTTCCACAACTCACATTGAGAGTGTGGTCCACAGGCAGGACGCTGGCCTGCAGGAAGCTGTGCAGTAAGAACAGGAACAAAAGGCCACTTTAGCAAAGACCCTGGTGGGCAGGAGGCTAAGACATAAGACACCCTCCACAAACGCCTTCTCCCTGAGCTCTCTTCAGGTTTGGATCTAACGAGTTCTGAGGCCAAAGGAGGTAGTTTTCACACCCCTCTCATAGCTCATCCACTAAAAACCCAACCTTTAAATCCCAAGGGCTAAAAGAACCGGAACTAGCCACAGTAGCAGGGACAGCATGGTTAGAGTCATGGCTTCTGGGCTTGTTACAAGTCAAGCTGTGCAGTTAGGTGCTGGCTACTGAAGGGCTGCCCAGAGGCTTTCCAGTTGCACTGGCCAGAACAGTTGACCCACTGTGTGACTGAAGCCTCCTCAGGAACCCTTGTTCCCCTGACCATTCGGTGTCATGCACCTAGTGTCCCTTCTTCCAGTAGCAGCCCGAACCTCGTTATTTCAAAATGACTGCAAACCTTTGGGCAGGTTCATTCTCCAGTGGGCTGCAGGAACGAAGCTGCCAAGGACCTAGGCAGCTTTGTAGGAAGACCACAGGATGGACACAACTATCCGAGTCACAGCTGTTTTCCCGAGACTAATCTCGGGAGTAACAGACTTCATAGCCAACTGGCCTCGTGAGCACCTTTCTCAGTGACCACAGACATTTTAGTTATGTTAGCCCTTGAGAGTGGAAACGTCTTCTACAAATGGCATTTCCTTGACCAATGTCAGCAAACGTGTAAACCTCAACTACTACAGCAGAACTGAAATGAAATACTTGTTAGCACAACTTGGGGCCCAGACTAGGTGTCCCCTGAAATATCCCAGAAGCCACCTACATGAGACAAACAGGTTCCAGGAACCATTAGCACTACATTAGCATTTCCAGAGATGTTCACTTTCAGACTGCTTAAACCTGTGTGCCCAAACTTCTGAGGCACAGAGCTGTGGTGATGGCAGCGGTCACTTCACAAGTACAAACAGTTCTAAAAAGCCCCAGACAATACCTGGGCCATCCATGGGCTGTTCTTGACCTCACAGACTATGGGGCCCACCACAATGGCTGCATAGAAATTCAGGATGAATGACAAGCAGCCAACTTTTAAAGGGAGTCTGATGAAAGTACAATTACCACTTTGCTTCCTTCAGATGGACATCTGGAATAGGAAAAAGATGTCCAACTTCTACAGCTGCATTCTCATTTACGCAGAGGAGTGAGCTGTGACCCCCTCCTAGTCAGAAATGCCAAACCTGGAGGACTCACTCTATAAGGAAAGTATGCTAGCTTGTTTGGTGTCAACTTTACACAAGCTGGGGTTATCTGAGAAGAGGGAACCTCGACTAAGAAAATACCCCTATTAGACTGCCCTATAGGCAAGTCTTTGGGACACTGTCTTAATTGATGATTGACGTAGAAGGGTCCAGCCCACTGTGGGCAGCCACCCCTGAGTTTATGGTCTTAGGGTAAGAAAAGAAACTAAGCAAGCCAGTAAGCAGCATTCCTCCATGTCTGAGTTTGTGCTGACTTCCCTCAGTGATGGGTTCTGGAAGTTATAAAAATGAAGTAAAAGTATACCCTTCCTCCTCAAGTTGCTTTTGAACATGACCTTTATCACAGCAATAAGAAAACATGCAAAAGACAAGTTCTTTATCTCCAATTCAGACAAATAACCACACAAAAGGTAAGTTACAAATGCTTCCTTTATTACATAAAGCCAGCATTGCTACTTCTAAGTTCAGCTGCTTGTGCATCTCTACACTGTGTGGTATCATGCCTGTGATGTTATCACTTCCAAGTGTCGTTAGGCAGGCCCCCGTGAGTGCCATCCGTGGTACCTGTTCCCGCTTCCCACACAGCTGGTAAACTGCTCTAGGGATTTGCATCCTCCCAGGCCCCATAGGAAACACAACACTCTTCCACATCCTACTATACCAGACGCAGTAGGGTTCTGAAGGAGAAATTAAAGATTGAGAGCACCCTGACATTTTTAAATACACTGCTTTATCATTTTTCATTAATGAAGTAGATTACAATGAAGCCCTAATTTGCAATATAATTAGTTGTTACAAGACACTGAACATTCTCCTGAGGATATACCATGATTTCTAACACACAAAGTCACTATAAGCAGTTTCCCAGCCCAGGGAGCCTCTTGCTGCAGGTACAGGGCTGCTTCCTGCATTCCAGCACCGTGCTCTGGATGGTGTGCTGCAAGAACAGCGTGAATTCTAAGCAGACACAATTCTGAAGCAGTCTCATAATATATCTGATGAATGAAGACTGCCTGGCTTAGTTACTGCTGTTAGTGTATATTAGTGTTGTACACACTAAAGGAAATTATACCTCATTATTTTGTTTAAGTCAAGGAAAAATAGAATTTGGATGAAAATTATACATAGATTACAATCAGTTTTCTAAGCAAAGGAAACAAAAGTAACTGCTGAGGTTAGTGAAGATTTAGAGTTCGCTTCACATTGCCTTGTACTGTTTTGTGAACTGTGTTATTAAAATCCTGAGCTCAACAAAAATCTTTGTTAAGTCACTTGATGAAAGTAGGCATTTGGCCAATAAGAATAATTCCACACCAATGAAACTTTAGAGGCTAGATTTATGTAGGTGTTGGTATTTGCACACATCTATAGAATTTTTAGTTTACTATAAAGATGACAAGACAAATTCCCCTCAGTGAGATCCTGACCTAGTATATTTGCTTTACTTCTATAGTGAAAGGATAGTGTTAGACATGGAAGCTTTCAATTTGTGGCACTGGCTGATGATCTAAACAGGGGATCCTTCAAAAGCTACGATTAAGGAGCCACCGAGCTTTTCTGCAATACTAGTCCGATTGAGGTCTTCTGGTCCATTTGCTTGATACTCATGCTTTATGCCTAGAGAGAAAAACAAATTCTATTTAGAATTATGCAGTAGCTTACTATTTCTCTAAGGTAGCAAGCTAAAGACCCTTGTGTATTAACGGACCACAGAATGCTACCCAGATGTAGGAAGAAATAATGTATAAGCACATGAATCAAAATGATGACCTGTCACAAACATAATGCTGACTGAAAGCAATCAGAAAAACAAGTGCACAGCCTGTTATGATTCCATTTATTTAATTCTAAATCAGCCCCAGCTAATGAATGCCATTACATACTAGGGTACCAGTTAACACTAGGGTTCAGGGAAAAGTAGGAGAAGGGTACAAATGAAAGTGAGCGTCAAGAAAGATTTTGTGGGGTTCTATAATAATTTAGAATATATACTTTATTCAAGATGTTGTACTTCAATAAAAAGGCAGGCCTAGTAACTTTTTATTTAAAACAAATGGAAATATGGGGGCTGGAGACATGGTTCAATGGTTAAGATAAGAGTACTTGTGCTTCTTGCTCTTGTAGAGAACCAGAGATCAGTCTACAGCACTAGAGTGACTTAGAATCAATGGTCTTTGACTCCAGATCCATGGGATCTGGTGCCCTCTTCTGGACTCTGAGAGCACCTGAGCTCACATGTGCACCAACCCACACACTGATGCTCACAATTAAAAACAAAGCAGAAGCCAGGCACACGCTTTTAATCCCAGCATTTTGGAGGCAGAGGCAGGTGAATTTCTGAGCTTGAAGCCAGCCTGATCTACAGACTGATTTCCAGGACAGTCAGGGATACACAGAAAAACCAGGTTTCCCCCCCCACACACACAAAAAAAAATAAATGAATGAATGGATGGATGTATGGATAAGTAGAATAAATCTTAATGAATAAAATTTAAAAAGCAAGCAAGCATGAACTAAAACACTGCTACAGAAAACAGCTCTGTGGTGCATTACACACCACACTACCACACTTAAGGCAGTGAACACTTAAGATGTGGCACTGAGGGGCCTTGGGACAATTCCATCAGCACACTGTAGAACTAGCTCACCCATGGGCTTGCACACAGCAGTTTCTCTGCACAGAGCTGCATGTTTTAAAGCAGCTGCACAGTGAGTGTCTACCATTTGAAGATCATTTCTCAAACGCTACTCAAACAGGTCAGTTTTTAGCCAACTTTGGACTAATTTGAGAAAGCCACTGAGGATTCCACTAAAAAAAAGTTTCAAAGTGTCTATCATTTAATATCCCTAAATCAAGTCTAATGTAGCAATTCCCCTTAACTATTGGATTTCATCACAGTATTGAAGCTGAGAAGTCATTTGAAGCATCAGTTGACAGGTTAGGGAACCCCAACATCAACCTGAATGCATGAAGAACCCACTTACTTGAGCAGCAACGGGACTTGGAAAAGGAAACAGGAATTTTTTAGCTCATTAAAACAAGCTAGGGCGAACCAGTTCTACTCCAAGAATACAAATGCCAGTCACAGAAAACAAACAATACCAGCACTGGGTAAACCCTTATGACCTGGGCTCCCTCCTCTGCTTGGACATCACAGTGGAAGGGAGGTGGTAGAAGAACACTCAGATCAAGCCTCCTGCCCCAGAGCAGAGAGTTGAGGTCCATGAGGTTATTGATTTGAGCCAAGGTCACACAGCAGTTAGACAGCAAGCTCAGCCCTGTGCAAGCCTCTAGGGCTTGTGCCTCATGCTCCTCTACCATACCAATGTCTTCTGGCTGGAGTCTGGCCAAGGCCACTTCATCCAGACCCTGGCCACCCAGTGGCAAGTCAAATACAACTGGCCAGCTCAAGGTGAGTGTATTTTCCTTTGGACCCAGATGAATCAATTACCTAAAATTATACCATTGAACAGTAAAGCGAGAGATAAGAGAATTCTTCCCCACTTATGTACATTTCCTTTCTATAGCCTTGTCATGGGCTACATTAAAAAACAGCAGCAGACTGTTAAATACAAACAACATAAACCACCTGCTATATTAGAACCTGGCTTAAAACACTACAGAGTGATGCACAGCCAACGGGAAAGGTCATGAACGCAGGCCTGCGGCTGTAATGTGACCAGTCCAAGACAGAAGGCTCAGAGGGCATTTCTCCCTTCTCTGTCGCCAAAGCTCATCAAAGAAAATAAGGGATTTTAGAGACATTCTTATCCTGACTCAGGGATTCACTATACCCATAAAACTTCATAGGAAAGTCTAGCCCGTACCTTGAAATTTCTTCTTGATGGCGTCCTTCGAGCTCGCATAGATCATTTTGCTTTTCAGAGGCGCATGTTCTGGTGCCCTAGACAGAAAGATGCTGGAGTGAAAAGGTGGCTTTAGCGAAAAGTACAGCCTCTACCATGTTAAAGAGTCTTCAGCAGAAATGAGACAGGCCTCAGAATCTAAATTTCTATTTCCCACCTCTGAAGGTAAAAGTTATAGATGGTCATATGCACAATAACCACAGTGAAGAAAAAAAGTATGCCAAAAAAAAAACCATTGTCCAACTTAAAAGCCTATTTAGCCAGCGTACCTGCCACATAGCTATAGCTTCCCCAAAGCCAGGGACTTTACTGATTTTATTCATAGGGCTGTTTCCCCAGCCCCTAACGCTATGAGTGATGTATAGGAGAAATAAAGTTTAATTAATGCACCTCATTCAAATCCAAATTCTACTAACTTTAAGGCTTATCAATAATGACCTTTTTAAGTTTTCATTTATGTCCATGAGTGTGGTTTCTTGTCTGTATGTGTACTACATGCATGCAGGTGTCTACAAAGTCCATAAATTCCCTGGAACTGCTTCTGGCTCTTGTGAGCTACCTGACAACAAATCATGGTCCTCTGCAGAGCACAGCGCTCTCAGTAATTATCTTCATACACTACTCCCCAGAGATGGGAGCTGTCTGTCCCCACACACGGACCTTGACCTCACGCTTGCAGTCTCACATCCTGGTTTAGCAGGGAATCTTAGTGGAAGAGAAGTGATGGAATCCGCCAGTACTTTCCTCCAAATCCCAATGCTTTTGACCTGCAGTTCTGGACCTCTTTCACCCTGGCTGGCCTGGCACTCAGAGATCCTCTTGCATCTTCCTCCAAAGTGCTGGGATTAAAGGTATGTGTCACTACGCCTGGCCATAAGACTTTTGTCTAAGGCTTAATGTCAAATACTTGAAAAGACTAGAATAACTAGAAAAGGCCAATAAAATGCTAACTAGAGAACACTGCTCAGCTGAATCTTTTGCAACAATGGAAATGCTCTACATCTGTCAGTAATATGTGGCTACAAATTGGAAATAGATATTTATTCTGCTAAACAGTGAATTTTAGCTGGGCATGGTAGACTATGTCAGTACTTCTAACACTGGGAAGGGCTGTTGCTTGGGCTATACAGTGAGACCCTGTCTCAAAATATAGCGGTATCATTTTTAACCAATTAAAATTTAAATTAAAAATTAAACATTCCTTTGTACGTAGTGGTAGCCTAACTAGAACATATAGCAAACTACAATAAAGAAGAAACAGTATCAGCGGCCTCAAAAAAATACACACTCCAAATACCTACATGAAGAATATGTGTCCAGTAGAGCAAAGAGGGGCTTTGGTTTACCAGTAGGAACATTTGGTAGAGGCTGGGAATTTTGATTTAGAAACAAGTTCTAAGAATCCACAAAATAAACTACCTAAAACGATGTTCTTTCAAGTAGACAACATAGCTAAACTATCAATACAACTAAGACTGTGAAAGCTGGGAAACATTCTGACAATGAACACGAGTAGCTTCAATACGAGTTATCTTGAGGGTCTGGGAATGCCTAGCACATGCACGGTCCTGGCTCAAACCCCAACATCTCTAGTACCATTCTGGTCCCCATGTTTCTCTAAGAGCTTGGATATACAGAAGCTTGGGATTGATTCTAAATGCTCACCACAAGAAGAACATCAGCTCTTCTTTTTTGGACTCCTTGGTTTCAAAGCTTGCATCATACAAAGCGTAGCGACAATCTTTCTCAGGAAGCATTCCCACAAAATGCTTGAAAGGATCGGTTATGGTCTCACCAACGTCTCCAACCAGGATCTCTTTGCCTTCCTCAACAACTATGCACTTTTTGTCTGCACTGAGACAAAAAATTACAGCCTTCTTTCTTTTCTTGACTTCTTCTGGCGTGGAGCATTTCCGAACTTTCATGTCATAGAAAATGCGACATACTTCATCCGCAACCTGAACTCCTGAGGCCTAAGAGGAGAACAGAATGTGCAGAAGGCTGACAACAATTATAATTTCAAATGTAGAACAAGACATTTTGGCTCTAGATCGGCATCCTCACACGACCATCACTGACTTCAGACTTACACATATCATGGAAGCCATTTTCACACTACATGGGAGGGGAATTTGACTGTAACAGCCTCTCCTGTCCCAAGATCTCAGACAGCTGAATGGTGTCATCACTGCCAACCCCCAAGTCTGTCTCTTGGAGACAGGGTCTCATGGATCCCAGGCTGCATCAAGGTCTCTGTGTAGCCAAGTATGACTATAAACTTCTCACCTTTCATGTTCTGTGATTACGTCTGACACTGTCTGGTTAACGCTGTGCTGGGGACTGAATACAAGGCCTCTTGCATGCTGGGCAAGTACTCTACTGACTAAGCCACAAGCCAATCCTCAACTGTTTTTCCTCCTCTCTCCCTCCCTCCCTCCCTCCGTCCCTCCCTCCCTCCCTCCCTCCCTCCCTCCCTCCCTCTCTCTCTCTCTCTCTTTCTTTCTTTCTTTCTGGTTTTTTTGAGACAAGATTTCTCTATAGTAGTCCTGGCTGTCCTGGAACTAGCTCTGCAGACCAGGCTAGCCTTGAACTCTCAGAGATCCACCTGCTTCTGCCTCCTGAGTGCTGGGACTAAGGGAGTGCACCACCATAGCCTGTCTGAACTGTTTTTTCTTACAGGTTTCTTAGAGCCTTAACTGAGATAATTTTCCAAGTCTGTATATCAATAATACATTATTATATATTAATAAAAGCAAAACAGATAAATTCAGCTTCATGGCTGGAAAAACTTGTCCTATAACATCTCTTTCTCTCACAATAAAAAAAAAGCACTATGTAGGGCTGGAGAGATGGCTCAGTGGTTAAGAGCACTGCTTGCTCTTCCAAAGGTCCTGAGTTCAATTCCCAGCAACCACATGGTGGCTCACAACCATCTGTAATGAGATCTGGTGCCCTCTTCTGGCCTGCAGGCAGAGCACTGAGAATATTGTAAACATAATTTTAAAAAAAGCACTATGTAAAGATTTCAAAGTTCTAATCAATATTTAGTAACATCAATTGCTTGCTTTTAATTTCAGTTTACCATGTGGAAGGAAAAGCTTAGTTAGTGAAGTGTTTTCTATGTAAGTCAAAAAGGACCTGGGTTCGATACCTAATACCCACAGCAAACTGGGCATGGTATTACACTTGTAATCTCAATACTGGGAAGGCAGCAACTGGGAACATCTTGGGCTTAGTGGCCTGCCAGCCAAGGGTAATCCATAAACACTAAATGAGTAACCTTGTTTCAAAAAACAAGATGGACAGTTTCTGAGAAACAATACCTGAGATTGACCTCTGGTCTCCACCCTGACACACACACACACACACACACACACACACACACACACACACACACAATCCGCTAACAAATGTTAGTGAGTTTGGACAAGCTGTAATCTCATACTGCAGCAGCAAAATGACACACAGGTCACCCACCTGTACATTTCTCAAAGGGCTAATCATGGAGTTGATACAACATCTAAGAACTCCAGTTCTTGGGTATACTTAGGAAAGAAATAAAAATGTGCCCACATAAACAACCATATGCAAATGTTCACAGAACTGTTACTCACATAGACAAAAATGGAAGCTACTCCAAAGTTCATTAAGTGAAGGGATTTTTAAGTAGTACATCCACACAAAGCAAAAACGAGGATCTGACTCACTGCGACATAAATGAGCCCCAGAAAACATCACACTCAAAAAAGAAGCCAAAGACAAAGG
The DNA here is from genome assembly GCF_903992535.2 of Arvicola amphibius. Classification (NCBI taxonomy): domain Eukaryota; kingdom Metazoa; phylum Chordata; class Mammalia; order Rodentia; family Cricetidae; genus Arvicola; species Arvicola amphibius. The sequence continues at coordinate 32,814,234 of NC_052051.1, forward strand.
GCTGTATGCAGCATGATTCTATTTATATAAAATGTCCCCAAAGGCAGATCTATAAGTAGACTAGTGGTTTCCAGGGTCAAGGGAAGAGGAAAGAGATTGTTAACTGGCAATTTTCTTTCAGGGGTGATGGAAATGCTCTGCAAAAACCCTACTACTTAAACACACGTGCAAGAGCTGGCTGTCATGATGCATGCCTATATCCAAGCAAGCAGTTTGACAGTTATGGCAAGAAGATCAACAGTTCAAGGCCAGCCTGGGCTACACTAGTGAAACCCAGTTACAAAAATATAAGAGAAAAAGATGCCTGCAAGAATGTGGGGGAGTGGGATATTGGGAAACTGGTGTTTATCAAAATTTCATCACCCAACTGTTAAGCTCTGCATACACTGTAGTGCTATCTAATCTGCATCTACTCACAAACTCCTCCAATCTAGCTAACCAATCAACACATTTTTCTCATAAATGCAATTACTGTAAATGAACAGCACATTTTAATACAATGGCAGTCAGAAAATACTAGATAGAAAACTAACTTTACAACCTTACTATATTCACATTACATTCTTATTACACATGCATACTTATTATATTTTTTTAAAAATCACTTTCAAGGGGCTGGAGAAATGGCTCAACGGTTAAGAGTATTGCCTGCTCTTACAAAGGTCCTGAGTTCAATTCCCAGCAACCACATGGTGGCTCACAACCATCTGTAATGAGGTCTGGTGCCCTCTTCTGGCCTGTAGGCGTCTAATTGACAGAATATTGTATACATAATAAATAAATAAACATTTTTTTAAAAAATCACTTTCAAGCCTTTTACTGCTTTAGTAGGATTTTCTGATCTTTGTCAAGGTGGAACTAGAAACAGACTCTAATTCCTCTCTAGTCCATAATAATGCTGATATTTAAGTTTTTTAACCAACAACTAAGTCTTACTTTTAAAAATAGTTTATTTAAAAGTTATCATTCATATAATGTGTTTGAATCAATCCACCTGCCATTTCCTCCCCTCTAACTCCTCCCCTACTGGCCCACAACTTTTCCTTCCCAGCTTCATGAGCTCTCATTTATTACTATTTTTAAAATACCTACTGAGTCCATTTAGTGCTTGCCCAACTCTTAGAGGGTAACACTGGAAGCTTTATATTTATTCAACCAATATCTGAGAATACCTAAAGTACCTAAGTCTCTCAAACATAACTTGAAACTGATTTTGAAATCAGTCGTGTACTGTAACTGAAAACAAAGCAAACACAATTCTGCAGCTGCGGTGGGCAGAGTCCGAGCCTTTTCTATCAGAAACGTCACCTATGCTGCTTTTTTTATTCCTAGTATGTGTGATAGCATGATGTGGGAGGGTCTTCTGTTTGAGTTGATTTCACTGGTTAATAAAGAAACTGCCTGGCTCATTTGATAGGCCGGCCCTTAGGTGGGTGGAGTAGACAGAACAGAATGCTGGGAAGTTAGTCAGATGCCATGCCTCTCCTCTCTGAGCCAGATGCGATGAAGCTCTGGCCCATGATGAAGCTCTGGCCCAAGATGGACATACGCTAGAATCTTCCCGGTAAGGCACCACTTCGTAGTGCTACACAGATTATTAGATATGGGTTAATCAAGATGTGAGTAAGAGGCTGGAACTAATGGGCCAGGCAGTGTTTAAATGAATACAGTTTGTGTGTTGTTATTTAGGGGCATAAGCTAGCCAGGTGGCCGGGAGCTGGGCGGGACGAAAAGCAGGCCTGCCCGCAGTCCCTCACTACAGTAGCGCAGTATGATGAGTAAATCCTAAGAATCTACATTCATAAGATCTAGGCGACTATTGCTAACATTTAGTCCTAAACCTGATGAATACGATCACTACTTCAGTTCACTGCTGTGTTTACTTTACCTGTCTTTACCCCTTCCCTTGTAGGCTGGGATGAACAAGTAGAGTCCTTTACAAATCCCAGTGGCTCGAGTACAAGGATCTGTACCACAGACACCTGGCACAACCTAAGGGCCCCTTCACAGCCTCTTAAGTCAAACTACGAAAGGTCACAGAAGCTGGCTGCATCAAAACAGAGGTCTCCTGGTAGTCTGGACCTCTGTGAGGACTCACCTAAGTGGCTCTGTCATCCTGAGATGTCAGGATGAGTCTCGTCATAGGCCCTCACACTGGAGCAGAGTCACTATGCTCTCCTAACAAAAAGGCTGCCTGTTCAGGCCTATCCATCCTAGCCTGAAGGCTTTCATCTCAGAAGTAACGCCAGGCAGGGCTTATCTGGTTCCTTCAAGAAATGCTGAGAAGAAAAAAACCTCTCCTACCAGTTCTGTTTTTCAGCATGCAACATTTAATTGCTCAGCAGTCAAGAGCCTGTAAATTTATTTTAAATAAAATTAAACCAAATTCCATTTTAAATTTAAAGTTCGTACAGCTGAAACAATACAGACCACTGAAAATCTCTGAACCAGGAACACTAAGTTGCTGCAGTTGGAAGGAATTTGAGAGCAAAAATAGACTGTTACCACAAGTGCTCTGACTGCCTTAAAAAGCTATGGAGTCACAGCTGAAATGTCTCCATGTTCCGTACTAGGAACCACTGGAGAACAGGGATCCACGCTCCACCCTGTGTCAGAACAGCTGCTTCAAGTAGTGGGTCATATGCTTTCCTTGAGTCTCTTCAGATGGAGCGTTTATAAAATTCACCAACCGAGGGACTCAAGAGATGGCTCAGTGGCTCAGAGTACCCCTGGCTGCTCTTCCAGAGTCCTGGGTTCTACTCCCAGCAAGCACGTGGTGGCTCACAACCACCTATAGTGGGATCTGATGCCCTCTTCTAATATAAAAGTTGCACATGCAGATAGAGCACCCATGTGCATAAAATAAATCATTTTTAAAAACTCACCAACTAAGAGATTAAATCAAGATTCATGATTCATGAAGTACACACTCCTGAATAGCTCCTAGTCAAACACAGAATTATGCTAACAGTGATACAGACACTGGGCATAATCTTGGAAATGACAGAATAAGCTGCAAGAAGAAGTCTCTCAAGTCAACCACAAGGGTGAGTGACAATCTTTGAAACTTAAGACATCAAGTTTTGTTTTTTGGTTTTTTTTTTGTTGTTGTTGTTTTTTCGAGACAGGGTTTCCCTGTAGTTTCTAGAGCCTGTCCTGGAACTAGCTCTTGTAGACCAGGCTGGCCTCGAACTCAGAGATCCGCCTGCCTCTGCCTCCCGAGTGCTGGGATTAAAGGCGTGCGCCACCACTGCCCGGCAAGACATCAAGTTTTGAGGCTTTAATTTTTATTAACCAGTGAATCAGTCCAAACCTAAATGTGATGGTCACTAACAACAGGCCACCCGAAACCCAAACACCAGACTGAGGTTCATTCTCACCGCTAAACACAAGCAGGACACCTCCCTCACCTTGGCTCCATTATTAAAACTCACTACACTTTAATCCTAATTTTAAAAAAACAATTTAAGTCACTGAGCTACCTAAGAAAATTATTAATTTCTAAAACCTGGATTGTGTAAGGGTCTAAAATGTCTCAAAAGTGAGACTGGTGCAGAGCAGAGCAGACAGACAACTGTAAGTTAATAACTGACAGCAAACAGTCAGCGGCTCCTTCCCGACCAGTTTCTCAAAGAAGCTGGGGCGTTTCAAACCGGGTCCAGGATTCCCTTTGTTTCTACCTTGCACAGGACCAGCAGAGACAGGACTAACAGCTGGGCTGCTGGCTACTGCTAATGCCTACCAGCAGAGACAGACAAGACAGTACTTCGGAGCTGACTCGGGGCTGAGTCCCTACGTCTGCCTCCTACAACAGCTCCACTGCAGTTAGGAAGGTGACTGGGAAAGACCATAATTCCATCAGGGCCAGAAAAGAGAGACGGAATGCAATGGGAGGAGCCAGTGAAATCACTGTGCCCCCAGCCTGCCAAATGTATCCCTCCACCCCTTGACTCTGGATTCCAGAGTTCATTCTCTACAGAGCTTGCTATCTTTCCAGTCGGTTATCCTACTGAAAGGGGGAGGGGGATAAGTGACCACAAGAAATGAAGGCAGACTCCTGGTCACCCTCAGGTTTGATCCTAAATTACAAAATCCCTATTTCAGCTGTCTAGGGAAACATGTGGGCCAATAACAGCTGTGTTAGCATTTCTTTCCTGCCTTCTACTGTGGTAGCCATCACCACACTGGAAATATATAATAAGAAAGTAAATTATTACTTTGAGTTTCAAAGAAATTTAAAAAGCAGCAGCACATAAAACTGACCCAATGCTAAAATAGTATGTTTTGAGCAAATAAATTTATAAAATGTATTACACAACTTTCTGTCTTGGGAAATAGTACACTGTTTTTGTTAATGACTCACATCATTTGGAACTTCAGCTATTATACTACACAAAAAACAGATTAATGCCTCTAAGGGCAAAGATTTCACATTTAGTATTTAATCTAATTATGGTTGACTATTTCTGAGGGCAATGAAGCATTTTGAGGGAAACAAACTGCTAATACACACACACACACACACACACACACACACACACACACTGGTGAGGCAGGGTTTCATTATATATACCAGGATAGCATCAAATTAATAATTATCTTTCCTCAACATCGTAAGAGCTAGATTACAGGTGTGCACCATCAAATCTGGCATTGTTCATGAAAAGTAGGTTATCTTTGTATTAAAGACTCAAAGCAATAAAAATGAAAAGTCAAAGTTTCATGCAAAACAGTTTAACATAAGCAAATTAGGCAAAGGCTTAATTCTTCCAGGTGGATTAAAAGAGGATATTTTATTTTAGCCCTTATGGAAGATGCACTGAATATTGGGAATGAAGTGAAGAACTGGAAAAGTTTACGGCGACAGACCAGGAAAAGCAACTTTGGTCCTGTCCATTCTGACAAATGTGTAATTAACTGAGACTATGGTCTTTAGATGAGTTGAGAAAATTCCTTAAACAAGCAAACAAACTGGTTACACCTGTCTCCTAAGCAGAGCTGGAAATGCTCCACTTTAGAAGATTATTCTCTGCAGATAAGCAGCAGCCCACAGCATCCTCTCACATCCCCCAGGATGGCCAGAGCTGCTTATTCTTTAACTCAAGAAGACAGGTGGAACCACATACGCCAAGCACTGGAATGCAATGCTTGGCAGTACCACTTATTAAGTGCACACTAATTATTACTATTATTAACCAGAAGATCCAGTTAGGGCATATTCAACTCTTCAATAAGTCATGTTGCCAGTAAGCCTTAGGTTACTGGACAAGTTAAAACTTGTATTTGGGGGCTGGAGAGATGGCTCAGCAGTTAAAAGCACTGGCTACTCTTCCACAGAACCTGGGTTTAATTCCCAGTGCCCACATGGCAGCTCAATCCTGTCTGTAACTTCCAGGGTACCTGACACCCTCACACAGACAAGCATGCAGGCAAAACACCAGTGAACATAAAAATAAATTTTAAAACCTGACTTGTATCTGAAACAAGAATTTATTTAATTTTTGGAAAACAAAAAGAGATGAGTTTACTGAGTAACAAGGGGCAGAGTGCAGGGCAGTAGTGAGAACAGACTATCTCCTCAATCAGAGATTCCCTGCTTCCTGTTCACTACAACTGTGGCATCTGGTAAGTATCCTTCTCTTTTTTCTCTTGAATATTTAGTGGTACCATCAACAGATAAACAGACACTGAAAAATGTGATATGTATACAATGGAATTTCATTTTGCCATAAAGAATGAAATTACAATTATTGCAAGAAAAAGAATGGTTCTAGAAACTACATATCAACAAAAAGAATGGATCTAGAAACTACATATCAAGAAAAAGGATGGATCTAGAAACTACATATCAAGTGAGGTAACCTGAACTCAAAAACAAAACTGCAGTTCTTGCTCATGTATGAATCTTAGCATGTAATGTCCACATATCTGTATGTGCATAGGCTATGAATTAGAAATGGGATGATAAAGGGGAAAGGAAGTGCTGAGGAAGGGGCAGGGCATCAGAACACATGTGCAATGCAAGCAGAAAGGTTGTTACTGGCAGCAGAAAGTACAAAAACTGGAGAAACAATGGAAGGGAGAAAGAAAAATAAAATTTCTTTGAAGCTGCCATAATGAAACCTAATACCTTGCAATGCTAACTAAAATAAACAATATATTAGGTGGTCAAACAGCAAATAAAGGGGCAAAGAGTGCAGTAGTGGCACAAACACCTTGGTAATAACCCATAGTTCTTTAACTGGACTTGACCTGCTCAGCAAGAGGGAAACCATGTCTGGCACTGGAAATCCAGCTACTCAGTGCTAGTGAAGTCATGGATCTTAGGAGAAACTACAACCACCACTTTATTAAAACAGCACAATCTCTAACTACACTCCAAATATTTGTCATTATACCCACAGGTAAGTATAGTTCTCACCCTTCATCAAGGAAACTTCTCTTTGTAACAGAGATGGTGACAGAAAACCACAACCAATCATAACGCAGAGTTGTGGAGCCCAGTGATGTAGGAGGGTCTTTTTTCTATGTGTTACTTTCATTGGTTAATAAAGAAACTGCCTTGGCTTTTTGATAGGGCAGAATTTAGATAGGTGGAGTGGACCGAACAGGATGCTGGGAGAAAGAAAGCAGAGTCAGGCAGACGCCATGAAGCTCCAGCCTGAGATGGACGTAGGTTAGAATCATCCCGGTAAGCCACGACCTCGTGGTAAACACAGATTAATAGAAATGGGTTAATCAAGATGTGAGAGTTAGCCAGTAAGAGGCTAGAGCTAATGGGCCAGGCAGTGTTTAAATGAATACAATTTGTGTGTTGTTATTTTGGGGGTAAGCTAGCCGGGATCTGGGCGGGAACGCAGCCAGCCGCTCCTTTTACTACAGCCCAGTCCCAAAGGACACTTCTATATAACACCCTTGCATCTAAGGCTCCAGGAACTTTGCAGATGTGGATGAAAAGACTGCAAGGGCCAGAGGATCAGGGCATTTGCTGAGATCTTTGTCTTCTAGTCACGTAAGAAGCAATGTTCAAAAGTCTCACCAAAGTGGCTGCCCAAATGTGAACTGAACAAGAATGAAACCACATCCAATAGACATGCCAGACTGGATGGGGCCTCAACCGTACACAAAGAACTATAGCAAACTGAGGAAAACTGGGAAAGAAAAAGGTGGCCTTCCCCAGGGAAGAGTACACCAACTGGTTGTTCAGGGCCAAACAGCCCTGAAAACACATATACAAGTAACATCGCACAGACTGTATGAGTTACACTTAGGAATATATATGTATATACGGGCAACGACAATGAAAAGAGGCCATGAATCTGAAGGAGGGCAGGGAGAGGGATATGGGACAGCTTGGAGGGAGAAAAGGGAAGGGATAAATGTAATTATATTATAATCTCAAAAATAAAAGGCTCAATTACACTACTTTAGGAAGCTATCTCCCACAATGAAGAAAGCCGTGATAGAGTAGCAGGTAAGTATGTTTCATCCTATGTCCCTTCCCAGCATATATTAGTCAAGGAACACACAGGGATTCTCCAATATCCTGAGAAACTGAAAATATCCAGAGGTATATTAAGTGCAGTTTTACAGGTTAAAGATCCTGGCCAAGGAGCTAAGATAGGTAAGCTCACATTTCCGCTCCATTTGTCAAGCTTCAGGCCTGCAGGGCTGCCATTAACGACATAAAGCAGAAGTATGCTGCTGTCCCACTGGCTGTCCTCCCTCCTTTCCTTCCTCCCTCCCTCCCTCCCAGGGCCACCACACCACACTCTAGCTGCAGTTACTGCATCAGATACCAGTGATCCAGAAAATGTTTCAAGCTAACTCTGCTTTAAAACGGCTTCATCTGAAAAAAGCGAAGTGAAGCCAGGAATGATGGTGCATGCCTTTCATTGCAGCATTCAAGGCAGAGACAGCTGGGTCACTGAGTTTGCGACTAATCTGAGTTCCAGGACAGTCAGGGCTACACAGAGAAACCATCTTTAAAAAAAAGTTAGTTAAAAACTAAAAACAAGAAAAAAAAGCCAAGTGAACAATACTAATTGCCACCGATTCCAACCATAAAAATCCTCAGTCACTTTAGAACAAAGCACAAATGTTGCCGGGATGGCCAATGCAGCAGAAAGAATGGAAGCTCCACTTGCTACTTAGGAGCTGTTTAAGGAGGAGCTCGTTATTAAGGCTCCCTGAGAGAATCTCACCTTCTCTCGCAGTGCTACACAGTTCCTCTTCTCATCTGGTTGCCCTCAGGGTCAGTTCAGATCCTCCTCTGGGAAAGCAGCTCTTATTTGTCCCTCGTTATCAGCTCCAACCAAAATCTGCGTGATCCTCCATGTACTGACGGGACTATAGTTATTTCTATCACTGCAGTATTATCTATCTAATTTGTCCTATTTGTTGACTCCTGCTCTTGACTTCCCCCCAAAAGAACAAGAGCTGTTGTTAGTGGGTGTTTTTAAATTGTTACTTTGTTCTTGTTTATGCAGGGCTAGGAGGGTCAAACCCAAGGCCTTCGAGCTAGGCCAGCATTCTATCAGCTACCTCCATTCCCACCCTCTTAGTATCTACCACTGTACTCTGCCCTTCACATCTTATCCACCATACACCAGCTAGAACCGTGATGCTGCCAACTACATGTTTAACTCAACCAATAAAAGTTTAATAGTATTTTTGTCTTGAAACCTTTAAATATGTATTTTAACTGCCTAATATGTGAGCATCATATTCCATATAAATTTCAGGATAAATGCTATGTAAGAGATATAAATGTATATGCTAATCAATATTCAAGAACATGACTAAGAAATCAATATTCCACAAAACAACACATTTAAAAGTTTATGTGGTCTAAGTTGTTGCCATGGACCCACTTACTTTTTGCAGCTGAAAACATTTAGAGGCATTACTTAAAATGAGTTGTCTACTAGTTTTACCAAGTAGAGAATGTTTCATGAATCTGCTGTTATTTGAAAAAGTAAAAACGTCTTGAAATCATCTCGAAGGGGAAAATCAAAAACTATTCCACGTAAAATCAAGGCTATGACAAGGACACCCATTCCTACCCAGAATGTGAAGTCTTACCCAGAGCAGCAAGGCGAGCAAGGAAAGAGTACAGGATAGAAAGCCAGACAGGAGAGAAGCGCATATTCTGTTGTGGCAACGTGACTCTTTATATAAAAGTCTGACAAGTAAACTCTGTAAGTTGCAAGATACAAAAAGCCATATACCAAATCAGTAGCATTTTTGCAGAGAAAAGAAAAAAAGAAAAAAAATTCAATCCCCCCTGCTAAAACAAAGAGACAGAAACAACAACAGCAACAGAAAACCCTTCCCAGGGACTGAGGATGCAGTGTAGAGACAGACCTTTAGTTAGCTAACAGGTATCCGCCATCCCTAGCCACACCAAAGGAAACAAGGAACAGAACAAAACCCCTTAGGCCTCCATCTAGCCAAGGGAGTGGATTATTATGCAATGCTAATTACAAAACAAGGAAGAGAGAAAACTGGAGACTACACACCAACAGGAGAAGACGCTCCAGAAAAGCGTTGTTAAAGTGTCCATACTATCAAAGTGAATTTAGAGTCAATGTGATCTCTACCCACAAAGCACTGGTTTTCTTCACAAAACAGAAAAAGGAAGATGGGAATGGTGTCACACGCCTGCTATTCCAGCTCCTGGGAACTGAAAGCAGGGGGATCAGCAGTTCAAATACAGCCTTGGCTATACCCTGCGTATGAAGTCAGCCTAGTTACACAAGAGAGGAAAGGAAAAGAAAAAAAAATTAAACTTGGGTAGTCAAAGTATTTTAGCAAAAAAAATCACACTATCTCACACCTCAAAGCATACTACAAAGAGCAAATAAGCAAAACAATACGGTGCAAGTGTAAAAGTACACACATGCAGACCAATGAAACAGAGAACTCAGAAATCATTCCATAATCTACAGCTAACTAATAATCATTGGAAAAAGTACCAAAAACCTACATTAGAGCAAGGACAGAGTCTTTAATGAAGGAAGCTGAGAAATTTGGAGATTCATACACAAAACAATAAACGAGACCCCTATTTCTCATCACATAAAAATCAAGTCAAAGTACAAAGGCCTAAACATGAGACAACCCCAACCATAAAACTGTCAGGAGACTCAAAGGTGACCTGCAAGACAATGAGTAGACAATGGCTTTTGGATAGCTTCCCCAGGGCACAGGCAATAAAAGTAAAAACAGGCAACTGGGGTTTTAATCAAACCAAATGGTTTCTAAACAGGATACAGGAGTGAAGAGACATCCAGCAGAGAACGAAAAACATTAGCAAGTTGTTCATCCAACAAGAGATGCGGATCCAAGAGAGACAAGGGATCCAACAGAAAAATATCACAACCTGATGGGGCAGGGAGCTGAATAGACCATTCTCAAAGAATAAATGACCAATTATATGAAAAATGACTGTATTAGCAAGAAGGGAAATGCAAAGCACAGCCACTCAACCGTCCATAAATACACCCATGCTGGCAGAGATGCAGAAAAAGGTGAACTACCACATATCATTGGTGGGAATATGAATGTACACAGCATTATGGAAAACAATATGGAGGTCCCTCAGAACATTAAAACAGAACTTTCACAATCTAGGTATCCAACTAGTTATATATACAAAAGGAATCAAATCAGCCTGTCAAAGAGATGTCTGGTAAGCACCCATGTTTACCATGCCACTAGTCCCAAAAACAAGACATGAAATATCTAATATACAACCACTATATTTGATATCACCACCACCACTCACAATAACCTGCCCCCTTAGCCTCCCAAATGAGGAAATTATAGATGTGTGCCACCATACCCGATACCATTTATTTGCACCTTGTAATCAGATCATTCGGGACTTTGCTCCTGAGTTAATATATTCTGGACACCAGTCCCTTGTTGGGTGAACAGTTGGCAAGTAATCCCTCTTGATTTTCATGTTATCAATTTACTCTATTGTTTCTGCTGTATAGAACACTAAAATTGATTTTGACTTGGTAATTTCATAAATCAGACTATTTTGAAAGAAATGGTGCAAATGCATAAAAGTTTTAACAGAAGATGACATTTCTTAAAGAATGAATTTAAATGTAACATGACTTAATGTCATCAGGTGGACCACAGGAGCGAAATAACTGAGGCATGAGTGCTCCCAAATAGAATCTCAAGACCTGAGAAACGGAAAGTACTGTCCATCTCTGTATACGTCAGTGGCTCTTAGGAGGAAATAGGTTAGACACAGCCCACTCCTATTTAACCTCTGCTTCCCGGCAGCCATAAGGCAAGCAGCTTTCCCCCACTGGACATTTCTCTCATGACGTTTTTGTCCTACCACGGACCTAAAAGCTATGGGGAAAGCCAATCACAGACAGACACCATTAGCCAAAATAAAACTTTCTTCCTTTAAACTATTAACTCTGGCCGGGCGGTGGTGGCGCACGCCTTTAATCCCAGCACTCGGGAGGCAGAGGCAGATGGATCTCTGAGTTCAAGACCAGCCTGGTCTACAAGAGCTAGTTCCAGGACAGGCTCTAGAAACTACAGGGAAACCCTGTCTCGAAAAAAACAAACAAACAAACAAAAAAAACAACAAAAAAAAACCTATTAACTCTGCTATCTGTCACAGCAATAAAAGCTTACAGCTTACATACTACAGGCACAGACCAGGCTCATTCTCTTCCCAAATAGGGGTCCCTTGAAGAGGCTCTCTGCCTGAAACACTCTCCACACAGATCACTCTTCCTTATTAAAAAGGACTAGTTTGCTGGGACCAGCTAGGCAGAACCCTTCCCCCCAATTAAATAAGTGGTTTTTGGCTTTTTCTATCCATCCAGCAAGAAATGAAAACTGATAAAATACAGGAACAAAACAGCAACTAATCAGAGGCCATAGAGAAAGTGGCAAACAGACTTGAAAAGCACGCCTCTAACAGCTTGGCAGTATGGCTGAACAGAAGTGATCACACCTGAAGTGTGTAAGGATGGCATGAGCAAGGGAACACACTGCCTGACAGTTGACACACTGTTACCTTCTTTTTCATGTGTAAGGTCTTTAAACTATTTTCTATGATTCAAGATAGCCAATAAGCAAATACCATCCAATTTCCTTTCACAGAAGAGGAGTTTCTGTATGCCAGAATCATTTACAGCGTTACCACAGCAATTCTTGTCTCATCTCTAAGGATTTACATAAAAAGATGCAAACTGGATTGCAGTATGTATACAAAGGTAGGGTCCTATCCAACTGTTTCAATGCTTAAACCTCAGTTCCCAATGCAGTGTTTATAAAAATAAGAACAGATATAAAAATTAAAACAATCAGCTGGGCAGCAGTGGCTCACGCCTTTAATCCCAGCACTCAAGAGGCAGAGGCAGGGATCTCTGTGAGTTCGAGGATAGCCTTGAACTACAGAGCAAGTTCCAGGACAGACTCCAAAAAATACAGAGAAACTCTGTCTCAAACACCTCCCCACTAAAATAAATAAATAAATAAATAAATAAATAAATAAATAAATAAAACAATCTATCTCTATAGGAACTTGTCTGTCAAAATTAAGAACATCCTCTTAATCACATATTATAATTTAGTAGCATCCATGTGTGCTACTATGAGAAAGGGATTGCGTACTGATATGTACAGCCCCATCTTGAAAGAGTGGTACTTTCAAAAACATCTTAGTTTTATAAAAGAAACTGGAGAGACGGGTCATCAATTAAGAGTGCTTACTGCTCTAGCTGAAGACTTGGATTGAACCCAAATGGAGGTTTTTAATTATAATTCCAATTCTGGGGGATCCAACACTCTCTTTTGGTCTTTGTGGGCTCCTACATGCATGTGGTACCACAGACTCAAGCAGGCATAGGTGAACACACATGTAAAAATAATAAATACAGACATTCCTAGCACTGCTTCTTAGATCATATGAAGTGCAAAGCATTAAAGTGTCAGTTTAGTGTTCAAGCTAACTTCCCACCACAAACTGAATAAACCAATTCATAAAGTATATGGCTGGATCAATAAGGCCACAACTAACCATATATGGTTTAGTGACTTCTTTAAATGTGGCTAAGGAATTGAATTTTAAATTTTATTTCATTTTAATTAACAATTTTAAAATTCTAAACTCAATTGTTAATGAATTTGTTAAATATATTAGGAGAAACCTGAGTATGTGGGCCTACTTTTTAAACTACAGTCATGGTATGTAAATATAAGTCAAATATGTGTAATGAATATTTAAGTGCTTACATTGAGACCATCTTATTTAGTACCCAGGAAGGCCTAGAACTCAAAATCCTCCTGCCTCTATCTCTAATTCCAGAGAGCTAGGATGATAGCTGCACAACACCAAGCCTGAATGAGTTGTGCTTTAGGTGTAAAATATATACAGAATTTCCAACAATGAAAATATGTAAAAGTTACTAATTTTTCTATTAGTCAAATGTTGACACAATATTTTAGATAGGGCTAGAGATGGCTTAGTGGAATGACTGCCAGGAATACACAAGGTCCTGGGTTGATACCTAGCACCACAAAAAAATTAGAGATTATACTGGTTTAAATAAATTTCACCTCTGCTGGTTATTTTCTTTAAGGAGCATTGAGAAATTTTAAATATATATACATTCCTGAAGCAAAATTTCATAACGAGAATTCCTTAAAGCTCAATGACTTAAGATCAATCCAAAAGTAAGAGAGCTTAATCTTATCTGTGTCAACTTCAGCTCTATAACCATTTGAGAATGCACCAAATCTAAGTTGAAAACATTCAAAACTAAACGCTAATTACACTGATAAGCCAACAGAAAAATCATGATAGAAAATTCATTGTTCTTTTTCTGTGATCAGGTTAAAAGAGGTACAACCTATAGCACAGTACACAAACATTGAAAGGAATAGTCTTCCTTCGATGGGGTACTGCTGTAGGATGCACCGAGGTCTCGGTCTCTCGGGTGCTCATGTATGTCTGACCGGAGCAGAGATTTCCCGACTTTGCATGCTTTACAAAGACAATGCATTTATATAAACAAGTCAGTTTCCCAAGGCTCAGGGTCTGGAGAGATGGCTCAGACATTGAGAGCAGTGGGCGCTCTTCAGAGTTCAATTCCCAGCAACCACATGGTGGCTCACAACCATCTATGATAACATCTGGTGCCCTCTTCTGGTATGCAGACAAACATGCAGGCAAAACACTGTATACATAATGAATAAACCTTTAAAAGAAAAAAAGAACGATATGATCTATCTCAAAACACTTGGTTATTACCGAAAGGAGGTAAGTTTTAATAGTATAAAAACACAAGCATTTCAGATCCTTTACACGGTTAAAACATTTCTTCACTGAAGCAATTTCTGTTCATGGAAAAACTGTTGTGATATGTCTAGTGAAGTGGCATATGCAAGCAATTCCCACACTCAGGAGGATGGAGTGCTAAAGACCAGCCTGGGCTAGCTACAGGGTGGAGATCCTGTCAGACAGAGGATGAGAATGAATGAGTTTGTTGTGCATAATTACTTTTAAGTAGGCTTTGATTAGTTCACAACAAATTTTTAAGTATGAAGTAGAGTTTCCATACAGTATCTGGGTATTTGGCTTATTTTATCCTTATGTATACTACAAATATGCTTGCTTGTCTATATGTGATACCGTGTGTATGCAGTACCTGCAGAGGCCAGAAGAGGGTGGGGGGTCCTTTGTAATTGGAGTTATAGGTGGTTGTGTACCACCCAAGGAGGGTGCTGGGAACTGAACCTGGGCCCTCTACAAACATAGCAAGTGTTCTTCATTACTGTATCATCTCTCTACTGGTTTTTAATATTCTATCTGAATGAAGTGCCCCAGGAAAAAGAGACAAGTTTAGAATGGAGGAGATGAATCTCCGTAGGTTCCAACTAAGAGGAGCTACCCACTCTATGGTCCGTCACCCCAGAAGCCTGGAAATGGCAGGTGAAATAAAGAGGAAGCATTTTTCTTCTGTGATTTAACAGCTTAAGACGCCTGGAAAGACACATGTGGAGGAATACCAGTCCAGGGTATGAGGACCCAGCATTGACAAGCGTGGTCTTGGAGTTTTGGGTTGGTTTTGTTGTTGTTGTTATTTGGGGTTTTTTTGTTTTGTTTTGTTTTTTTTGGTCAGTGCTTGATTGTATAGCTCTAAAGGCAGCTCAGATGAAGTCAGGTTCACAGATATACATCTTATATATAAACATTACATGTAAGCTGATGTGAAGCATGTTGGTACCTTGCTTGCCTAGCATTATGTGAGGCTTTGGGGCCCATTTCTAGCATCAATTTAAAAAAAAGTACAATATATACAGAAACAGTACTAATAATGAAACATAGAAACCATTTTCTACACATCAGATAGGCAAAGGACTTAAGGCTCAAATTAGGTAAAAGAGAGAAAGGAGGCTTGAATCAGTTATTTCCATCAACTGGGGATCTGGTGTACACACATATGAGCTTATGAAAGATATTTCTTATTCAAGCCATCAAAAGGCTATATAGATAATGAGATGCAAAGTAAAACATACCAGGAGGAGAAAATACATATGCATGCTCTCCACCCAAGGGTCTCTGTGTTTTTATCAAGAGGACACACAGGGACTAGACAAGTAATATATAATAATTTTATATGGAAACCAACTATTATAAAAAGTTTAAATAGATAAGTCAACTGGAGAAATGTCCAAATGTCTACTAATATACGGATGAATAAACTTGTGCAGTTTTATATTGGACTAATATCCAGTAGTTCAATCCAACACCCTGGGCTGGTGAGATGGCTCAGAGTAAAGGCATTTGCCCATAAACCTGATGACCTGAGTTCAATTCCCAGGACCTACATGGTAGAGGACCAACTCCAGCAAGTTGTTCTCTAACTTCTACATGTAGACCTATGCAAGCATGTATAAACAACTCAATAAATTAAGTAAATGTAATAAAACCCAACATCCTCCCCAAAAGAACACAAAATTTAAAAAAAGGTTGAAAGGGGCTAGGCAAGGCACAACATAACATTTATATATATAAAATTTAACACAATGATGTAGCATGAATTAAGAATGTATATATGTATACTTAAAAGCATGAAAAGTGAAGGAGCTGGAGAGGTGGCTCAACAATTAAGAGAACTGATTGCTCTTGCAGAAAAACTAGGGTCAGTTCCCACATGGCAACTCACATCCATTTGTTAACTCCAGTTCCAAGGGATCTAACGCCCTCTTCTGACTTCAATGGGTACTGCACCCAAACGACACACAGACATGTAGGTAAAGCATCCACACACATAAGTGAATTTATTTTTTTAAAAAAAAAGGCATAAAAATGTCAAAGAGTGAAATCTATCAACTTCAGTTAACTGTGGTGAAATGGACCTGAACCTTGCACTTAAGACACACCCTATCTCTATAGGTTTGAGGCCAGCCTGGGTTACAGTGAGATCATCTCAATTATTAGAAAAGAAAAAATGAAAGGAAAGGCCTATTATATATGCTTTAACAAGATCTGTTCATATCCTTTCTCAAGACTCCCTGGGTTGCCTGCCCAGGTTCACATTCCTTCTATTGGAGAAGTTTCTCCATCACAAACATTCTTTGAGTTTACAACATCCTGAATGAAATCACTTCCTAATGGGCCAGAATAAGATCTGACACAGGACTGGTATCCACTAGGGAGGAAAAGAGTAACTAGAAAGCTGCAGTAATAACAAATACCTAAAATATGACCTCCTCATCATGATTTTTCTTTGGATAAAAGGGAACTTTATTCTGCACTGCTTAAAATGCTTCCAAATTAATCATTTTAAAGATGTGTGTAAAATAAGAAAAAGTGATTTGTAGGAGGTAATTGATCCCTTACAGCCTGCTTTTCATGTTAAATGGGCATACAAACGGTTAAGTGTGGTGGTGCACGCCTTTAACTCCATCCAGCACTGGAGAAGCAGAGGCAGATGGATCTAAGTTTGAGGATAACCTGGTCTACAGAGTGAGTTCCAGGACAGCCAGCACCACATAGAAAAATCCTGTCTTGAAAAATCAAGGGGCTGAATTGTTAAAAAATGTTTTCCTAAGTACCAAGTGCAGAATAAACTGGTAATTCCATCCAAGCCACTTAGCTCAGTTTGTTGGAGAAGAATTCTGTCTGTGTAAAGTGTAAAGGTAAGAGTTACATCACCACATATTCTTTGTCTGTATTTCAAGGCAAGACTACACCCTACTTTCCAGAGAGGCACAAAACTATGTTGCAAATACATTCCTTGGTAAAAAGAAAAGGCTAGCCAAATCTACATGTGATGTGTCAAGCTGTACCCAATAGAACTGAGCAAATAAAGTCAGGAATTTAATGGTGAGCTGGCAAATAATCTTTGCACATATGAGGAAGCTGACACACCCAGTACACACACAGAAATTTTATTTGACATGTGCAAACAGAGGGTACATTTTCCCCCAGTGGGAGGGGATTTTATAGAGACAGTTATAGTGATATTTTGTAGTGAGACATTTGAAAACATAACATCTCATTTTTCTAATTTCAACTTGCTTTATTCCAACCACTTCTAAAAGACTTAGTGAGTACCAGGAAGCAATTCTTTTAAATTAAACAAACCCATAAGCAGTTAAAATTTGATCTCCCCACTACCATCCCCCCAAAAAGGAAATGGGGTAGGCAGGCAATGATGGTACACACCTTTAATCCCAGCACTGGGGAGGCAGAGGCAGGCCAATCTCATTTGAGTTCAAGGCTAGCCTGTTTTACACAACTAGTTTCAGGACAGCCAGGATTGTTACACAAGAGAAACCCTGTCTCGAAAAACCAAAGGAAAGGGGGGAAAGCTAAGCATATTAGCTGACACCTATAATCCCTGCACTCCGGAGCCTTAAGAGAACAGAATGCTAGGCCACCCTAACACCTGTAAGTCTAGCACCTGGAGGCTTAGGCAGGCTTGCCTTAAGTTCAAGTCCAGCCTGGGTTTCACAGTGAGTTATGTGTCACTCTGGATTAGAGTGAGATCCTGCCTCAGAAAAGGACACCAAGCAGCTCATCATCAAATCTAAAAGATTTCAAGTATAGAGAGTGCTAGAATCTGGGATGATAAAGGAGAAACACTCTCTCTCTAATACTCTCTAATGGCTGGACTGAATGGAGATGCTCCATGCTTATAAAAGCAAACATAGTATAAGAGTCTGTGTTCTGAAATCTTCATGCTGAAAACACACCCAGAACTGGTGGAAAGGCTCAGCAGGTGAAGGTACTTGCCAGGCGAGTCTGACAACCTTACCTTAGTTCAGTACCCAGAGTTCACAGTGAAAGGAGGAGGGACTCACAAGGACTTACAGTGTGCTGGCAGTGGCATTCCTGCACCCACGTCCTCAGACCATAACAAATATATTAGGACTTGGATTTAAGAATGAACCCACCTTTGGTTTCTCTCCCCCCCCCCCCATGTACCAGGAAATACAACAGATTCTTCTTTCATTTTGTTTGAATGTACACAGCAAAGTTAAGCTTTAAAACCAAGCATTAACACATTTAAAATGTTTAGCCCTATTTTAAATATAAAGTTTGAGTTCTCAACTAAAAGAAAAGGCGTTGTTACATTGGCAGACTGGAGAGCAGACACCAGTCCGCTAAACAGCACTTCGTTACACTGAGTGCTCAAACTGATCAGAACTCAAAGCCCTAAGATTAAGTCTTTAATAAACCAGTATCTACAGATACATTTCAACTATTGAAGAGGTTCAAAAGACTTCAGGGTCTGATCTATTTGTAGCTGATAAAGCATTAAACCCAAAGAAGAACAGGATTTAGTATCAAGACACTATTAAGCAGGGTCAGTTATCAAGAAAACTATCCATTTAATCCAGTGAGCTATAGGCACCTGCAAGCCAGTTGCTATATCCTAAGGAAAATCAAAGTTGTTATTTAGTAAAAACAGTGTAGACAGATAAGTGGGTACCAACTGCTTCCAAAAGCACAGATGCAGCAACAGGATAGTATTTCTAGCAGTGTGGCAAGGCCTTGCCAGCAAATCATTGACCAAAAATGGTAACAGTGTATGCCGACTACAGTGACAAAATGTTCTACCTGACCGCCCAGTTGGGATACTGTTGTACAGCAGATTTGAGTAACAGTTTAAAGGCAGAGAAGTTTGTAAATTACTCAAAATCTCCACCATCTCAACACAACGAATGTTTCTCTTGTTAACGGGCTGGAGTTATTAAACGGACCTCCTGAAAGCTTTTATATTTGCACCAGGAAAGCAACATCATGTTCACCCCTCGCACCCAAACATGTGGTAAAGCCATGGTCTCAGGGGAGGGCAAATTTCTAACTATGGATGGACAACCAGGCAGGGAAGGGTTAAAAGAGACACTGCCAAGCTTGACAAGCCCAACGAGAGTGCCACTGAAGCTGATTGCCAGATACGACAAACAAAGCCACGGCAAGGCCACCCTGTTCTTAATCACGCTAGCTAGCAATCACCCCGCCCTCTAGGGTGTTCAATAAAATCTTCTTTTCCTTCTCGGTGGAAAAGGCTGGAAAGGCTCACGGGTTACTGAGCTGGCCTTGGGGAAAACCGCGCCCACACGGACGGTCCCCGGGTTCCGCGGCCCACCCCGGGGACCTGCAGACCTCCGGATCGAAGGCAGCGAGGCCGGGCCGAAGACGATCCCGGGAGGCGGCCCGGGAACTGCCTTGGAGCCGCGGGACGCAGTCCCTCCCTTGGTGGACGCCCGAGCTGCGGGTCACTCACCATGTTCGCCGCGGCGGACTTCGAAACGAGGAGCCTGGCGGCAAAGTATGGGAAGCGTCCTACGCGCGGTAGCAGGACCCGGAGAGCAAGCGCGAGGCAGACGCGACAGCTCGAGCCTCTTAAGGGGCGGACGGCACGGGTTCCAGCGAGACTGAGGCTGCGCGCGCTGCGCTCCGCCCTCCGTTGCTATGCAACAGTCAGCCCCGCCCCCCAGGCCAGGCCCCACCCAGGAGGCCCAGCGGTCTGCAGACTGCCGGAAACCTCGCTCAGGAGCTGGAGTCAGGGGAGCGCGTGGATTCCCCCCGCCCAAAGGAGCGCCCGTTGCTCCCCGGCGAAGGGCGGGCAAAGGACGCTCCCAGGAGGGTGGCCCTGCCCTAGAGGCGGGGCCAATAGCTGCCCCGCCCACTCCGCGGCCTTTGCCCATACATGGAAGTCGCCACCTGGCCAGGTGTGCGCGCCGCCGGGGGCGGGACCGGAGCGCGGGGTGGGCGGGGCGAGCCCCGGTGGGCGGGACTAGAGCCCGCGGGCGGGTGCTGGGCTTGCCCCGGGGGTGGGGGGCTGGACTTCACTGCACGGCGCTCGGGGCCCGCATCTCGAATTTTTTTACCTACTTTGGTGCTGTTCCCACCATCCTGTGCTGATTGGTCAGCCCGGCACGTCGGCCGTCGCGTGAGAGGAAAAATCTGCACATTTTTCCTCCTTCCTGAGGCGACAGTGGCTGTTCAAAGTGCTGTGTGAGTCAGCGCTAATTTCAGGGCTGGAAAACTGGAGTGATTTGTTTATCTTCGGAGCGGGCAAGGAGGAGGCTCAATGACCCGTGGGGGTGCGTTGGGGGGGGGGGGCGCCGCGTGGCCGGGGGCTGTGGGGCCCGGCCCCTCCGCTGTGCTTGGGGGCTTCTCATTGGGGAATCGTGTTTTCCTAAAGGGTGGTTGCACGGAAACACAACTGACCCGGGGCCACCAGGAATCCAAGCGTTCTTTTTTGTGGCGAATAAAAGGAACCCGTAAGACGTTATTACCTAACTTTTGGACTTTATTTAAGCGACAATCACGATCTCTACAAAAACTTTTTATTCTCTATATTGGAGGCTTTTGGACAAGATGGTCGTTGTGTTTCTTTGTGTCTATTTTCTCGGCGCTATAATTTTGTTCTGCCTACGTAGCAGAAACGCGGTTCCCAGTAGGGTTTTTTTTTTTCTTTCTTTTTTCCCTCAAAACAAAAGACAAACTGTAGCAATTCTAAGCCTTTACAGCTTTTGCCACAGGATGTTTAGCAGGCTCCAGTAGTGGCGTCAGGGTCACCTGAAGAGCTTGTTCAAAAGATTTCTTAGTTCTGGCTGGGACATCTAGAATGTAACCGAAGAATTTACATTTTAAACAATTCTCTGGTGTTACTAGTTGGGGACCACACTAATGAGAAAGAGCCTACAGCCCGCTGCAGCTGGAACCCTTTTGCTTGGTTTTTGTTTTTTCTACCCAGGGCTCTGGCCCCCACTAAATTAGGCTTCCTCTCCAGTGCAGAATTGAATCCACTCCTTTAAGGACTGGTGCCCGCCGATTCTCACATCCCATTTGTGTTTCTTCCTCCACGGTGTAGTTATGTCCAAACACAAGAATGGAGTCCTTACTTATGATTTTATACGTCTTCTTCCAGAATCTTAAGCAAGTTCTCTCTGGCCCCTCTGCCTCTGTAGGCTCACTCCCTCTTCTTGAGGGTCTGCCAAATAATTGAGCCTCCCGTGTTTCTATCACCTGCCAGCCTGGAAATTTCCCTGACAGCTTTGCAGGGAATGAGTGTGCTACCTTTCCATCATCTTACACCTCATCCTTGATCTAGCCTTGATAACGTGATAAGCACCTAAGTCACCCAGGAAACTGTTTAAATTGCAGATTTTAGAATCTAGTGAGATATTGCAACTAAGAGGTCATGATGCAACTGGTCCTTGGGGGACGGACACCTTTCCTGGGCTTTCACTGGTGTTTTGTAGCTTTGAACTTTTTAAAAATACTTTTACGCCTACTTCAAGAATAGATTGGGAGTCCCAAAAGTAAAGCGGAATTTCGGGGTGTGTTCTACATGAAGTGGCCCTACTCCTCAACATGCTACATGCTTAATAAATGTTTTTCCTGAGTAAGGCAGAATCTGAAGACGGTTTAGGATTTACCAGAAAAATTAATGTATTTGTTCACTGCAGGCTCCAATGAATTCTCACTGAACTTTAACCCTTTAAATCTACATCCAGTTTTTCTAGATATTTTTATTTCTCTTCACCCTCAGAAGAATCAAGTTTTCAAAGAATGTTATATTGACCAAGCATTGAAAGCTAATTCCCAATGCGATGTAATGATATTTGGAGGTGGGTCTTTGGAAGATAACGGGTCACATGAAGTCTGAGCTGGCACAAATGGAGAAGATAACAATCTGAGTAAAGAAATTTCCTTGGCAAATACTAAATTTTCTGGTCTCTTGATCTTGGACTTCCCAAGCCTACAGAATCATGGGAGGTTTCTTTTCTTAAACTGTCCAGCTCATGGTCTATCAGTCTATCATTGGCACTCAGACCACAACATATAAGGGCTCCCTGGATAGGAGACAGGTGTATTCCATTTGTCTCACTTCGAAAGTGGTTTGGGTACTGAATCTGTGAACATATAAGTGAACTCATGTGACACCACCAACGAGAGTAACAGAGAAAAATAAGTTCTACCTTAATGAGACCCGAAAGCTGTGGATTAATGGTCTGGAGAAAATGCTTTGCCAGAGGTCATAACCCTATCGGAACCTAAGACAGAAAACTAGTCATCTCTTCTCTATTCCCTGCTTATCTATAACTAGAGTCTTTAAAAATAATACTAGCCACATGGGTAAGATGTATGTGCTCACTAGGGAAGATTCAGACTACAATAAAAGATACCATGGATGCCTGTTCTCCTTTACTCTCAGTGCCTTCTGGGTATCCACTAGCATGGATATAGTCTCTGCGTTAGGTGGGAATGCCCTGTGTATATTTCATTTACATTGGTGGTCTGAGTAAGGGTTTTATTCTGGATGTTCTATCACTTTATGCAACTAATGATTGTCAGGTGACCTTTTCTTACCATTCCCTGCAACTGCTATAAACATGACTGACCATTTATTGAATCTGTCCCCACTGATAGTCATCCAGATGGTTCCTGGTGTATAGTCTTTGCCAACAGTGTACAGTGAGCAGCCTTTGACTGTCCCTTGCATACATAAGTTAGTATGCATCGCAGAAAGGGCCAAATAAGGGAGTCTGATATTTGGTTTATGACTAGACTAAGTCCAAACTCTACAAAGTGTATATAGAAGTAATTGTACCATTAGTGGTTTTCTTTTCCATAATAAGATAACAACTTGGACAGAGCCTCAATATAAAGTAGTGAATGAATGAGTGAGTGTTTATGGCTTGTATCTTTTTTTTTTTAAATGTTCTATATTGCAAAGGCTTCCAAGGCTAATGATGTGGCTTAGTGGTAGGATACGTACTTAACTTTCATGAGACCCTCGGTTCAATACCTAGCATGTGAAAAAAATAGGTGTTTAAGCCACTATTGAATTTTGATATGTGAAACTTACTTCACATGTCAAAGAAGTACAGAGACAACCAGTATCAATCTGGTATATAATTTGTTTTGCTGAGTATGTAGATACCTTTCCGAGAGTCTAAAATGTTCTAAAGATGGCTAGGGTGCTGGCTATCACTTCCATGCATTGGTGGAAAGAAGGAAGAAAATAATGTGAAAAAGCCACCTCTTTCTTTTTAAAGAAATGTCCCAGAATTTTTGCTTGTATCAATGAGATGTGTCACTGTCCCCCAGCAGTGTGCTCAGCTTAGAATCAGGTTTCTTTACTAAGGCATGAAGGAAAAGTGGACATGGGAGTCAAGTAACAGTGACTGCCACCGATAGATACTGTGTGGATCTGCCGAGAAGGTAAGGCGACAGGGTAGTCCTTTACGATTGGTACACGTTGATTAAAGTCTCCTGACATTTTCTTAACATGACAAAGTATTTGCTGGGAAAACAGATAGAAGGAAGTTGTAGAAGATACATTTGGGTGTTGTTTTTTGAGCATGGATAGATGATAGACAGAAAGACAGACAGATAGATGTTAGATAGGAAGACTGAATTGCCTGTCCTGATGATTGGCAGTCCTGAGGCTCTGGCATCTCTTGGCCTTTAGATGTTAAGCACTCAACAGATGTGTGTATTTTTAGGAAACAGTGTGTTACTGGAGGTAAACCAGGAGAAAATGGAGTGCAAAAATGGTGCAACCATTGTCCTTAACCCCTCTTTGTCCAGGGATTCCTCTGTGGAGCGTTGCTTGTCTGTTTGTCTTTCCTGTTATTCTAAGTTTATTTGATCATTCAGCTGTTATTATTTTTCTCATGTTGACTGTCTATAATTTCTGAATGTCCTAGCAGGGACACGAGTTACCTACACACAAGTCTTGTTTGGTGACTCCTGAGCTTCATCACATTTTATGGGCAAATGAATGTGGATATGAACCATTTCTTATTTCATTGGCCAAGATAGCTTTGTTGAACCTGGTATCAGTGCACACATCTGGGAACCCTATCTCCTTCATGGAAAATTTGTGCATTTCATTGAGTGCCAGAGGAAAATGCTTCCTGAAACCCACTCAGGTAGATGTATGTAGATGTGCATGTGAGTGTTGAGTGTTGATGGTGTGTTCTCAAGTCCCCACCTCCTTGATGGCTAAACACCCTTCCCCCCCCCCCCCCGTTTCCTAATCACCCTTCTTTGTAAGGCCATTGAAATGCAAGCAACAGGGAATAGAATAAAAGGGACTGCCACTACTGTGGGGTTTTTTGGGAAAATTATTAAGGTCTTCCTCAGTCTAGAAAGATTAATTCTTGTGCCAGCTCTCAAAGCTTGCTTACAGTCTCCAGGAGCCCATGTGTCCACTGCCCTGAAGCCCAAATGCTTAACTTAACCTAGGTATCCCAGGAAAGCTTATGGGAGGTGTTCTGGAAAGGAAGCTCCATGTAAGCATATACGAACAACCGCACAATTCCTAGACCTAGATCCACCAAAATTAGCCATGTCACATTGTCCTGCTTACCAATTTAAAAAATTTCTCAGGGCTGGGAACATAGCTCAGTTGGTAGAATGCCTGCCTAAAAGTCCTGGGTTTGATTCCCAGCTGCACATAAACAGGACATGGTACGGCACACCTGTAACCTTAGTACTAGGGAGGTAGAGACAGGAGGATCAGAAGTTCAAGGCCATCCTTAGCTACGTGAGTCTGAGGCAACCTGGGCTACGTGAATAAAAATAAAGTGAATGAAAAGAAAAAACAAAACAGAAGATAAGACAAAGCTTCAGACTATTATTACTACTACTACTACTACTATTTTTACTTTTCAAGACAGGGTTTCTCTGTGTAGTCCTGGCTGTGGAATCCACTCTGTAGACCAGCCTGGCCTTGAACTCACAGAGATCTGCCTGCCTCTGTCTTCTAGTGCTGGGATTAAGGTATGCTCCACCACCACCCAGCAAAGCTTTCCGACCTTTCTGGAGCATCTAGAATGCACAGTTGGTCTCCAGAATACCCACAGGACTGGAATTTCCACTCGCTCATGCAGTAGTGTAGCTTGGGTTGCGGGGAAGCATGCATTCTTGTTATCTTCCTGGTTTTTCTGAATCATGCTGTCTTTATTCTATAGTTCTGACCCAGTAGTTGCCTTTCTGAAGAGAGCTGAGCCAGAAAAGGTTCATAAAGGGGCAAAAAAAAATTAAGTATTTGGTATCAGGATAAACTTTCCAAAATATAGAAGAGGTCAAGGATTGAGTACAATCACAAATTATAAAGTCAGGGATAGGAATGAGGAAATAGAATTTTTGTAGGAAATTTTAACACATAAAAGCATAACTACTGCCAGGCAGTGATGGCTCACACCTTTAATCCCAGCTCTTGGGAGGCAGAGACAGGTGGAACTCGAAGTTCCAGGCCAGCCTGTTCTGTTTTGTTTTGAAGTCAGGGTTTCACTATGTGTAGCTCTGACTGTCCTTGAACTTGCTCTGTAGACCAGGCTGGCCTCAAACTCACAGAGATTGCCTGCCTCAGCCTCCTGAGTGCTGGGCTGGGATTAAATATGTGTACCACCATGCCCTGTGAGGACATCCTGTTCTACAGAGCGAGTTCCAGGACAGCCAGAGCTCCACAGAGAAACCCTGTGTTAAAAAACAACAAAACCAACCAACCAAACAAACAAAAAAAGAAAACTAAAAAGGCATAAATACTTTCCTGAAAGTGCAGAAGTAATTTTAGGGAAGGTAGGGCCAGTTTATATGGCAGATAAGTGATGGATAAGATAGAGGAAAATGAAATGTCAAGTGGAGAGAAGAAAGGATTAGCACAGCAACAGGCTAGGCATGCTGAACTCTCAGGCGGAAACCCAGTTTTCCCAGTTCCACTGTTCATGTCTATCTAGCTTCTCCCACTGGGACCTCAGGGCAGAAATCCTTCAGAGATCCCCTGTGGGATAAAGACATGCAAAGAGTGAGAGAAAGGTCAAGATATGAAGGACGGAGAGAAACCAGCCAAAGTCTGTGTAAAGGAATCCAGCACAGCGGCATTAGAAAAGGGAGAAGCAGAAATGGGAAGAAATGCTGACTGTGAGGATGTCCGCCGGGTTTTAAATACGAACTACTGCCTTCATGATGCCAACATTTGTTTCGTACCTGCAGTGCTCCTGCTCTGCTTGGAGGCTGGAATGAGGCAGGATTCCTTCCTCCTGGACTTTAAGAGTGTCAGAGTCCACCAAACAACGCAAGCACAGGTTGTGGGTGGAAAATGCACCATTGATAGAACTGGGTCCGTGAGCGATGGGGTAGCAAAGAGTGAGACTTATATGTCATGAAGAACCCAGCCATGGAAAAGTCTTGGGGGAGAAGGCATCCTAGATAGAGGAAGAAGTTAGCTTGGCCTACTGAGAAGGAAGAGAGTGGCTGGAGCCTGGTGAGTCAGGGTGCGTGCACCCCAATGAGGCCAAAAGGTGATCGTGTAGAGAGCTGGGTAGATGTGATGAGGAAGCAGAAAGATTAATAAAAAATGCTGACTTGGCACCTTATGGGAAATATATTTATAACTATTATTTTCTTTTTATTTATCTCTTTTTTGTTTGCTTGTTTGTTTTTTGTTTCTCGAGACAGGGTTTCTCTGTGTTGCTTTGTTGCCTATCCTGAAACTAGCTCTTGTAGACCAGGCTGGCCTCGAACTCACGGAGATCCTCCTGCCTCTGCCTCCCAAGTTCTTGGATTAAAGGCGTGCGCCACCACTGCCCGGCTCTATATAGCTCTTTTTAAACTCCTGTTTTAGTTATCATGCAATAAGATTTTCCATACGGAGATGTCATGTGCCTTGTTTGTATTTTCCCATCACCCTCCCTTGTCATCCCTTTCCCGAGTCTTGCTCGTCTCCTTCCTTCTCCTAAATCATCTCCTTTCTGCTTTTATGTCACACATGTAACATGTATGTACACAGAGAGAGAGAGAGTCTATGATCCGCATGTAAGAGAAGTCACGCACATTTTATCTGCACACATTATTTTCTGTTGCGTTGGGCTGAGCAGCTTTCTCTTATAGTATTCAGCTGTCTTTGGGATGGGCTGTGGTAGTGTGTGCTTGTTATCCCAGCCCTCAGAACACTAAGACAGGAAGATTGCAACCTTCAGGCCAGCCTGGTAGCAACATCCTGTCTCACAAACACACACACAAAAAGCAAAATTAAAAACAAAACTATTTTTGACCTACAAAAACAAGGATTTCTTGTGTTCAGTCTCATAACATACTAGCCACGTCAGTGTAGACGAACTAATTTTTGTAAAGGCTGTTTTTGTCTTTCTAGTGCCTGTTATTACTAAATGTTTCCCCATGACAGAGAGAAGCCAAGTGCTAAAACGAAAAAGCTTGGGTTTGGAGGCAAAACAAGGATTTTGTTTCCATTCCCAATGGCATATCCCTTTGAAACTTTCTGACTTGGACTTGGAAGATGTTTCCCGGGCTCCCACATAGTGAATTAGCCAGAAACACAAAGATGAGTAAGTCCTGAGGCCTGCCACAAGGAGTCTGCAGGCAGCAGCAGATCAAAGACAGGAGAGACTGGGCTCCTGTGGGAGTTTTCCAGATCCTAACCAGTGGGGCAGATCACATCCGGGAAATGTCACCAGGACAGCAAGCCATCCGCCAAGGGAAACCATAGAGGTGACCCATGTGGCTTCTTCTTTCTGTTGGCCAATGTTCTGGGAAAGAGACAGCTGCAGGGTTCACTGAGAGGAGGAAATTTGGAGGAAGAGAGCACAAATGAACTCCCATCAAGAAGTTAGACCTCATGGGCTAAGGTACACGAAGGTAGAAACGAACGGGGCTTGCTGATGTGCGTTCTGTGGTGTGTGTATGTGTGTGTGTGTGTGTGTGTGTGTGTGTGCATGCACATGTTTTTCTTTAGATAAGGGCCACTCTAGTTTATTTCCTGATTTCCCATCTAGGCATGGAAGGAGTGATACCAAATAATGACTCAGTCAAGGAAACTCAGACCTTCTCAATGAGGAAGCATGGTATGGTCAAAGAAACCTCTACCAAAAACAGAGGGTAGGGGCTACATAGGAGATTTGAATGTCTCTTATTGCTAAGGATTTGCTTTAATCACAAGAAATCCAGTATTTTATGTCCATACCCCAGTCCTGTGAGTCTATATGTCACAGGTTTTTGGTCTTGGCTCCACCCCACTAGCTTGGCCATGATGGCACCTGTGGGAGCCGCTCTCTAACCCCCCTCGTCCTCTGCTGGAGAAACTGAAGGTGTAGGATGGAATGTTGGCCCTCTATAGAAGAGTGCCTCTCAGCCTTCCCAATGTTGTGATTCCTTAATGCAGTTCCTCATGTTGTGGGGACCCTAGCTTTAAGATTATTTTGTTGCTACTTCATAACTGGAGTTTTGCTACTGTTACGAATCATAGTGTAAACATCTGTGTTTCCTGATGATCTTAGGTGACCCCCCAAGTTTGTGACCCACAGGTTGAGAACTGCTGCTGTAGAAGGTTTACTGAGAATGGGGGTGGAACTCAGAGGAAGAGTTCATGTTTAGCTTATGTGAGACAGACCCTGGGTTCAGTCCCCAGTGTAAAACGGAGACTGCTTTTTTGTTTCCCAGTCACCCTGACCCAAAAAAAATGACACCGAAACTGTATTAATCACAACACAGTTCGGCCAATGACTCAGGCATATTTCTAGCTAGCTCTTACATCTTGAATTAACTCATTTCTATTAATCTGTGTATTGCCATGAGGCTGTGGCTTACCAGGTAAGGTTCCGGCATCTGTCTCATTCGGCTGCTACGCGGCACCTCCTAGATTCTGCCTATTGTTTCTATATATCTCAGTTTGGTTTCCCACCTGGCTTTATTCTGTGCTGCCATAGGCCCAAACAGTTTTATTCATCAACCAATAAAGCATCACATATACAGAAGGACATCCCACATCACCCCAGCACTAAAATAGTTAACTAAATATTTTTAAAAATTATTGAGAGTTTCACCTGGTCTTGGTAATTTGTATTTTATACTAGCCATGGGAAGACAGGCCCTTGGGGTTTTGTTTATAAACCCCAAGACTTGGGCACTAGGCATAGTGACTATTATTTGATTGTTTTGTTTTGTTTTTGAGACAAGGTCATCTGTAGGTGACCTTGATCTTGAATTTCGGGGCCCTCTGCCTCCACCTGCTGAGTGCGGGAATAGCAGGCAAGTGCGCTGCAGTGCTGAGAATTGAATCCCTGGTGTCCCGCAAGCTATGCAAGCATACTACCAACTGAGCCTTATCGCCACTCCTTCCTTTAAAAAGTAAAAATAAAACCAATCACTTGCCATACTGCATACTCTGGGGTTCTCTCAGCTTCTACCGAGGGCTGAACAGCGTTAGCCTCACACATTTTCACGATGCGCCACATCCTGCCACCAGGATGACTCCATTTATCACTACGTTTTAAATCACTGGGGAGGAGGTACCTGGTTATCTATTCAGGCCCCGCCTCTCAGAGATGAGCCCCTCCTGAGATTTTCTGTGCTGGAGTTGATCATTTTGTTCTGGATCCTGTGGGAAACTGTCCCGCCTGCCCCTTGAGCCAGTGAGTCACTTCCTCCCTGCCAACCTCTGAAGTTTCCTTCCTTGCCCAGGCCAGCTCAGAAGCTTCAGACTGCAGGCAGGAAGGTACTCCTGGCAGCCGGCTCCCGGTCTTTGCATGTTGCGAGGTAAATCCTCCAGGCAAGAGAGTTTGCGCATGTGCACCAACAGAGGTCGAGTGCTGAATTCTAGGTTCGCCGTTTCTTCCTTTCCATTTTAAACGACTCTAGGAAAGAAAGGCCCGTAAAAGGTGCTGCGGCTGCAGGTTTCACTTGTGACTCATGGAAATTTCTAAAATGATAAATATTGGCTCAGCAGCAGCCTGACCTAAGAAACACTCCGCTAAACCAGATGCCATGGTTACAATGCTCCTCTTTGAGCACATTCAACAAATAAACTGTGGTCGGCTTCCTGGCTGTCAGGGAAGAGTCAGAACGCCAGGCCTGGCTTCTCAGCCTTCCTGGCAGGCCAGCGTTCTGTTGGATATTCCTGCGACCAGAAACTTCCTTCTGGGTTGGTTATAGTGTCTTTTCTGGCCAGGAAAATATTTCAAATAGTTTGGATTTTATCCTCAGTTCAGATTCTTTTTTGCCTAATATAATGAAAATATTTTACCAATCATAAAAATTAACGAGGGTGAAAATAAAAAGTATGTTCCCTTCAGGAAAAGAAAAAAAAGGGAAAAAGGAAAAAAGTATTTCCTTGTGTGAAAACATCTGTGTGAAGGAAACTTGGCCACAGAGAAGCAAAGGATCTGGAATAGCAACTGGATCCAGAGAGACACCAGCCCGGCTCCTCCTAAGCCGAGTGCTTGCTGTTAATGAAGGAAGCCTTGCTTTATATCCCATCCGCTGACTGTGTTTTCTAAAGAAAGTAAACAGAAATCTTAGACCCAGTGAAAGGCTGATAAAACAACCAGGAAAATGGTGGCTTGAACCTGCTTTTCAGTTGATGTGTCCTGTGTGATACATTTATTAACAGAACAGCCTTGCTGGTCAGCAGCACTCCTTAAAATTAGATGCAAAGTGCATATATGTGCACACATATACACACACACATAAATAGCCACTCATACCCACTTACCACTCACATGCACACATAAACACACACTCACCACAGACGTAGACACACACATACCAGTCACATGCACACATAAACGCAGCCTCACACCCACATACCGCACACATAAACACACACATTCACACATAAATACATACCACACATGCACACATAAACACCACATACCACACATATGTACATAATCGTAGATATACCCACATACCACACATATAAACATACATACACCCACATACCACACATGCATATTAAATACACATAAATATCCACAAACCATACAAATGTACACATAATCACAAACATATATCTCACACCCACATACACACAAAAGCACACATAAACACACATGAACACATAAACATACATACCCATATACCCTATGCACATACACTCACATAAACATACATTGTCTAGAGTCCTGATGGCTAAGGAAGATTAATGGAAAAGCAGGTAAAAGATCCAGGTTTTAAATGCTATTTAATTTTTTATTTTCAAGTTATACTTATGTACAATTATGGTTTTTTAATTGAAAATAATTTTTTTTCATATAATATATCCTGATTATGGTTTCTCATTTCCCTACTCTTTCCAATTTCTCCACACCTCACCTCTCCTCCAGATCCCCCCTCTTTCTGTCTCTCATTATAAAACAAACAAGATGTATGATGTAATGATGAAATCAGGATATTTGTCTTACCCACCATCCATAGTTTCTGTAATGGTGAGAACATGCCCAATTCTTCTAGGTATTTTGAAATGCATCGTTGAACACTGCCAATTCTAAGCCCCTTTCCTTACAATAGAAAGCTTGAGAGCCTTCTCCTCATATCTAGCTGTGGCTTTACATGTAGAACTAGTCTCTCTTCATTCACACTTTCACCTCCCCCCCAGCCTCTAGTAGCCACGAGTCCATCTTCTATCTCTATTAAATCAGTGTCTTTTTTTAGAATCTGCACGTGAAAGAAATTATGTGGAGTTTCTTTTTCTATGTCGGGCTACAAAGGTAGCTAACGGGCACTAGGGAGGTTCAGACTGATCACCAGCTCCGCCAGACCATCCTGGGCTACATGGCAAGACCTTTCTAAATAAACAGACTGGATGGCCACTGACATTTACAACCTAAATTCAGTTCCTAAAAGAACTGACTCCACCGAGTTGTCTTGTTACTTCTATATCCCTCCCATGCGTTTCTTCGTTGACGCCCCTAGGGTTGCCGCCTGGGTGCTGTGTGGTCTGGAATAGCCGTGTGGGCTGGGAAGGAAGAAGCAATGGCTGCCTTTTGACCCAGCAGCTGGGACACTTGCCTGAAGTTCCACTTAGGAGAGAAATGGGGCCAACGTCTCCAGTGGCGTTGGCGAGGGCCTGATGCCGACACCGGGCAGTGCCCCTCCTTTAGGGCAGCCTCTTACTCCGCGGTCCTCAGCTTCTCATCTTATGTTAATCAGCGTTTCAGCCTAATGGGAATAGAGCACGCCCCACCCTCCAGGCAGGGACAGGGAGTGTCACTGTAGGTAGCCAAGGTGATGTTGGCAGCCACGTCCACAGCCACTGGGATGGTACTGGCAAGAAGGGCTTACCGTCTGCCAAGAGAGAGGATTAGGTCCTGGGCTAGGACGCAAATGGGCCAAAGAAATTCTTCAGGTTGAACCAGATGCTGTTAACAATAAATTCAGAATGGAAATCATTTTGTTATTTTTTTTTTCTGTTTCAAAAAAAGAAAATGGCAATGAACATGAACTCTACAGCATGGACGGGCTCACTGTGAGCCTTGTCAGTTTGGTTGCTCACCTTCCTGGACTTAGGGGGAGCTGGGAGGACCTTGGACTTAACATAGTGAAGGGAACCCTGATGGCTCTTTGTCTTTGGAGAGGGGTGGAGTGGGGGTATGGGTGGAAGGGAGGGGAGGGAAGGGGGAGGAGGAGGGGAGGAGATGGAAATCTCGAATAAAAAAATGAGAAAAAAAATGTTTAGCCAGGTGATGGTGTTGCCTTTAATCTCGGCACTCAGGAGGCAAAACCAGGCTGACCTCTATGGGTTTAAGGCCAGCCTGGTCTATAGTGTGTGTTCCAGAACAACCAGGACTACACAGAGAGACCCTGTCTCGATAAACGTGTGTGTGTGTGTGTGTGTGTGTGTGTGTGTGTGCGCGCGCACGTGTGAGTGCGTGTGTGTTTATTGCATGACTAATCTCATCCATTTAGGATTCTCATTATTACATGATGATCATGTAGACTCATGTCCAGGGATAGGAAAAATACAGACTCTGACCCATCAGTTCCCAACAGCAACGGGTGGCAAAGCTATTGTATATGTCTAAGTGCAGAGCACACGAGAATGCCTCATGGCGGCTTTCGTGTGTGTGTGTGTGTGTGTGCGCACACACGCACACACATACACGTGCACACGCATGTGTTTTCCACGATACAACGTGAATGTCAGAGAACAACTTACAGAAGTTGGTTCTCCTCTTCCACCATGTGGATTCAGGAGTTGAACTCGGATCACCAGCCTTGACAGCAAGCACTTTAACCTGCAGAACCGTTTTTGGCGACTCTCATGGTGCCACGCCTATGTCCTTCCTCATCTCTCCTTTCACACATCTGCTTCTCCGTTTGTTCAGTCTGTCATTTCAGAACTATTACGTAAATGGAGGTTCACTTTTATTTCACTAGCGTAATTCTTTGGGGGAGTTCTTAGTAATATTCTTTATTCTTTGAGAATATATCTTGATCATATCCAACCTGAACTCCCTGTCTCACTCCCTGAAGCCCCTTGATACTCCCCCTCCTACCTCACAACAACTTCCTCCTCTTCTTCCTCTTTCTTCTGCAATGCAGCTGGCCTGAGCATGGATGTGAAATAGCCCCACGAAGCAGGAGCAACCTCCCAGAAGAAAAGTGACTCCTTCTATCCCAGCAGCCACCAGGTGCTAATAGTGCCACAGGGATGAAACCTCTCGGCCCCTCCTCCGTCCATACTGGAATGCTGACTGGCTTGATTTCCTGTAGAAAACCGCAGCTGTTGTGAGTTCATGAGGACACGCCATGTACAGAGGACAGTGTTTCATATTAAAGGATCATTCTGGTTGTTGAATATGTCAATAGTTTGTTCTGTTTTATTGCCAAGTCATAATCCACAGGATGAATGTTTCATAGCTTAACTATCCGTTGAATGTTTGACCTGCACTGGACCTACACAAGACTGGGCATGTCTGCATTCAGCCAGGGATTGAAGAGTGGTTCTTGGGGTCCTAAATATTGGCTACCAATGAATTCTGGAGGGAATACAGTCTTTTCTTCAATTGAACTATCAAACTCCATAGTGTCATGGACAGCTTTTGTCAAAAATAAAAAGGTCACAAAACAACATGGATATGGGGAGGGGCATGTGGGGAGGAGGTAAGACAGAGTGGGGTGGAAGTCATCAGAATGTTTTTTTGTCCATGTATGAAATTGTCCAAGAATGAATTTATTTATTAAAAAAGAATATCTGACTTATTTCCACTTATCACCCATTACAAATAAGACTAGAGTTTAAAATTCAGGAAACATGCAGGTTTAATTTGCCTACAGTTTCAGCACTAGGGAACTGAGCCTGGTTGGTTATGAATTTGAGGCCAGCATAGGTTGTGGAGGGACTCCCTGTCTCAAAAAAACCAAAACAAAACTCCCAAATGAAAGGAAAACACAGACATAAAAATGTTTTTACAGAAGACTTTAAAAGATGAATGATAAAGAATGTCCCCTATTAATCATCTTACCACCTTTTCAATTTAACAATTTGGAAAATGATTTTCCAAAACATTTAATTACATACATTGCTGGAGGATATCCTTTTAAATCACGTTATTTACTTATTTTATGCGTATGCTTCTGTGCATATGGATACAAACTCCTGTAAATGACCGAAAACTGTTTAGAGAGTATGTGCAAATTTAGCTTCTAAAACTTTCATTTTATTTAGTGTGTATATTTGTCGCAGGGGTTCACATGTACCATGGCACATGTATGGAGATCAGAGGGTGTGATGAAGAAATCAATTACATCCTACATATCTGTACCACGGCACATCTGTAGAGGTCAGAGGACAGCAGGTAGGAGTCAATCCTATCCTTCTACCCTGTGGGTCCCAGGGCTCAAAGTCAGGTCATCAGGCTTGGCAGTGGGTACCATTACCCTCTGAGTCATCTTACTGCCGCCAAATTTAATTTTGAAACCTAACGTAAACCACTATTATGAAAGCTTGTTTGTATACCCTCTCTTAGGCAGCATATGTGAGCAAGCTGTCCATATCCTCCCCGCTTTACACATTTGGTCCATCTGATGTGTGAAGAATGCTGCCTTCTGAGGATGAATGATGCTGAGCATCTTTAGAAATGTTTTCTTTATGCTCCCTCTTCTGTGGACTAGATAGTCACATATTACTTTTTGTTTTTTTTTCTTGTCCTGACCTTAGAAGTCATATAGATGTTACCAACCCTTGTGTGGGAAATCCTTCTGTATATGTGCTGCTTTTATTGGTTAATTAATAAAAGCTGGTTCAGCTAGTGTCTTAGCAGAATAGAGCTAGGCTGGAAACTGAACTGAATGCTGGGAGAAAGAAGGCAGAGTCAGTGAGAAGCCATGTAGCCCCGCCAGAGACAGACACTGGATGGAATTTTACCTGGTAAGCCGCAGCCACGTGGTGATACACAGATTAATAAAAATGGATTGGTAGTAAGTCAGAAATATGCTTATGATATTGGCCGAACGGTATTGCAAATAATATAGTTTCTTTGTCATTATTTCGGGTCTAAGCAGCTGGGATGAATCTAGCAGCCTCCCCCAACACAACCTTCTGCTTATTGTTGTTTAAATTTTGTTTATACTGTCTTTTGTAATGTTTTAATAATGTTAGGGTACTGGAGAGATGGCTTGGCAGTTATGATCACTGACTGCTCTTCCAGAGGACCCAGGTTCAGTTCCCAGCACCCACATGGCAGCTCATAAGTGTCTGTAACTCCAGTTCCTGGGTGATCTGATACCTTCATATCATTGCACAGAAAATAAAGTTAAATAAATCATAAAAAATAATTTTAAATGGTAGTATTTCAATAAGATAAGCTTATTCATCCGTTTTGGAAACTTTGCATTTTTTAAATGAATAGTCTTTAAAAGTTATTGGTATATATTAGTTGTACAAAGCATTGGATTTCGTAATGGCCTCTTTGTTCAAGGAGATTATCTACTTCGACTATACTCACGCTCCACTATGCTCCTCTCTCACCCCACCTCCCTGCTGAGAATGCTTTTCTCTTCCCAAACAGTCACCCTTCTATTTTCATGGAGGGTGTGTGTATACATGTGTATTTGTGTATATGTGTGTGAATGCTTCTGTGCGTATGTGCATATGTGTATGTTATCTAGGTGACACATATGATACTTGCCATTTTGAGTCTAGCTTATTTGACTTGCTATCGTCAGCTTTAATTTCATTTTCCTGAAAATGATGTAATTTCTTCTTAAAGAAAAACTCATTGTGTATATATATCACATTTTCTTATTTATTCACTTGTGGCTCGGAATCTAGGTTGACTCCATAACTTGCCTGTTGTGAACGGAGCCACACTAAGTATGAATGAGCGAGCAGGTGTGCTGGATGACATGGTAATTCTATTTTCATTAATAGAACTTCTGTCCTCAGTTTCACAGTTATTGTGCTAGTTTATATTCTCAGCTCCAGTATCCTTGCCAACATTATTGATGTTAGTTTTCTTTTTTTTTTTTAATAATGGTCATTTCCACAATGGCGCAATGGAATTTGCATCCTCTGGTGGCTACGGGGGTGAACAGTTTTCATGTCTCCTTTGGCCACCTGTGCTGCATCTTTTGAAAAGTGTGTTTATTTCATTTTCCAATTTATTTCTTGGGCTATTAGTTTTGGGTGTTTAAAGTTTTGTGCTTCATCTATTTTAAATAATACTTTCCCATAAGATATCCAGTCGGGAATAATATCCCCCCCATCCTGTAGACTGCCTGTTCATTCTGTTAATTGTTTCCTCTGCTGTTCGGACGCCTTTTAACTCTGTGCAATCCCATTTTCCAGTTCTTGGAATGATTACCTGAGCTACTGAGCCCTTTCAGAGAGTTCTTGCCTAGCCTTATATGCTGATGTTTTCTCCCTAGCAGTTCCACACATTGTACATAAAGGGTCTGTGACCCATTTTGAACTAATTCTTACACAGAGTGAAGTGTATAGGTCTAGTTTCATTCTACACATGGTTATCTACACATGGATAACCGGTTCCTCAGCACAGTTGGTTGAAGAGGGTGACTTTTCTCCAATTTTTTGATACCTTTGTAAAAACTGAGTTGGCCGTAGCTGTGTGGACTGAGTTCTGGTCGTGCTGTTATGTTCTGTTGGTGTCTTCCCCGCCACCCAATTCCAGGCTTCTTGTTGTTGTTTCTATGACTTAATATTAATAGTTTTTGCTCAAGACTGCTTTGACTAGCTAGGATATTTGTGTTTCCATGTGAATATAGAATTTTGATGGGGATTGAATTGAATTTGTGCTTTCAGTATTACAGACATTTTCCTTCACTCTGACAATACATGAGCATGGGAGGTCATTGCATAGTACAGTGTCATCTTCTGTCTCTTTCTTTGATGTTGAAAAGTGTGCGTTACAGTGCTCTTTCATTTCCTTCAGTCTTTCTCTCTCTCCCTCCCTCCCTCCCTCCCTCCCTCCCTCCCTCCCTCCCTCCCTCCGTCCTCTCCTTCCTTCCTTCTTTCCTTTGTCTATTATGAATGGGATAGTTTCCCTTATTTTTCTCTGCATGTTGTTATTAACACATAGAAAAGTTATCTACCTTTAAAAACTTGATTCTGTTTCCTTCTAATTTGCTCAAAGTGTTTATCAGACTTAAGAACTTTCAAGTTTTCTGAGAGTCTTTAGGGGTTTTAAAATCTAGGGTCATATCCCCATAAAGCACAAGCTCATTTACCTTCTTCTTTTTCTATTTGTATCCCTTTTATGTCTTTCTGTTGCCTGGTGGCTCTGCCCAAGACCTCAAGCACTATACTAAATAAG
This sequence comes from Arvicola amphibius, assembly GCF_903992535.2. Lineage (NCBI taxonomy): Eukaryota > Metazoa > Chordata > Mammalia > Rodentia > Cricetidae > Arvicola > Arvicola amphibius. The sequence goes on from NC_052051.1 coordinate 32,852,331, forward strand.
AGTGGAGAGAGTGGGCACCATTGTCTTGTTCCTGATGTTACAGGGTTAGTGTTCAGTTTTTCCTTATTTAATATTTATTGTAGGTTTGTCATCATACATAGCTTTTATTATGTTGAGGTAAGTCCCTTCTAGCCTTTTATTATAAAGGATGTTGCACTTTGCCTAAAGCCTTTGTTACATTTATTGAGATGATCATGTGTTTTCTGTCCTTACATCTATTTATGTGTTATAGTCCACTATATATACATAGGTAGATTCATATATATTGAATCATCCTTGCATTGCTGGAATTAATCCAACTTGATAATGGTACATAATTATTTCAATATGTAGTAGAATTCGACATATAAGTATTTTATTAATAATTTTATATTTCTATGTACCATTGATGCTAGTCTGTAATTATTCTGTCTGTCTCTGTGAGTGTGTGTGTGTGTCTTTGGTTTTGGTGACTGGTTAATACCTGCTTCACAAAAATGAGTTTGGTATTATTTCTTGCCTTTCTGTTCTATGGAATAATCTGAGGGATATTGGCGTTAGTGTATCTTTAAATGCATTCAGACCTCATTGGTGAGTGCATCTATTTCTGAGCAATTTTTAGGTTGGAGGCTCTTTAATACTGCTTCAGTCTCGCTGCTTGTTATAGGTCTGCATAAGTCATCTGTCTCCTTTCAGTTTGATTTTTCGTAAGTCATAGCATCTAGGAATTTGTGAGTTTCTTCTAGATTTTCTAATTTATTGAAATAGAGATTTTTATTAAAGTATTCCCTAACCAAATCTCTGAATTTGATTGCTATTTCTTTTAATGTAATACTTGTAATTTGGATCTTCTCTCTCTTTTTAGTTAGTTAGGTAAGGGTTTGTCAACCTTGTTTTCTTCTCAAACAAGCAACTCTGTTACATTGCTTGTTTGTAATTACATTATTTTAGTCTCCATATCATCAATTTATGTCCTGATCTTTATTATTTTTTTCTCACCTACTAATTTTGAAGTTTTCTTTTCTTCTTGTGTTTCTAAAAACGTGAGGTTTATCATTGGGTTGTTTTGTTGTTGTTTTTGCTTCTTTGTTTTTCAAGACAGAGTTTCTCTGTAGCCTTGGAGCCTGTCCTGGAACTCACTCTGTAGACCAAGCTGGCCTTAAACTCACAGAGATGATTATAAAATTAGTCAATATTTTTTCCTTGTTGGGTGTGACAGTTTTTATGGTCCCCTGAGTTCACTTTCTGAGCTTCTTTTGCTGAGAACAGCGGATTGTGTTTCTGGAGTCCACACAGGTAAGACTGGTCTGTGGGTGATACCCTGCTGGAGTTCAAGCTGGTTAGACAGGAATGGGCTGTATGCATAGGACCTTCCGCTTGTCTACTGGGCAGCTGAGTCAGCACGTTTGTGTCTTGTCTGTTTTCTATTTCATTTTCATTTTAACTGTATGTGTGTGTGTGTGTGTGTGTGCATGCAGTCCCTGTGGAGTGCAGAAGAGGTCATCAGGCCCTTTGAAGCTGGAGTAACAAGCAGTTATGAGCTTCGGACATGGGTGCTGAGAACCAAACTCAGGTCCTCTGGGAGAGCAGTGCATACTCATAATTGCCAAGCCATCCTTCCAGACCCCAGGAGTCTGCTTTTCTGTAAGGGTTTCGTAGCCCCAAGCAAAGCTTGCCCTGTGAAGATAACTCCTTTCCTGCCCATCACTGCCTTCTTTGGGTGCTGTATGGTCACATTTTCCTTCCCTAGTTTTCAGTTTTCTTGTCTCTCAAGGGTGGCAGTTATGCTGTATTTATCTTTGCAGTTGGATTTTCTACCCATACCAGAGTCCAGGCTTCTTTCTTAAGTGTCTTTCGGAGTTTCTGTAAGTTTACTTGTGGACACTGAGTTTATGTTCAGGTCAGCTTCTATCAGAAATTCTCGTAGTCCTCCAGGTCGTTACATACTTCGTCAGTGGAGTAGGTAGCTTTGGGTTTGGGATGTAATTGCATCATGCTTCACATGCTTCATGCTTTCCTTTCGCCCCAGCAGGGTAGGATGTGTTTCTCCTTTTCAGCTCACAGCAGTAGTGAAATGACCTCCTCCAGTATCTGCCCAGCAGCTTGTGCATCTGCTGCCTGGAGTTTTACTTCTGTTGTGGTTGCTTTTGCAGACTTTCCTTCTCCCTTTGTTTGCAGATCCTGAGCTGAGGAGGGCAGATTCTCTCCCTTCCTTAACACTTTATTCAGAATGCCACATTGTGTGTGTGTGTGTGGGGGGGGGGGGAATCTACTGTTTCCTTTGCAAAGCTAATGTTACCCAAAACTTGGGGGAGCCCCTCATTGGATGACATGTTATCAGGGATCCCTTATTTGGGTTCTTTGTCTTGTTAAGAAAATAATTTAGAAACAAAATTTGAAAGGAAGCACGAGGACAACTTTATTAGAATTTGAGAGAAAAAATCTACAGGGTAGGTAAGCTATGAATTTGGGCAGCTGCCCAAAGGAGAAAAATAGAAAAAGGAAAAGAGAAGAGAAATCGGGTCGTTTGTGAGCAGCCACGTGGCAGGAAGTGTCTGGAAGGCAGCATCAGAGACAGAATGCAAAAGCTCAGTGCATCCAGACAAAGAGCTGGAACGAAGAAAAGGAAAAACTGTGGCTTTTTGAGTCAGTTATGCTTAACAAGGTTACACGAAGGGGGCTCTCCAAATGTCCCCACAGACTTAATCTCATTAAGGGGATAATTATTCCTCCCCTCTTCTTTGCATGGCTTTAGGCTGCATATCAGCCTTCCTGAGTAGTAATCTCTTGGGCAGGTGATTGAGAAGCTCAGCTGGAATAACTTTCAGGGAAGAAGAAAACAGTCTATAATGTTCTAATCTTGGGAGCAGATCAGAATGGCATGCCCATCACCTAGGCCAGAGGCAGATTTCACTCTTTAGACCCAATGAAATAGCATTTCCTTCATGGTCCTCAACAAAACCATGATACCCATTCTCAATGGCTTCCAATACTTCTGTAACACCGTAAATTAGCATTTCTGGATTTCATCTTGTCTCTTGAAGTCTGCTACTTATTTGTGGAATTTCCTAGTCTTGCCATGCTTCTCACTTCTTTCTGCTGCCATAGATCAGGTGTTTTCTTTCAGATTTGGGGATATGTAGGAGAATTTTTGTTTGTTTTTTTCTCTGCTATACCATCTTTCTCCTTCCCTTATATTCTTTGCACTTTTATCTTAAAATTTGGTTAAGGAAGTCTTTTTAAAGGCTGGAGATGGCTCAGTGGTTAAGATATCTTACTATATAATCATGAGGACCAAAGCCCAGATCTCAGAACCTACTGAGTGATCCCATAAACACCTGTAACCCTAGCACCAAAGAGGGAAGAGGGAAGAAGATCCTTGGGGTTGGTTGTCCACGAATTTAGCTGAAAAAAAAATGCAAGCCACAGGTTCAGCTATAGACCTTGCCTCAATCAAAGGATTAAAGCAGAGAATCAATAAGTATTTTTGGATCCCCAATAGTAGGTTTTCCCCACCAACACAATAAGCCAGATCAAGTCAAATTAAAAAGACCAGGTTTAGCTGGGTAGTGGTGGTTCACACCTTTAATCCCAGCACTTGGGAGGCAGAAGCAGGCAGATCTCTGTGAGATTGAGGCCAATCTGATCTACAGAGCTAGTTCTAGGACAGCTGGAGCTGTTACACAGAGAAACCCTGTCTCAAAAAACCAACCAGCCAACCTACCAACCAAACAAATAAATAAAAATAAAAAGATCAGATTTAATGAGCAAAGTGCTCCCAGGTGAAATCACATCTCACATTGATCAGTGCTAAAACTCTGAACCTCCAAAGTTCCAGTGTAATAATGCATAGAAAGGGGAAAGAAGTCTGAAACATCTTTATATACCTCAAGTGGGGAGTTATACCTAAAACTTGTTTACTATGAAGCCTGTGAACAAGGCAAACATGTCTATATTTTTAACAGGAAGCTTAACTAATGAACTAATGAGCTACCAAGGTGATTGCAGTCTTGGTTGGGGGAAGAGCTGTTAAACTGTCAAGGCTTTCAGTACCCTAATCATCACACACCATCACATCTGAGAAGGAAAATTTTCACCCGAGTAAGCAGAAGCAAGACAGCTTTCCAGCTACCTCAGCAACTGTCCCAGGTTTCTCTGTGGTTGTTGGGGACAGAGGTCCCAAGGCAGTATCAGTCTTCAGCTGCCAAACCCAAATGATCTGGCAGTCTTTACCTGTGGAGTAGGAATTTGGGGAGACTGGGTCACCTTGTTTTGGTAAATTGGGGCATTCAGTTCCCCCGTGTTCTGCTTGTCCACAGTCTGGTTAGGGTCTTAGCAGCCGTTAAGGTGCAAGGCAATTTTCCACTCTGTGGTTGACTTTGCTTTGCTATATTTAAAACAAGCTCCAGATAAAAGTTCTTTTGCAACTATCCATCTTCCTTGGAGGAGGAGATACAGGGTGCTGGCAGGAGCTGGCATGTCTCTATCATGAGAAGTTTTTTTTCTTTTTTCTTTAATACCATATTCTCAGATCTCTGAAGATTTGAGGATCAGGGGATTATTATCTGTTAGGTATAAGCAGTTTAATAATATCTCTAGAAGGCAAAACCCAGTTTTCACTGGGTAAACAATTTAGTGTTTCTAAAATCAAAGGGATTACTCATAGGTTCCAAAATCTGGCTGCCAGAAAGGGATGTCCCTGCACATGAATGCGTGGAGGTGCATCTTTATACCTCAGTAAACCAGCATTGTTGTAAATCCCAACTTTCATAAACCTTGTTTTTAGGACAGGACAGGAATTATCATACAGAAATCTATTCTAACCTAAATAACTTGGAGGCCTAACATCTCCTTGGTGGGCTTACTCCATGTGGTTCCCTTTATCTTAGATGGCAGTGAAGTCATATGGCGTTCCTCTTTCTTAGTCAAAATGATGGCTGCCCATGTGATTGTACCTAATTAAGGTGGTGTCAGACCATGTGTTGTTTCCCAGAGCAGTTCCAATTAGGAGTTATAAGTTTTAAGCTAACTTTTTGTTACAGATGTTTTAACCATACCCAACTCTTTAGCTGGTTTTTTTTTTTTTTAATAAGGTAGAACAGCATAGAATAGCTTTCTCTGACATCACATCAGATTCAGCAAATCCCAGAGGCGAGTTCTGAGCCCAGGTTGTAGTAAGAGCTGAGCTATTACCAGACACATGGAACACGTAAACGCAGGCATCTGAGGCAAGTCAGAAACAGGCATGCAGTGACCACATACATTTCCATGCACACAAAATAGATGGGACTTTTTTAAAAACAGAAAGACAAACAAATCTTCCCATGGGAAACCATGTCAGATGACCAGCTTAAAAATCCTGAAATAAGAGTTTATAATATAGATCAGCATGTTAGAAACCATAGAAATAGAAGACACTTCTTGGCCATAACTGGGCTCCTATTAGGCCAGCCCACCTCAGATGGCTGGGCACTGCCACTTATGGTGCCAGGGGTCCAAGGTTGGGTGGAGCGCTGCAGGCTTGCAAGGGGGCAGTGCCTCATGCACCTGAGCCCAAAAGAGAAGGTGCTGGGGAGGAAACAGGAAAACAGAGTAGCAGTGCAGGCTGCCCCAGAACAGAAGAAAGCCTGGAGGAGCAAGCTGGAACAGCAAGGGGAGGATTTGGAAAAAGATTTTTTAGGGGAGAAGAAAGAGAAGCAGAATCTATTCAATGAGAATGGATTTGCTACAGGTGAAGCAGGCGGGTAGAATTCTAGCCTGGCACGGGGACGAGGAGAAGGGTGGAGTACAGACAGAGAACAGGAAAGGGGAGCGAGTGCAAAGCTCATGGTGTGAGATAGCCCCAATTTGGATAAATACCCATTTCCAAGCCTGTACCCCGAGACATCCCGGGGTCTAGTGGTAGGGGGTGGTGGGGTGGCTTTGGATAGAATGTTTTCTAGCCAAAGTTTCCACAGAACAAAGACAAACTCTGCTCTGTAAATGGATCCAGGTTTCCCTGGCACAGCTATATCCTGGTTGTACCCTGAAAAGGTCAGAAGAGGTTGTGGATCTCTGGAGGCAATGACTTGGAAGCCAACCTCTTCTGGCAGAGGGCAGGGTGAAAGGGAGAGTGGCTTCCCATGGCCATGTGGTCATGGGAAAGGCTCAACTCTACCAGGGTTTGGCACCAGATGATTAAGTATTTTTGGATGCTGGATAGGAGGTTTCTCCACTGAAGCAATAAGCCAGGTCAAGTCAAATTAAAAAGACCAAATTTTAAAAAAAAAGGTTTAATGAGCAAAGCATCCCCCGGTGATTCTCAGGCCCCCCAGAAGTGAGGCAGGGGAGGAAGGAGGAAAAATCACAAGGTAAATTTAGGGGTTGGAGCTTAAATACCCTGTAGGTGAGATCTAGAGCAGCTCCAAGGGAGGAGCTGCCATTTGACAGGCTTCCTGAGGGGAGGGGTTTGGAATGGAGGAGCAAAGCAGAGCTTCCCATTGAACAAGAATGATAAAGGAGAACTCTTGGCCCTCTCCTGACCTCTGCACACATGAGCAGATGCACTCACCTACACACTAATGAGCATATACCATATATATTGCGCGCGTGAGTGCGCGCATACACACACACACACACAAAGACCTTCTCTACCAACAAGACTTCATTTAGAATTAGTTTTATATAGTAGGAGGTATACCCACTTTTATATATTTTGAGTGTATCTAATTTTTTTTAAATGTATATCTGATTTCTCAGAGTGTTCTTCCTCATTGATGTGAATTTCAATTTTATTATGCTTTCATTACTATGTAGAAACACGTGTGGTTATTGGTTACTCTGTTTTTCTACTAACTTGTTCATTATTAAAAAGATGTTACCTTTGAGCAGGCTTGAGCCAGAGACCTCTGTGGGACTTCAGAGGGAGCAGGCCCAAGCCAGCAACTTTTGACAGAGCAGGCCTGAGCCAATGACCTCTGCCGGAGCAGGCCCAAGGCATCGACCACAGCAGGAGCAGCCCGGTGCAAACAACCTTCATAGAAACAAGCCCAAAAGACCTCCGGGATTGCAGAGCAACACCTGGAAGCACCAAGCAACCTCCAGAAACACTGAGTGACATCTGAGTGACTAGAACCCTGGCCCTGACTGTACCACAAAGAGCAACCTTCTGGGGGGGGGGGGGCTGGAGAAATGGCTCAGCGGTTAAGAGCACTGACTGCTCTTCCAGAGGACCCGGGTTCAGTTCCTAGCACCCACATGGCAGCTCACAACTGTCTGAAAATCTAGTTCCAGGGGATCCGACACCTTCACACCAATGCACATAAAATAAAGATAAATAAATCATAAAAAATTAAAAAAAAAAGATCAACCTTCTGAGCCTTGCATCCACTGGCACCTGGAAGATTAATCACCACAGTCAAGACAGCACCAACTATACCAATCAGAGGAAAAGATGGGTAGACAAAATAAGAACACACTCAACACCGCAAAGAGCAACACAACACCAACAAAAACTAGTGACTGACTCTACAACAGCAAGACTTGAACACCCCAATATAGATGAAGCAGAAGAAAATGACCTAAACAATAGCTTTAGGAGGATGTTTGAGGCTCTTAAAGATGAAATAAAAAATTTTCACAGAGAAATGGAGAAAAATACAAACAAATAAATGGAAGAAATCAACAAATCCCTTAAAGAAAAGCAAAAAAAAAAAAAAAAAAAAAGCAAACAAGTGAAAAAAGTGATTGAAGTCTTGAGAACCGAAATAGAGACAATAAAGAAAACACAAACTAAGGGAATTCTGGAAATGGAAACTATGAGAAAACTATCAGGAACCACAAATGCAAGCATAAACAGCAGAATACAAGAGATGGAAGAGAGAATCTCAAGCACTGAAGATATGATAGAAGACCCATCGGTCAAAGAAAACATTAAATCTAACAAAAACTTTACACGAAATATCCAGGAAATATGGGACACCATGAAAAAACCAAACTTAAGAATAATAGGGATAGAAGAAGAAGAAGTCCAACTCAAAAAGCACAGAAAATAAATTCAACAAAATCATAGAAGAAAACTTTCCCAACTTAACAAAGATATACATATATAGCTACAAGAAGCTTACAGAACACTAAACAGACTGGATCAAAAAAGAAAAAGAGCCGGGCGGTGGTGGCGCACGCCTTTAATCCCAGCACTCGGGAGGCAGAGGCAGACGGATCTCTGTGAGTTCAAGGCCAGCCTGGTCTACAAGAGCTAGTTCCAGGACAGGCTCCAAAGCCACAGAGAAACTCTGTCTCGAAAAACCAAAAAAAAAAAAAAAAAAAAAAAAAAACAAAAAAGAAAAAGAAAAGAAAGTCCCCTCTCCACATAAATAATCAAAACACTAAATATACATAATAAAGAAAGAATATTAAAAGCTGCAAAGGAAAAAGGTCAAGTAACATATAAAGGCAGGCTTTTCAGAATTACACTGACTTCTCAATGGAAACAATGAAAGCCAGAAGGTCCTGGTTAAGTGTTATGCAGACACTAAGAGACCATGGATGCCAGCACAAACTACTATACCCAACAAAATTATCAATCACCATAGATGGACAAAACAAGATATTCCATGCCAGAACCAGACTTAACCAATACCTAGCCACAAACCCAGCCCTACACAAAGTACTAGAAGGAAAACTCCAACCCAAGGAAGTTAGCTACATCCACAAAAACATAGACAATAGATGATCTCACAGCTGCAAATCCCAAAGAAGGGAAAAACACACAAAATAACATCACCAACAATGAAAACTAAAATAACAGGAACTAGTAATTACTGGTAATTAATATCCATTAATATAAATGGACTCAACTCACCTATAGAAAGACACAGGCCAGCAGATTGGATATGAAAACAGAATCCATCCTTCTTCTGCATGCAAGAAACACACCTTAACCTCAAAGATAGATAGACATTGCCTCAGAATAAAGGATTGGAAAAAAATTTTCCACTCAAATGAACCTAAGAAACAAGCTGGGGTAGTTATCCTAATATCTAACAAAATAGACTTCAAACTAAAATCAATCAAAAGAGACAAAGAAGTACATTTCATATTAGTAACAGGAAAAAAATCCATCAAGAGAAAATCTCAATGTTGAATGTCTATGCCCCAAATACAAGGGCACCCTTATATGTAAAAGAAAAATTTCTAAAGCTTAAATCACATATTAAACCCCACACAATAATAGTGGGAGACTTCAACACTCCACTCTCACCACTGACAGATTTGTCAGTCAGAAAATTAACAGAAAAATAAGGGAACTAACAGATGTTATGACTCAAATGGACTTAACAGATATCTATAGAACATCCCATCCAAACATAAAAGAATATACCTTCTTTTCAGCACCTCATGGAACCTTCTCAAAAAATTGATCACATGCTAGGTAACAAAGCAAACCTCAAGAGATACAAAAAAAAATTGGAATAACCCCATGTATTTTATCAGATCACCATGGCTTAAAATTAGAATTCAGCAACAACAACAACATTAATTCTAGAAATCCCACAAACACAAGGAAATTAAAGAATGCTCACCTAAATCATCAATGGGTCAAGCAAGAAATAAAGGAAGAAATTAAAGACTTCCTAAAATTCAATGAAAATGACCACACAACATACCCAAAATTATGGGACACAATGAAAGCAGCGCTAAGAAGAAAGTTCATAGCACTAAATGCCTACATAAAGAAGCTGGGAAAAATCTCACACTAGTGAGTTAACAGAAAAACCTGAAAACTCTTGAATAAAAAGAAGCAAACTCACCCAGAAGGACTAGACAGCAGAAAATAATCAAATTGAGAGCTGAAATCAACCAAATAGAAACAAAGAAAACAATACAAAGAATCAATGAGACAAAGAGTTGGTTCTTCGAGAAAAATCAACAAAATAGACAACCCTTTATTCAAACTAACCAAAAAGGCAGAGAGAGAATATCCAAATTAACAAAATCAGAAATGAAAAGGGGAACATAACAACAGACGTGGAGGAAATCCAGAGAATCATTAGGTCATATTTTGAAAACCTGCACTTCACAAAATTGGAAAACTTAAAGGAAATGGACAACTTTCTGGATAAATATCACTTACAAAATTAAATCATGACCGGATAAGCTAATTAAGTAGACCTATAACTGCTAAAGTCATCAAAAGTCTCTCAACTAACAAAAGCCCAGGACCAGATGGTTTTAGCTCAGAAATCTACAAGATTTTCAAAGAAGAACTAATACCAATACTCCTCTAATTGTTCCAGAGAGAGCTCTGGTTTCTCTTAGATGAGGACCCCAACTTGGAGGCTGCACATGGGAGTGTGAACAAAACAATAGTCCAGCCACCAATCCATTTTGGTGAAAAGCTTTGGAATTGGATTTCTAGACCTTCATGGTTTAATATCTATATTTAAAAGTCAATTTCAGCCCATTTCCTTAACAGTTTCACGGTCTCAATTCTTGAAGAGGGGTGCCACAGAGATCTTTGAGGGTGCTGAAAGTGAACATCAGAGTTTTGTTGAGGCCCATAAAGGTAAAGCTATTTTCTCATGGTCTAAGGCATGAAATTTACCTCTGGCCCCGAATGGAGTCATTCAGAGCTGCCCTAGAGATTAGAACATTGCAAACATGCACTTTTCTCTTACAAGTCAGCTCAGCTGTGTCTCTCAATCACCTGACCAAGAGATTACCCTCAGGAAAGCTTGATACACCTACAGCCATGCAAAGGAGAGGGCAGAATAATTATCCCCTTCCCTTAATGGATAATATCCTTATTCTCCCCCAGAAACTCCATCCTTATGCATTTACTCACAGAGCCACTGCCTCAAAGCCTGCCTGCTTTTCTAAATTACTCAGAAAAGCATGACTTTTCTTTCTCTTCTTCCCATATCTGTGTCCAAACCCCAGGCATGCTTTCCCAGATGCTCTAGCCTTTCTCATTCTTCCTTTGAAGTTATCCTGTGAAACTCTCTCTCTCTCTCTCTCTCTCTCTCTCTCTCTCTCTCTCTCTCTCTCTCTCTCTCTCTCTCTCTCTCTCTCTCTCTCTCCCCTCTCCCTCTCCCCCCTCTCTTTTTCTCTCTGCCATGTGGCTGTTGACAAACAACATGGTTTTCTCTCTTCCTTTTCTCCATCTTCCTCCTTTGGAAATCTGCCAAAATTTGTAGACCTCTTGACCTGTTGTTTTCTCTCAAGTTCTAATAAAATTCCTTTTGAGTTCATTTCAAAATTCTTTTATTAATGAGACTAAGAATTCATGAAAGGAGATCCCAGTTTCCCTAGTAACACATGGCACTCCGTGTGGGGAATCCCCAAAGTTTTCAGTAACAATTTGATTAGTATTTCAAGTTTTAAAAATATTTATTTTAAATTCTGAGTGTGTGTGTGGTGGTGGTCTATGTGTGAGAATGGGGTATGTGCCTCAAAGGTGCCAGGAGTATCTGATCCCCTGAAGCTGGAGTTACAGGTAGTTGTGAACTGCTCAACATGGGTGTTGGGAACAGAACTTGGTTCTCTACAAGACTGGTCCATACTCTTCCCCACTGGGCCATCCCTCCAGCCCCAGTATTTCCTATTTTTAAGTAATCAGCTTGTAGAGAATGTGTGTCTTTCTGACTCTAGCTGCGCATTGCATGTTTGTGATCTGTTCAGGTCTTGCTTTTAGCCTCTTGGTAAAACTTTATACTTTTCTCCTTGTAGAGCCTATACATGACTTAACTGAAATATTAGAAAGTATTTTGTGATTTGCTGATTATATCATGTAGTTAATTATTGAGTAAAGGCAAATGATGGTCAACCTTGACAATTTTAGTACCTTTTCTCTGGACTTTCTTATTTCTTAGATGCTTGAGAATAATGTCATGCAAGCCATATACAATGACAAGTCTGTTTCTTGGCTTCTAGTTCTTATAACTAAACAATGAATCTTGTAATTTCATGGGTTAAGTTGAAGGTGTAATACTGACTGCTGTAGTGGCAAACATTCTGTCATGCCCTTCTTTCTGGTAGAAAACCTTCTAACACTCCACCAGCCCTTACGTCTTTTGTGCAAGGTTTTAGGCAGACATATATTAAGAAGTCAAGCAAATTTCTAATCCTTTTTTTTTTTTTTGCTAGGTTTTATTTTCTCGTCAGTACTGCATGCCTATCTAGTCTTACTAAATGTTTTGGAGAGACCTAATAGGTTTCTCTGCTGATGCAGCAAGTCAGATCAAGCCAATTTGAAAAAGTAAAAGAACAGGCTTATTTGTGCAAAGCAACTCCCAGGTGAGTTCTCCAGTCCCAGAGATTGAGGCAGGAGAAGTTACATGCCTGAACTAAAGCAGAGAGCTTATATAGCTTGTAGGAGAGGGGCTAAGACGTCCGCCACAAGCTGGGTTTGTGCCCAAGTGTGGTCAAAAGCTGAGCGCATAGATGGGGACTTGGGCTGCTGGCCACTTCAGGGGAGGAGCTGCTGTAGCCTCTAAGAATGTGGAACTGGTGTTTTTCGGTGCCTTTTCTTTCTTAGAGATTCTCAAAGAGGGCGGGGTTTAGAGAGAGGAATAGGACTTTCAGGATCAAGCAGGAGGGAGCTGAAATTCCAGCCGAACAAGACCGTAGGAGTTTTACCCACTAATTTAACAGAATAATTGATACTGATGGATTTTCTAATGGTCAACAAGTCTTGCCCTCTATGATTCATTCTACATGGCTATGTCTTGTTTTCTTGCGTATGTGGCAGGGGAGGAGCTGATATTTGCGTGTGTGTATGTGCGCACGCTCATGTGCACACCAGTGTATATGCAGAGCCAGAGGTGGATTGGTCATACGTTCTACCGTACCATTCTCTGGCTAGTTCCCTTGGGGCAGGGTCCCTCACTGAACCTGGAGCTATACTGGTGGCAGAAAGCTCCAGGGAACCCTCCTGTCTCTGTTCCCCACAGTGCTGGGTTCAGGTACAGACACAGCCATGGACAGCCCCTTATGTGGATTCTGGGGATTTGAACTCAGGTCCTCATGCTTGGGCAGCAAGCACCCTTATGTTCTGAGCCATCTCTCTACCCCTTAGGCTTGGTCTCAGTTCATTGCTGCATTGGTTTATTAATCATTTTTTGGACTCTATTCTCATAAATGGGATGAACTTAAACCTTTTTGGCCTTATGCTTGTACTATCCTGGGCCAGGTTAGTCCCCAAGACAGAGGGTAAGTTAGAAGGATTCCCGCTCTCTCTTCACCCTGAACAGATTCTGTTAGGTGGAATAAACTAGACCATAATGCTGATGGCATCATCCTGAGAAACTGTTGGGGCTTTAAATCTTCTTTTAAACATATATTTAACTTAAAAAGTTTTAAATCAACTTCCTCTAGTTATTTTACTTTTTTACTTCATTTTGGTAGTTTGTCCTTTTTTTTCTAAAAAAAAATATACTGTTTTGTGTGAATTTTAAACTTAAAGGATGTGATATTGAACATAGTATCCTTTGTCCCATTTTGTTAAAAGTCTGGCTGGGTGGTGGTGGCCCATGCCTTTAATTCCGGCATTCAGGAGGCAGATGCAGGCTGATCTCTGTGAGTTCAAGGCCAGCCTGGTCTACAAGAGCTAGTTTTAGAGACAACAGCCAAAGCTACATACAGAGAAACTCTGTCTCAAAAAACCAAGAAGTCTGTCACCTGTAACCATAGCTTTTGTTACTTTTCTTTGTATCAAAATAAATCATAGCTTCCCTTGTTTTGCTCAGTCTTGCTACCATAAAGATTTATTTACTTGATTTTATTTGTTTTTAAACCAGTCTTTTCAAAGACCCCAGTCCTGACTGGTAGGTCTCTACTCTGGTCTGAGAGACATTACTGGTTATCCTATCTAAAAGCTTCCCCTCTTGCCCTCCCTGCATTCTCTTCTGCATTTTCTTCTGTGCATGTTCTGAAATGCTTGCCAGCAACTGACACGGTGCATATTTCATTGTTTATCTGCCCATTGATTCTTTACCCTCAATAGGATAAACCCATGCTGCATGAGTGGAGGAGCTTCGATAGAATAATCAACATCATTTATTCTGTTAAATTAGTGGATACAGAGTAGAGGAACTATACTGAGTTGCCTAATGCTTTCTAGAACCCAGCTTAGTCCATGAAAGACAAACATCTACACATCTGCCAAAGCTGTTAAGTGAAGTGAACGTTCTTTTGTCTTTCCTATCAATTTTATGCTCCAGGTGTTATTTTGGCTTGTGGTGTTTGGTATTCCATCCTCACCATTCCTTCCCCACAGGATCTTTGCTGTCACCAAAGAGTCCAAGGGACTTTGCTGTGGTTGGATCTGAAATGTCTCTCAAAGGCCCATATGCTAAAACTGAGGGTCAACAGCCTATGACGGTGTTAGGAGATGGGCCAACCTGTGAGGGGTGGAGCCTAATGAGAGGGCTCAGGTTGTTGGGTGTGTGCCCTTGCCTTAGGTTCCTTTACTTGCTTGACCTCGTTCCTTTAGTACTGAGGTCCAGTTTCAGGACTTAAAAGATCACCTTCTCCACTGGTAGTTTCAGAATTCTGAATCTTTGTCGTTGACTTCTTTCTAGAGCTTCAAACAGGGAGACACACTTGTTTATTTGCTATTTGTCTGTGGATGTTGGTTGTTAGAATGAGGCTCCTGAGCTCTGGCTACAGATCTGTGTTATCCACTTCCAGTTATCCCCAACTTGTGAATGGCAGTTATGCCAACATCATCAGCTCTCTCCTGACCCCCTCTTTCTCTCCTATCTCACACCAGCAAATTCTATTGGTTCAACTGTCAAAGCACGTCGCTTCTCAGCACCTTCACTACCATCATCCTGGACTGGTTCAGCATCACCTCTACAGGATCCTGCAGTGACCTCTTGACTGGCCTCTTTGCCTCTGGCATCCTCAGCACAGCTGTCAAAGTGGTCCTGTTAAATTAAATGTCAGTTGTTTATACAACTTCTTGGCTAAGACCGGCCATGGTTTATTTTTCCTCTCATGGGGAAACTGAACCCTAGTGAAGGATTTCATAGAAATGCTGCAGTCTCCAGCCTCTAGTTCTGACCTAGCTCGCCAGGCCTGCCGTCTTCCTTGTCCACGCTACCTTCTTCGTGCTGATCATACTGACGTCATCACCTGTCACCCAGTCTGAACAAACCTGGCATGTCCTGCCACGCTAGATCTTCCCTGGGTCTGGATACACCTTCTTCAGGCATCCACAGGGTTTGCCTATGCCATACTTCAATCCTCTGCCCAGATCCTTAGGAAAGCCCTCGCTTCCTGTCTGAAATGCTTCTGCCTCTTCAGTTCCCTTCAGTGTCTACTTTTTCTTCTGTATCACTTGTCACCATTAATCTAATGTGGCTTTTTACTTGTTTGCTTATTTCCTTAACATGGTGTTTGCTTGTTTGTTTTCACATGAAGGATTGCTATGTCAGAAAAGCTGGTCTTGAACTAAATGGACTCAAGGGAACCTCCTGACTGATAAGGGTTTGTTCCACCAAGCTGAGCATAAACTTATTACTGACATGTTAATTGTATGTATTTATGGGTTACAGTGTGATAATTCAATATATTCTATACAACGTATACAGTTCAAACCAGTGTAAAAATTTGATATTTGGTGTTTCCTTAGCAATATCATTTCTCTATTTTTGAGAGCCTCAAACTCCTCCTCTTTGGTTCTTTTAAAATATATAGCAAATTGTTGTGTAGTCACCCTTCTATGATAGAAGATTAGAATTTGTTCCCCTCTATAACTATATTTTTGGTGCCCCTTGACCGGTCTTCTCTGTCCCAGCTTTCTCTCCTCTCTAACCTCTACTGACTCCTGCTCTTTCTTCCTGACCTAGTCATGCCTGTTCTCTTCTTTGAGTATATACTCCACAAGGACAGGAATTTTTATCTTTTCTTTTTTTTTCTACTTTTTTACTACCAAGCCCCACAAGACTGTTGACACACAGTAGGACGTCAGCAGAGAGCTGCTGGATAAATAACTGAATTAGATTCCTAAATGTTGTTGTGTTGAAGTGGGTCCTACGGGCAGCGGTACTCTGTGGACATGGGACCCAGTCCACATTCTCAAGATGGCAGATGGGGATGAACCTGGGTCTAGCAGCCACACCAGCTCTGAGCCAACCTCCTCTGGACTCTATATCATCACAGAGACGGTCATTCTTATCTGAGTAAGTGTCGTTGTTGGGTGTCTGTTGTGTGTTGGGTGATGCCGATTAGGGACAGCCAAAGGTCAAGCATAGTGCAACCTCTGAATAGAGAGAAGAGCGCTTTCTATAGGTCTGTAAGGATTCTCAGTAATTCCAAGACCGCTGAGTCCAAGACCGCCAGTGAGAGCTGATCCCTGAAGGGGGCTGATAAGAGTAACAAATGGGGGGAAGTATAGAAGCCAGTGAAAGTACCACAGCCACAAACAACAACTGACACACTCAGGTGTTAATGAGACACTCCCAGGAAAGGAGAGGGAGCCGTTGACACACGAGGCAGGAATGTGACAGTCATTTTGATAACTCCTGTTCTCTGAGGTAACATCATGACCGTGTGTGTGTGTGTGTGTGTGTGTGTAATTTTCTGGGTGTCACCTTGCTGGGTGGGTGCTGCTGTGCAGGTATGCCATGGATATGATTAGCATTAATAATCACCTGCTTCAAGTAAAGCAGAGCGGCTTTTAAACAGCCGGCCTCATCCAACTGGTAGAAAACTTATTTACAGTGGATATTATTTTCTGAAAAAGAAAAACAGCCGGGCGGTGGTGGCGCACGCCTTTAATCCCAGCACTCGGGAGGCAGAGGCAGGCGGATCTCTGTGAGTTCGAGGCCAGCCTGGTCTACAAGAGCTAGCTCCAGGACAGGCTCTAAAAAAGCTGCAGAGAAACCCTGTCTCAAAAAACCAAAAAAAAAAAAAAAAAAAGAAAGAAAAGAAAAACAGAATTCGATCTGAGTTTCCATCCTATTAGCTTGTCTGATGCTGCCAAGCTGCTCTATAAATTTCAAATGCGCCAGTCCTACAGTCACTTGAGCCAATCTCTTGTGGGTAAAAGCCCTACCCCCACGTTATTCACAATCCATTGATAGAATCTATTGACAGTTTATGAATTTCCCCAACTGTATCTTTTAACTAAATCCCTGGTAGTAGAACCACTAGGTAAACACTCATTTAAAGAACCATGATGCTACTGTTGACTATTTCTAGAAATGCTATATGAAGGCACACCAGTGCATCATGCACAGGCTGTCTGGGCTCCTGGCTCATAGCACGAGGTGGATGTTTATGGGTTCTTTCATCTTCTTTGTTAGGGATATGGGAGGTCCTTCTGTCTATGTGTTGATTTTATTGGTTAATGAATAAAGAAAATTGGTTTGGCCTATAGCATGGGAGGAAGAAGGCAGAGTAAGAGAGACACCAGGGAGCTGCCACCAGAGTCAAACATGCCAAAACTTTGCCGGTAAGCCACTGCTACGTGGCAATACACAGATTAATGGAGATGTATTAAATTAATATGTAAAGTTAGCCAATAAGAAGCTAGAGCTAATGGGCCAAGCAGTGATTTAATTAATACAGTTTCTGTGTGATTATTTCAGGGCTAAGCTAGCCAGGCAGCTGGGAACCAATGAACGGCTCTCTCCTCCAACAAGTTAGGAGATACCACTTGTTCACTTTATATTTGTAGTACTTTGGATGAGCAGTGAGTTTGGATGTTTTTTATTTCGG
The DNA here is from genome assembly GCF_903992535.2 of Arvicola amphibius. Taxonomy (NCBI): domain Eukaryota; kingdom Metazoa; phylum Chordata; class Mammalia; order Rodentia; family Cricetidae; genus Arvicola; species Arvicola amphibius. Next base: position 32,870,016 of record NC_052051.1, read on the forward strand.
GACAATATGCCTTCTTCAAGACCTATTGCTTTATGTAGATCTCTAAAGAAACAACTTGCATTTCAGCCTTCGCCTCTTAGTAATGGCTGATTTTCTTTCCATTTGCGAAGGCTGTGATCCTTAGGCTCACACAAGCTTTTCAACTGCTTGAACTTTGCCCTCTTTTCTATTGAAAGTTTGTCTTTTTCTTTTCAACTTGTTATTCTTTTAAAAATTGTGCATTTATTGTGTGTGTGTGTGTATGTGTGTCTTGGCACACACATGTAGAGAGGCATGTCAGAGAGCAATTTGTAGGCGTGATTTCCTGCCTTTCACCATGTGAATTTCAGGGATGGTCATCAGGTTTGGCAGTAAGCATATTTCCCCACTGAGCCTTCTCCTCGGCCACTAAGTTTTCTTATGTAGCGCCGTATCTTTATCTTTCATCTAACACGTGACCTTACACTCATATTTTGATTAGTCCTTAACATTGTTTATGGGTTGGGTTTTTTTTTTTTTTTCAGGCAACACATACACAAAAGGATTGCAGCAATGAAGGCAGGCCTACCAGTCTTTTCCTTATCAAGCCCTGAGGCAGTCATTTATTTCAGAAATGGTGACCACACAGATGAATTCTCTTCTCACATGAAAAAGGACACAAACAGCTTCAGAAGTAATAGGTATACTCAGTTTCAGATGGAACTTACAGTGTTAATAATGGCTTAGCCTTTGAGTCTCTCCGGATGCATGGGAAAGTCTTAGCATGTTATTTGTCTGAAAACCTTGCCTGGTTTCAGTTGCTGGGGAAAGCTATTATCTAGTTGCTAAAAGCTTAGAGATTTTGGAGAAAAGAAGAATTTTTTTTCCATTGATGCTTGGCTGAAAGACAGCACTAAAAAAATTGTGACTACAGCTTTAGCTTCCAGAGATAAGTACTGAAGAGGAGGTAAAAGCTTCAAAGAAGATTCAGCACTTAAACTGCACATATCATTCCCAACTCTGTATGGTTTGCTGAGAACTTATAAAATGATTTTGAAAGTTGCACATTTATTTTTTGTTTTATTACCTTCATCCAAGCCAGTACAGAGGAACCGGAGTTGGAGCTCGGTGGCAGGACAGTTTGTCTGGAGTGTACAAAAGCCCTGGGTTCGATCCCTGGCTACAAAAATAAGATAAAGTAAAAATAAAGCGAACTCCGGCTTGTCACTGTTGTTGGCTTGGTGATCTGGAGGGTTGGTCCATTAAAACAACAGTCATACATCATAAGAATGCAAACCTAGTCTTTGGCACAGGCTCCTTCATACCTAGAGCAGTCTGTCTGTCTGTATGTCTGTATTAGGTACTCTTCTGAGCTGTGGTAAAATACCATAACCAAAAGCAACTTATGGAAGAATTAATTTTGGTGTATAGTTCCAGAGAGATAAGAGTCTGTCACGGCAGGGAAGCATAGCAGCAAGAGGCAGGTATGAAGGCGGGAGTAGGAAGCTGATAGCTCACATCTTTAGAAAGAAGCATAAAGCAGAGAGAATAATGCACAGTATTAAGTGATTTTGAACTCTCAAAACCCACCTCCAGTGATGTACTTCCTCCAGCAAGGCAGCTCCACCAAAATCTCTCCATACACGGCTACGGAGAACCAAGTGTTCAAAATGGAAGCCTGTGTGTGTGTGGGGGGGGTGGGGGTGGGGTGGTTCACACAAACCATTTATGTATCCATATCTGTCTAGTATCTGATTACTCTGGGTTCATTATAAACAAAACATGAGTTTGAGTCAAATATAAGGAAAGTATGTAACCAGTCTAGCATTCTGATTCACAGTGAGTAAACTTACTAATTTGTTTAAAAAATTTAGATTTGCTGGGCAATGGGGGTGCATGACTTTAATCTCAGTACTTGGGAAGCAGAGGTAGATGGATCTCTGTGAATTTGAGGATAGCCTGGTCTGCAGAGTGAGTTCCAGGGCAGTCAGAGCTACGCAGAGAAACCCTGTCTTGAAAAACCAAAACAATTTTTTTTTAGATTTGCTTTATTTTATGTGTATGGGTGTCTTGCCCACGTGTATGTATGTGTGCCATGTGTGCGCCTGGTGTACACAGAGGTCAGAGGAGTATGTTGGATCTCCTGAGACTGGAATTCCAGACTCTTGTGCATTACCATGTGGGTATTGGGAACTGAACCTGGGTACTCTGTAAGAGCAACAAATGTTCTAAACCACTGAGCCAGCTCACCACTCACTTTTGCCCCAGCTGGAGAGCTAGGATTATAGGGACTTACTGCCATACCTGGCTAGAATGTCTTTGTTTGTGTGTGTGTGTGTGTGTGTGTGTGTGTATGTGTGTGTGTGCTGGGGATAGAACTCAGGGTCTTGAGCATGCTCAGCAAGAACTCCACCACTAAACTACATCTCTAGCCTCATTTTTTTCTGGTACAGATGCATTTTTCTCTTCAGAATATTTTATTTTATTTTGGTTTTTTGAGACAGAGATTCTCTGTAGCTTTGGAGCCTGTCCTAGAACTAGCTCTCATAGACCAGGCTGGCCTCGAACTCACAGAGATCCACCTGCCTCTGCCTCCCAAGTGTTGGGATTAAAGACGTGTGCCACCACTGCCCAACCAGAATATTTTAAAAATAGTGTTTTTACTTATTCCTTGAAAATTTTCTGCACTCATACAATATGTTTTCAGCAGATACCTCTATTACTTCCTCCAGCTTGCTCTACTGCTCCACACCCATCCCAACTATTGTTTATGGGTAAGAGTATACTGTAAATAAAAATTAATGACAAAAAGTACAATATAGTTGTCTTAGTTAGCATTCCACTGTTGTGACAAATATCTGATAGCCAGCCTATAACCCTATATATCTGTGCCTCTCAGAGTTTTGGAGGTTTCTCTCCATGGTCAGTTGGCCCACTGGGCTCACACTAGGGAGCATCTTAAGGTGGGGGCAAACGGCAGAGGCAACTGTTCTCTTCGTAGTGGCTGGGGAAGCCAAAAGAAGGGGGGTGGGTGGAAGGAGCTGGGGTTTTCCTTTGAAGGCATGCCTCCAGTGACCTCACTTCCTCCTAATTACTCTACTACTGCCCAGTAGTTCTGTGGACTAAATAAGCCTTTAACATGTGAGCCTTTGGGAATACTCAGCAGACCAACTATATTGGGAGTAAATAGATAAGCCAGTAAGACAGCCAATTATTATTGTTATCAAATATTATAGACTGTATGGAACTATGCTGCCATACTTTTTACACAGCTGCAAAGATGGAGGTGTGTTCACACCTGCGTCACGCAGACACAGAAAGAATGCATGGCTGTACAACATTAAGACAACTGTGATGTCACTAGGTGATGGGACTCTTCTTGCTTCGTTATGACCGCTCCACATCATTGTTAGGTATTTGGTCCATTGCTATGTTCTGCATGGCATTATATACAGAAACCAGAACAATGCAGGATGCCTGCCCCCTTCAGCAGTTGCTGCTACACTCTGAAGGCGGCCTCCTCGGCACCACCTGCCATCTTCTGTGCTGTGAGTGTTACACCGTCTGATGCACCTCTCTCCATCCAGGGGGTTGCCTGGGTGTCAGCATCCATAGCCTTTTCCCAGGCTAGCTCTGCTCTGTGTTTTCCTCTGTCTCCTAGAGCCTGGTCAAGCTCCAGTTGCCCACAGTAGCACTGTAGCTACAGTCCCATTACTGTCTGTTTTCCTGTTTAGGCCTCCCTTGCCCTGGACCTTGTCCCAGATACATGACCTGTATTTGAATTCTTGCTTCAAGGTCAGCTTCTGGGGAACTCCAAACTAAGACCAATGTTAAAATAAATCAGGCCGCTTGTAAAAATAATGGCTGATGTCTATTAAGCACACATCATGTGCCAGACAGTGTTCTAAGTACATCACTTAGCCCTCACGTCGACTCCGTTGGACACTACTGTCATTTCCAGTTTTCAGCAGAGGCACATGAGGCTTAGAGGGCTTAAGTGTTAGTAGCAAATCATGAAGCCTTTAAACCTTGATGAGTTAACTCAAGAGCCTGTGGCTTTAATTACATATGCCTTTGATACAGCGCATCAAATTATTTCAAATATCTTCACTAGTCCACATTCGACAGGCTTCAGAGAACATTTTGCTAATGGGTTTTGTTGATAGATGAGCTTATAGATTTTTCTTCGTGCTCTCTCAGCAATAATGTTGCACAGTGTGAATGGTCTGCCCCCATCCCACTGAAATCAGAGTCGCGTGCAACCTTTCTCTCGCCACGCAAACAGTTCAGCAGTGTTTGTTTTCCACCTCTGAGCTGTTCTTCAGGACAGGATATCTTTGCAGGCTAGGGCTAGATAACACTGGTTAGAGTGTGTGGAGCTATGTTTTCAGACTTCCCCTCTTGCTGATTTTGTGAAAACTGGCTGCCCAGTTTAAAATTTATTACCTGATAAGCAGAGCTCAGCATTTCTGCTGGCAGCCCCTGGTTGAGCAGGTGTGTTTTCCCCCTTGTGACGCTGGCTGTGGCGTGTCATCTTTAATTTGAAAGACAGCATTTAATTTGAAAGACCCTGGATGACCTGTCTTTGAACTGGAATGTTCTGATACCTGCTGGCCTTGTCAAGTTTCTTTTTTTCTTTTCCTTTATTACAATGTAAAATACTGTCCTCTCCTTTTGCCTCCCTCCTCTGTTGATCTGGAAACAGCACAGCAGATGCTTGTGTTCCTCGAAAATGTTATAAAGTTGTCTCCCAAGTTAGGTCATTGCCGTTGCAATATCTTTGCTTTGAGAGAAGACTTGGCCAAAAACAACAGAGCTGAGGGTCAGTTATTATTTCAGGGTAAAAAAAATCCTGAGATTAGCCAGGGGTTGTGTCTCCCTTTCCACCAAAATACAGACAGAATTCTTTCAGCTGGGCCTAGGCTATTTTGAAACCAATCTCTTTTTCTCTATTTAGAGCTAGGCTTAGTTTACTGGCTGACTTCCCCAGCTTTTGAATCTGCCCCGTAAAATATTAACTTTATAAGGCAATTTATCATACATCAATTTTCAGAAACCTTTGAGCCATTGTAAAATAAAATCGAACTCTAGAGTCAGAGACCCTAATTTTAGTTTAGGATTTTAAAGATATTTTTAGCTTATTGGTGATGTGTGTGTACATGTGTAAGTAAGTGTGCATGAATTTGAGGTGTAGAAGTGCCACAGTGCACACGTGGGTGTCAGAGGACAGCTATTGGGAGTTGGTTCTCACTGGCCTTTTTTTTGTTTGTTTGTTTCTGCTGCTCTGCATAGGCCAAACTGGCTGGCTCCTCAGCTTACAGGATGCTCTCTGATCTCCACCTCTGGTCTCACAGTAGGTAGGAGTGCCGGGGTTCCAGCTGTGCACCACTGCGCCTGGCTCTTTCTTTTTCTCCTAACAGGGGTTTTGGCCCTCTAACTCCAGTGGTAAGGGTTGCACGGCAGGAGCCCTTACCCGCCGAACTGAACCATCTCACGAATTCCCCATCTGATTTTTAAAACCGGGACTTTAAATTTCCAGCATCAGGTAAGACAATATGACCAGGAAGACTGAGCTCTTTCCTTGTGCTCACAGAGACAGAGGACGCCACTAACGTCTCAGCTGTCAGGAGTTGGCATGATTTCGTACTTAAGGTGAAACCAGGAAATGGTTAATTTTAACAGTCCACTTGCCAAGACGGGAACCGGTTTCATCTTCAGGGTTTGTCAGTTCCTATGTTGTAAATACTTTCACCATGATTGACTTCAAGGCGCTGACGTCAAGGTCAACCATGTGGCAGATCCCCTGCAAGTTTAAGGTTTGGCTCTCATGAGCTGCTCAGAAGCAGCTCTAGACAGTCCTGCGGGATGACTCAGCCAAATCATGTCCCCTAAGCAGAGCTGGGCTCCTTGGTTTGTTATCTTTGTGATATCCTGGATGTACCATGGAGGTTACTAGAACAGAACACAGCAAACCCCGGAAAGAGCAGTGCACTCAGATCTAGCGTGCGCTACTGCTTAATTTTCTGTTGCTGTAACAGAACATCTGAAAATAGATAATTTAGGAAGAATAGAGGCTTGTTTTGGCTTCTGACTTTGTTTCTGTTGTGTTTGCTTTGAGACCCAAGCGCTGGAGCCAGGGCCACTCTCATGCTAAGCAAATGCTTTATCTAACTGAGCCATCACTCTGGTTTCTAGTTTCCAGGTTAAAAATAATCTGTTGTTACTGTTTTTGAATGATAGGTCAGATTTATTTTCTTTAATAACAGACATGTGATAGCCAAACAGAACAAGTGGATCCTGCCCTGCAAAGGCCAACATAGGAAAATGATCGAGTCCTCATACCGCAGAATAGCTGCTGCAGGAGCTACCGGCCAGCTTCCTGAGGAGGGACCCAGGGTTGGGCAGAGCCCACCCCCTTTTCTCTCATACAGCTTAGGGGGCCATGGAGCAAGACATGGACAAATGATCAGAACAGCAGAAATGGAAGTTTGAAGCTGGCCGGGAGCTGCAGCAGCCAATCCTCTGGGTCTCCTGCTGCAGGCATCACATCCACAAGACCCTGGTGTGTAGGGGGAGAATTGCAGCACCTGCTTTGTTGTGTGTGATGCTGGGGCTCCAGGATTGCCAGGGTTGATGGGGTTACCAGAGTCAATATGGTCACCGAGACACAAGAAATACTCTAAAGTGGTTGACAGTACCAACTTCTGCAACCTCTAGGATATCCTCGTCACTTTCGGCAGCTCGCACACCTCCTTGTTCATCAGCCTCAGGCCACATCTTGAATCTCTTACCTTCAGTGGAAGTCTTCCAACCTACTCTTCTTCCTTGGCTTATGGTTCTTGAATCTGGGAAGTCCCAGGTCATGGTGCTGGCAACAGCTCAGCCTCTGGTGACGGTCTTCTGCTGCTTCATCGTGCAGAGGAGAGCTGGGGATCTAGTGGCCACATGAAGAAGACAGAAAGTGGTGCCAGGCTCCAGCACCACTGGCCCATTCCGGGAGGTGGGTGTTACTCTGGCTCTGAGGGTCTTGTCTTAGGACACAGCATCGGCTGAAGAACTTGTTCCCAAACACTGCCACACGTAGAGATGGCAATGCCAACTACTGGCTCAGGAGTAGTTCTGTGGCAGAAGATTTCTTAGCATGCACAGGATCCTGGGTTTCATCCCAGCACTTCAAGAAGAAATAAAACGCCGGGCGGTGGTGGCGCACGCCTTTAATCCCAGCACTCGGGAGGCAGAGGCAGGCAGATCTCTGTGAGTTCGAGACCAGCCTGGTCTACAAGAGCTAGTTCCAGGACAGGCTCCAAAGCTACAGAGAAACCCTGTCTCGAAAAACCAAAAAAAAAAAAAAAAGAAGAAGAAGAAGAAATAAAACAAACAAAAAGCAAAAACAAAGCAACTCCCCTAAATATTCCAATATATTGACTCTGGAAGACACGGCTGTGCCTTTGCACTCTACCCAGGGAGAACACACCCTCTTTAATTAGCATCTCCAAGTCGTACAGTTAGGGTCACTAAGGACAGCCCAAGAGCATTTTCAACGCAAGGGCCACTTACAGCTCTGTGGCTGGGGTGAAGACTGCTGTGTTCAGCAAAGGCTGACCACAGAGCAAAATAAGCAGCTGGAGTCAGCCTGGATGCCTTTGCGACGGGTTTTGTTTTAGGCTCATATCTGAGGAGCCACAGCCTTTGAGGAGGCCTGGGAAGTGTCCTCATTATCCATTGCTCACAGATCTCTTTCTCGTTCCCTTGCAGCCCTTTCCCAAGGAATTAATTTCCCCTCCTCCCAATGTTTCACAACTACAGTCATTCTGCTGACTGGCATGTTGTTTTCTTTCTTAATGAACGTATTGGTGTTCTGCTCCTATATATGTCCTCTAATGATGAAAGATGTCATAAAGCTAGCTATCAACATGGAGAGAAGTGGAGAACAGAGTAGATTTCAATTTGAGGCTGCTACTAAATTTGACTCTGCCCTTTGAAACAGTCCACTCAGCAAATCTGGAGTACAAGGCCAGGCCTTCCTCAGAGCTGCTGATAAGAGGCTGTACAAGGCTTTATCTTTGGTCGCACGATATCTGGCTTTCTGGTGAAAGTTTCAAGATGACCCTCCCAACATCCAACAATTTGATCTTTCATTTTGAGGTTCTATCTAAGGTTTATCCACCCCTCCCCCTTTTGTAACCAGGCTCTTAGTGTCAGAAGTTTTTACTAAGTTGATCAATGAGATACCAGGTTGCTCTGAGTTTCTATGTCACTAATGGGAATAGATGAGATAAAAAGAAGGTTTAACAGAAGAAAGCTTATGGCAGGGATAGTGTCTGAGGTTATAGACAATGTCAAGAAACCAATAAAATACAGTCAGGTGCCCAGGGAAAAAAGAGTAACAGTGGGAAACATTTTAAGCCTAACAGAGCGAGAGAAATTTGGAGGGAACACTTGTGGCAGAGGGGTCAGGATAGTTTCCTTGTTCTGCCAGTGACTGCCACATGCCAAACTATACAGGAAACTGCTGGTTGGTGGGAAGAGAGGCAGATGATGTGGCCGGGGAGGGCCAAGCATTCAGGATTTAAAGATTTTGTTTTAGCTGGGTAGTGGTGGCACATGCCTTTAATCCCAGAACTTGGGAGGCAGAGGCAGGTGGATCTTTGTGAGTTTGTGGCTAACCTGATCTACAGAGCAAGTTCCAGGACAGGTTCCAAAGCAACAGAGAAACCCTGTCTCACAAAACAAACAACAAACAAACAAACAAACAAACAAGTTTACTTTAAGCATGTGTGTGTGTGTGAGCACATGTGCACACATCTGTGCACACACATGAGCAAAATGCCCTTTGAAGTCAGAGCAGGGCTTTAGATTCCCTGGAGCTGGAGTTACAGCTGGCTGTGAACTTCCTGTTTGGATGCAAGAGAGTGCACACTTTTAACCATGATCTTGGTCACCGAACCATCTCTCCATCCCACATCTAGGGTTTAAATTGCCCTGGAGAAGGATGGAGGGCAGAGCTCTGAGGATTCACAGGTAGAAGATGACTGATTGAAACTGATCAGATCAATGTTGGTCCCATCTTCATGAAGCTATAGTCGAGGAAGAACAACCCAATGGGCAGTTCTACCAGGATGGGGGAGAGCTGAATGAAGACGCTGTTAAGGACATGAATGTATAGAGCAGAAGACTTTTTGAGGTCTATTTGCACACATTAATATGTATCAGTAGTTGGGCAGGAGGTCAGATGGTTAGGACGGGTCGTTCTCTGAGTTTGTTTGTTTTAAGTCCTGTCAACCAATGGAAATTTTGATAGAAAATGTAGGGGCTGGTGAGATGGCTCAGCAAGGAAATATATGTGCTGTCAAGACTGACAACTTGAGTTGCATCCTTGGGACCCATGTGGTGGAGGTAGAGAACCGACTCCCACAGATGGTTGTCTGATCCTTCCCTCAAGTGCTATAGCATGTGACTACTGATTCCCTACACACATACACACACACACAAACACACACACACACACACACACAGAGAAAGAGAGAGAGAGAGAGAGAGAGAGAGAGAGAGAGAGAGAGAGAGAGAGAGAGAGAGAGAGAGACAGACAGACAGACAGACAGACAGGATGAGAGGGAGAGGGGGAGACAGAGAAAACTTAATAAATTTAAAAATTACATATTTTTAAAAAGGAAACTTTTAATTAGGTTGGTAGTGGCACACACCTTTAATCCCAGCACTCAGGAGGTAGAGGCAGACAGATCTCTGTGAGTTCGAGGCTAGCCTGGTCTACAGAGCAAGTTCCAGGACAGCCAGGAGTGCTACAGGGAAAAACCTTGTGTGGGGGAGGGGCGGGGAGAAAGAGAAAGGGAACTCTTCTGTGAGAGTCCGAAGATGAGAACTGAGAGGACACAGCCCCCACGAGCCTCCTGTGCTCCTGGTGTGCAGGACTTGAAAACAGCCCAGGAGATAGGCAGCTTAGGATAGCACTACTTCCAGTTTCAGTCAAATCTGGGAAGACAGTCAGCCTTGGAGATGTTTCTTCGTGAAATATTTCAGACAGTCCCATCTGAGATCATGGGAAAGTAGTCCTGGACAAAGCAGACACCTCTGCACCCCCAGAACCCGCCCCCCCCCAAACAATGGCTATCTCAAATGTATATTTAAGTGGTTTTTTTGTTTCTGAGACGGGGGTCATTAGGTCTGGCTGGTTTTGGTCCCACTCCCACTGTAGAGCCAAGACTGTATTGAACTCCGCTCCTCCTGCCTCTGTCTCGAGAGTGCTGGGATTCCAGCTGTGCACCAGCACAGCTGTGTGCTTAAATGTAGGTGTGAATTTCTACCGGAAACAACTACCCAGGTGTCGGTCCCCATTTCTGTGGGATCCATCCCCTAAGTGATTCAAAGCAGGGCTTGAAACACCCTCCTTAAGTTTTTAAAATCATAGTAGCAACCTACTATTGTCCTGCTTTTGTGTGGTGTGTGTGTGTGTGTGTGTGCACGCGCGCGTGCTCACGCATGCACACATGTGTCTTCAGTCAAAGAACCAAGCAGTCAACTGTCCTTCCATAAATTTGGGTCATTTGACACTTCCGTTTGCAAGAGGTAAAAGGCTTAGCACCCTCTTGCCTTTCTATTGCTTGACTCTCAAGTTTCACTTTCCCGAATGTTCTCGGAGTCAACTACGTGTACAACTACGTGTACAACTACGTGTACAGTTGGAGCCAGTTCTGAGTGTGTCATCACCCTTCATATTAACTTGCCACTCCTTGCAACCCTGAGCACGCATTGCTGTATGTCTGTAGAGACGGGGCCTGCTTGGACCACTGCCTGCATTAAACAGGGATCCTGGAGCAGAGTCCGCCCCGTCTTTCCAGGGTCAATGGATACCTTACTCAGAAGGAGGCTTTGCCTGGCTTGTCTTGGCTTTTGAACAGGTGCACTTTGCCAGGAAAGCTTCAAGCAGCAACTGGGCAATTCCTACTGCCCCGTGCTCTTTGCAATTACCCTGAGACCTTCTGGTAGGGTGCTCAACCTTAGTACAGTGTGGCCCTCTGGTGGCAGACATCTTTACGTCATGGGAAAGAATGTGAGCAAGTGACACAGGCCAGTGAGTTTAAACATCTGTTTACTTTCCCTGGTTTAGGGGTTAGGCATCACAGGACCCCTCTCTGTGTCTTCTTCCCCGGTCTTCACTTGATCATCTCTCTGTATGGCTGTGCTCTAATCTCTTCCCATAGGGACACCAGTCATGTAAAGACACACCCTATTGACATCAGTCATCCTTAATTGCCCTTTGCAAGGTCCTGATTCCAGGTGAAAATCACATTCTCAGAGGGTCAGGAGTCAAGCATGTGGGGATTGTTGATGAGTGAGTGGGTCAGAGGAGGGGCAATTTAGCCCATAGCAAGCAAGGAGGAAATGTGAGGGATTCTTTAGATCAAATCAATTATTGAAAAAACAATAATAAAAAGGGCTAATACACATTTAAAAAGTGTTAAACATGATTAGCCATCAGATAAATACAAATTAAAACTGCTTTGAGGGCTGGAGAGATGACTCAGAGGTTAAGAGCACTGGCTGTTCTTGCAGAGGTCCTGAGTTCAATTTCCAGCAACCACATGGCGACTTACAAGCATCTATAATGAGATCTGATGATCTGATGCCCTTTTTTTTGGGGGGGGGGGGAATTCAGGCATGCATGTAGATAGAGCATTGTATATATAATAAATAAATAAAACTAAAAAAACTTCTTTGGGATGCCACCCCATTTCAGGCACAATGATATAACCAAGAAATCAAACTTACATTTTAAAGAACACCACCCCTTTCTGTTTGTTAATGGGATGTTTCTCATCTGGAGTTTCCTGGATACTTTCTCACGGTTGCACCCGGGGCATCCCCGAGTTATAGAAGCAAGAATGCAAGCATGAAAGAGGGTGCTTCCTGTATGTGCATGAGAAGTGTGGTGATCCAGTACCTGTAAGTGGTTCGTCCCAGTTTTCACTGCTCATACTGTGACCAGGTTGGTTAAATCACCTACTGAAGTGATGGGTCCCGAATTGAACCTTGTGGTTTTTTTTTTTTATTCTAATAGCATTCATTTTCTACCTTCACTCACAAACTAGGGGCTTTTCATTCGATGGCCTGTTGAAATTCTCTCCTAACCTGTCTCTAGGACCAACTCATTCATTCATTCATGATTTCTTCAACATACCAGGAGCTCTGTTCCTACTGAGTGATTGCTCAGCAGCCTGCACTCATTGGGTTGTTGATGTGAAGGACCAGCTCTTATCCCTTCTGTTCACTTAGTAGTGCACTTGGAGTTAAATGGGGTCATGTAATTTGCTTTGGCCAGTTCATTGATATTGTCTGGAAACGTTCAAAGCCAGTCTATGCAATCGTTCTTTCTCTAAGATGAATAGCAGGACTCAAAAACAGTGGCTACTTCAATAGCCTGGATGTCAGAATGGATAAGCACACAGAGCAAAGGTTATAGCTAACCTCAGACAGATGTGTATCACGAGCAGTAAATGAACCTCTGCTGGTTAAGACCCTAACACTGGGGTATTGTTATCACAGGCATAAAACAGCCCACAGGCGCTGGTTCTCTGTTGGTCTAGTTTGCATTCTGTCACTGGGATGGAACTTTCTGACTGAAAGCAATTTGGGAGGAAGGTTATAGACCACTCTGGGTCTTGTATCTTGGCAGGAGGGACTCATCTTGCTCAATTATTAACTGAGTCGATGCACACACCACCATGTCTGGCTTATTAGTAGATAAGTTTAAAAAATATTTGCTGCATTGTATGAAATGGGAACAATGCTTCCTCTTCTGTTAGATTTCAGGGCTATATTTGTCTTCAATGGGGTTATTCTGTGGGGTAGATGGGATTGGTGTTGAGTCTAGAATGATGGAGTAATACACCCAAAACCTTGCCATAGTCTGAGCGAGCCACCTGCTCATTCATTTGAAGTGTGCATGCTCTCTTGTGTGTGCATGTATGGAGGCCAGGATGTTGCGGGAGCTCCTTCCGCTCCTTCAGCCAATAGCCGATGAGATACCAGCCCATTGGGGCATGGTCTCTCTCTCTCTCTCTCTCTTTTTTTTTTTTTTTGGTTTTTCGAGACAGGGTTTCCCTGTAGTTTCTAGAGCCTGTCCTGGAGCTAGCTCTTGTAGACCAGGCTGGCCTCGAACTCAGAGATCCGCTTGCCTCTGCCTCCCGAGTGCTGGGATTAAAGGCGTGCGCCACCACTGCCCGGCCATGGTCTCTCTTTTTAAAAATGCGGCTACTTCCCTCCACTCGCGCTCTGGCTTCTGGCAACTAGGCTCCCTTCCTGATTGCACAGAGGGCTGTTGGCTGGGACGGGGATCTGTAAGTTTTTCCCCTTTAAATAAATAACCATTCTATTAATCATAATTCCAAACTGGTGTGGGATTGTTTGTGACTTACGCCTTCACCAGGACTCAACTCCAGGTGTCTTCCTCTCTCACTCTACACCTTAGGTTTTGAGGCAGGGTCTCTCACTGAACCTGTAGGTCAGTGGTTCAGTAAGCTTGCTGGCTGGAGAGGCCCTTAGATCTGCTTGTTTGTCCCCCAACCCCAGCTCTGAGGTTACATAAGACTAACAACAGCACATTCTACTTTTACATTGTCACTGGGGGGGGGGGGTGGGAACCTCACGCGTGGGAGTCCTTTATTTACTGCGCCATCTCTCCAGACCCCCGTTTAATTCCTGACTTTGGTTGTCTGTGATCCTGTAATTTGACTGAACAAGAGGATGTGAGTGAACTTGCTACAAAGGAGGCCTGGATGGGCCTGTTTGGCAGGGCTTCTGACATTGCTAACTCAGAAGGACACAGGGTATCCAGAGGGTGCTGACTTGCAGCTAGAAGAAGCATTCCACTGAGCTGGGGAGCCAGAGCGTAGTGTCATTGCATGCCACTTACTTAGTTTGGGGTGGTTTGTGCTGTAGCAATGACTGATTAACACATGATGTCACAGGTCATGGGTGATTTACAGTACTCGTTACATGTGGGTTTTGCTCTCTGAGAAGCAGGAAATCAATTCACCATGCTACCAGCAGTGTGTGGGACACCCACAAAAATACCCACACACCCTCTTCCAGTTGACCATGAAAATTTATATGTCTTAGGAGGGAGGGACAGAGGAAGGGGGAGGGAAAGAGGGAAAGAAAGAATAGTCACAGCACCACACATACAGATTTTACATGGATTCGGTCCATACTGAATTCTTTTTTTTTTTTTTTTTTGGTTTTTCGAGACAGGGTTTCTCTGTAGCTTTGGAGCCTGTCCTGGAACTAGCTCTTGTAGACCAGGCTGGCCTCGAACTCACAGAGATCCGCCTGCCTCTGCCTCCCGAGTGCTGGGATTAAAGGCGTGCGCCACCGCCGCCCGGCCTGAATTCTTATTATACAGGCTTCTTGAAGTGATAATAAACTCAACAAAGACCTAAGTGATCTTTGCTATTTTTAATAGCTAGCTTTAAGTTGCAGCATAATTATGTGCAAACCATATGGTTGGTAATATATGGTATTGTTAATCCTTATTTTAGAAAAGAACAGTCCTTTTTGATAATGACTTTTTAAAAATTGTGTGCAATATAGGTGCACTGTACGTGGTTATACAAATGTAAGCATGAGCAGCAGGTGCATATGTTGGGGCCAGAGGAGGACATTAGGTGTCTTCCTCTATGGCTGTCTGCTTACTGTCCTGAGACAGAGTCTCTGACAGCGCTGGATGTTTGTTGTTTCTCCATCAGTCTGTCTCCCGCTCCAATGCTGGAGTTAGAGGCCTGCTCAGCTACACCCAACTTTGCATTGGCACTGAGGACTTGAACTTAGGTCCTCATGATTGTACAGCTGGCACTCCTCCCCACTGAGCTATTTCCTCGGCCTCTGATAATACTTTTTAAAATATTTCAATGTGACAAATATTTATATTCAGGGATAGTCTTGTCAAATAGTTATTATTTTCAGCATCACATTTTGCTTTAGAAGTTTCCAAAGCCTAGCTATTGAATTGTGTGAACATATATATTTTAAAGCTTGTTATCGAGTACAACTGCTATTTCTATAATAAAAGTTAAAATGAGGGTTGGATAGTGTATTAAATCCTCAGACTATAAGGATTTCTATTATGTCCAGAGCAGTTACTATCAACTCTTTGGTGAAAGAACAAGGATAATGGTTCAGAATTACTAGTCTTGTTTCCTAAGTCACTGTATGTGTCATAGATTCGTCAGAAATACATACACAAAGGTACTTGTAAGAAATTACTAGAAACACACCTCAACACTTATGTGATAGACCATATTATCTTCATGCATAGTTAGAAACCTCTTACCCAAGACAGTCTCTACATGTTAAAATTACAATGGCTTAAATAACCCGAAAACAACAACAGCAAACCAAACAGGTATTAATTAGGTTCCATAATGAAAGCAGGAAGGGACAGGAGAAAGTGCCAGGCACTCTGCTGCAGGACTCATTAGAGTTTAGCAAGCTGGCCTTGGGTCACCTACACAGTGCCCAGGGGAACCAGTCAAAAGAGCATCATGCACCTCTTGTGCCCTGACCATCCATCCAGTCACGCAGCAACAGGCCTCCACAATGGTGGAACAAAGCGGTCCTCGCCTAATGCCCCTTCCACCCGGGCGCTGTATGGGCAGCTAATCCGGCGCACAAAGCGGGCTGAGGCTACCCATTGTTGGCCGCCCGCCCTGAGGGCACATCTGCTGACGGGCTCTGGAACGTCCCAGCGCTGCAGGCTCGGTGCTTATTTAGCGGGCGCAGAGGGGGCTGCGGCCTCCCGGGAGCCATGTACCGTCGCAGCTTCGTTTTCCAGGCCCACCAGGAGCGCTACGAGCACGCCCAGCCCGCGGGCCCTGCCGTTCAGCCCCGGGGAACTGCAACCGGCCTGGCGGCACTGCAGGCTCTGGGCGAGCGCGTGGTCGCCCAGGTCCAGCGGGCCCGGGCGCTCCAGCAGCGCCATGCCGCCCTGCGGCGACAGCTCGACGCCTTCCAGCGCCTGGGCGAGCAGCCGGGCCCCGAAGACGCCCTCGCCCGCCACATCGAGGCCAATCTGCAGCGCGTCCGCGACCTGGTGGCCGAGCGTGCTCGGCTGGAGAGGCAGGAGGCCGAGGCGCAGCGAGAGCTCGACGAGTTCCGGAGCAAGTAAGAGGCACTGTCAGAGAAACTGAGGCCGGGCGCAGGGTGGTGGGTTGGTGGGGGTTGGTGGGGGGCGTGGAGGTAATGGGGGACAGGTGCAGACTGTCCTGCAGAGAGGGGCGTGCGGATGCATGGGTCCTGAAGATACCCAACTTCCAATTCGATGGCACCTTCCAGTTCCCAGCACATAGTTTCATTTGCTTTCAATGTGGTTTGTGATGTAGGTGTAATATGCCGTGAAACGCACAGATTTTAATGGCGTAGTTCGAGTTTTCAGCGCTTACTTTGAGCCAACACCCAAATAAGCAAGGTGGTTTGCACTCGAGGTGCAGCGCCCCCTGTTTTGATTTTAATGTCAGCAGCCATTGCTTCTGTTGGTTCTAGAATTTCAGAATGTGCACTCTCACATGACCAATTTCTCTGACTTCATAAAATTTTTTAAATTTAATTTTCCTACAGGTATATATTGTACATTAACCATATTCCTCCCCGTACCCTTCTCCCTTCCCTTTTCTCATCTCTCCCTCATCTCATTTATCTCCCTTCTCCCCTAACAATTTCATTTCTTACTTCTCGTATATATGTGTCTATGATTTTATGTTAACTATATAAAATCTAGGAACCACAAATGAGAACACATATTCGTCTTCTGAGACTAACTGGCTTCGTTGGCTTAATATGATCATCTCCAGTTGCAATTGCATCCATGATCCTGCAAACAGCCTTACTTTCTTCTTTATGACTGAAACACACACACACACACACACACACACACACACACACGTCTGTCATCTATCTTCCTTTACACATTTTCCTCATCCACTCTTCTGTTGTTGGATACCTATCTTGGTTTCATAATTTAGCGTATGTAACTGGAGCTTCGGTAACCATTGGTGCAGTACTAGGTTTTTGCTATGTCTCCTGTGTTGTAACCCTCACTTCCAGGTCCTTACTGGATTATTTGGCAGAGAGACTGAGGTTCAGATTGCGAAGGGATCTAGAGGGCCAGATCCATGATTGGCTGTGCCGGACATGGACTTCAAGTCCACATGTGCAACGCCTAATAGTCTTAATGGCGTCGTGGGTGACATCTGGGAATTAGGTTTGAATGTGTGGTCTCCAGAGTCTGGATAGTCAAAGTGTGTCCAAGGCCCAACGGCAGCATCTGGGGCAGCCTCAGCATCAGTGGGGAGATCACTGGAGCCTCTTGGGCCTGGGACTCTCACAGCTCATAAGTCAGAGCCAGTGTTTTAGCAATAATAGTTTAAGATAAGGTTTAGAAGGCTTGCTCTCGGGAATGCCTCCTCCACTACAGATGGAACTAGGTATTAATACCACCTAGCACTGTTAGGAAGAAAGAGAACAACTTATCACCTTTCTAACGTAGAGAAAGAGGTGTGTCTTTTGAGGCAGCTGGCCACTCTAAGAACTTTCTCCAGGATCCACTCTGGCTGGTATAAAATGGAGGGCCCACAAAGCTACCTGCTGCAGCTGCATCGCCACTAGAGGAAGCCTGAAACCAAGCTGGATGCCTGTCAGTTGGAGGCAGGATGTAGAGTTGAGCTTCGTCTATTCAGTGGAATACTATGCAGTGGTGCAGTGGTAAAAAGAGCAATGTGTTATCTTCATTAAAGTTTTTTAAACTGGGGAAGAATAAAGAGGTGGATTTTATTTTTTTATGCATAAGTTAAAAAAAGCCCCCACCCATACTGATTGCTTGGAGGGGATGAGGAAGAATGAGCAGAGCAGGAGACTTGTTTCTCTTTTTATTGAAAATAGATTTTTTTTCATGTTCTATATTTTGATCATGGTCTCCCTCCCCCAGTGCCTACCAGATCCTCTTCACTTTCCCTCTCACCCAAAACCATACATTTTCTTTCTTTTTCTCATGAGAAAACAAGCAGGTATCTAAAAATAATAAAATAAAATGAGATACAAAGCAGAAGCAAACAAAACAAGCCAACAAATGGGGAAAATGTCAAAGAAAATGCATAAGTAACACAGAAGATGCTGAGATATACCCATTTGTTTACACAGAAAACCCACTACCATATGGAGACCATACTGTATAAGCAAAATATCTGTAAAGTTTAAGAAAATCCCAGACAAAGTGTTATGAAACTAAAAACCTTCAAAAATACTGGTCTGACGTTGTCCATCTGCAGGGCTGGGGCCCTGCCCTGAAGTGGGGTTCATGTACAGCCAGTGAGGCTCTGTTGGAGGAAATGGATTTCAGGAGGGAGACATTTACTTTTAATATAAAATAACTTTCAAATATATTTTAAATTTTAAGCCTGTGAGGAAATTATCCATCAACAAGTTATATAAATTCTTGGGTATAGTGGCTTACCTCTATGGTTCCAGCCATTGGGAAGCTGAGGCAGGAGGGTTGGCATTAGTTCGAGGCCAACCTAAGCTACACAGTGAGTTCTAGACTAGTTTGGTCTACAGGGTAAGACCTGTTTTGGTTTTTTTCAAAAACTGAAAGATAAATAATAGAATTTATATAAATTAACCCAAAATACATATGCCTAGGCTCTCTTCTAGACTTCAAAGAGGCCAAGAGTTTTCTCTTTTGAGTCTGGGTCTCATTATGTTGCTCTGGCTGACCTGGAACTCTATGTAGAGCAAACTGGTCTTGAACTCATAGAGATCTTACTGCCTCTGCGCCCCTGAGTTCAGGGATTGCAAGTATTTATCTGGACACTCAGCGAGCTCTTTCATTTTTCATGGGCTCCGCTGGTCCCTCTGGCATCAGCTGGATTCTGGAGCCTTTGTTTTATGGTAGGCGAAAGGTTTGCCTCTAACACGTTCTTTTGTCACCTGCACTTGAGTGTATCTACCACAGCCTATTTATTGATTCATTTCCCATCAGTCTCTCTGTCCCTGATTTTGAGCCACAGAAGCCAGTTTTCAAGACGAGAATCTCTCCTGGGGAAATAAGTCTTGAAAGAGCCTATGGCAGCAGGGCTTGAACAGAGGCATCCTTGTCCTGGCTTAACACTCTGTCCAAGCAGAGTCATGGAAAATCCATTATTGAATTCCTGTACAGTGTGACTCAGAGGTAGGCTTTCCCTCAGATGATGCTGGTGACCCAAGAAGTACAGGGAAGTATAAAACTGCAGGCTTGTCTTGGACTGAGGATGACCTTGGATTTTTGATCTGCCTGCCTTCATCTGCCTTGAGCTGGGAACACAGCTGTGCTTCACCCCACCCAATTTTATTTGGGGGTTGGTGATCAAACCTAGGGTTTTGTGTGCATTCTGGGCAAGCTTTCTACCAACTGAGCTACGCCCCTAGATTCCCCTTCTGGGTTTTGCAGACTATAGAATGCCATACTAAACTGCTTACTTCATTTGGGTGGGCCAGTAAGACCCCCTTTTGGCAGGGGTGGTACAGTGCACATAATATGAAAATACCATCTTAATCACTTGCCATATATTGTTAGCTGGCATTAAATACATTCACAGTGTCATGTAACTCAGATACCCAAGTCAGCCTGATGGACTGGCAGGATGCCCTGGGTCCTCGGATAGCTGTCATCTGCTGTGACTTGTACTGCTGCCATGAGCACCAGTCTCTATCAGCTCAGGGGAGCCAGTGGATTTGGCAGACTATCAGTCAACTTGGCTTTTTTTTTTTTATCTGAGGCAGTGAAAATTATCTGGGGCTGGTGAGGGGGGCAAAACTTAACTCCTGGGGTCCACAAAAAGGGAAACACACACACAATCTCCAACATGTCAGGATCCCACCTAGGGTGCTGATAAATGGCAAGCCTCAGCAGGTCAGAGGAACTGAAGAGATGTGGAGCAGGCAAACTCCTGGACAGATAAACAGACACATGAGGACTTTTCTGAGGGTCAGAGCTTAGTTCTTCATTTTATTATTCTATTGTTGCTTGTTCTACTCTATTTCTCTGATGTTTCCCTTCCGTCTCTCTTAATGTCTTCCTCTAACTTTCTTTCGACATCTTTCCTGGTGTTTTTCTTCTCTCATCTCTTTATTTTTTTCCCTTATAGTTTCCCAGTAGAAAGATTCCCAGCAGAATCTTTCAGGAAATATAAAAATTGCAATGTGGTTACAATATATTTTTTCAAGTGAATGAGTATAATGAATACAAGTAAAAAACAGCATGTTTTCCATATCACATGAGTAAAAATTTTATGTATTACAGGTGAAAAAAAATTATCCCAAGAGCCCACATACATTCATATCCAAGCAACTTGTTATAGATTAACAGAGTGTAAACAAGCAAGGTATTTTTCTCAGTGAGTTCTTTTACTGGAAGGCTGCATTTTTGCAGTTACAAAGAAAGGATCAATCATTTTATTATTTATCTCTAAAGGTAATCTTATAAGGAATCTCTAAAAAACCCACAAATCTAAACTTTTATATATGAAAAAGAATCAGTCAGCTCTATTTTAAATTCTCAGGGTGCATACCCATTCATCAACAGTTTTTTTTTTTTATATCAGGAAGCTGAGGGCAGAAATGGGTATAAGGAATTCATCATCTTTGATCACCAACCCATCCTAGTAAGTAAGAAAGTCATGTCAGTCAATAATAATTGGGCTGCTTTGTTCTTGTTCCCTGACCTTAAAGAGTCACTCACTCAACCGTGTGACTTTCTAAACTTTAGATTCTTTCCCAAGGTTTCCACCTTAAAGCTGTTAACAAAACATCTTAATCTAATCTTAATGTTTTTTGTTTGTTTTTTTTTTTGCTTTTTTTTTTGTGTGTGTGTGTTTTGTTTTTTTTTCTGTAGCTTTGGAGCCTGTCCTGGAGCTAGCTCTTGTAGACCAGGCTGGCCTCGAACTCACAGAGATCCGCCTGCCTCTTCCTCCCGAGTGCTGGGATTAAAGGCGTGCGCCACCACCGCCCGGCTCAGTTGATTTTCTTAATCATTCACGGAAGCCGCAGTCTGCACGGCTCCTCAGGAGGAACTCCCGTGTTCCAGTTGTGCACCACTTCCTTGTTTCAGTTTTCTTATCCTCTGCAGCCTCTGCCTTATCAGAGGCAGGGCCAACATTTTATCCTGTCTTTACCGATGCTAATTTTCCCACTAAACTAATCTCTATCATAATCTCTTACTATATTTATTAAAGGCTCTCAAGCATCAAAATTCTATATAAGCTAACACTATTATTGTATAAAATCATTGCTTCAGTTGGGCGGTGGTGGCGCACGCCTTTAATCCCAGCACTCGGGAGGCAGAGGCAGGCGGATCTCTGTGAGTTCGAGACCAGCCTGGTCTACAAGAGCTAGTTCCAGGACAGGCTCCAAAGCCACAGAGAAACCCTGTCTCGAAAAAACCAAAAAAAAAAAAAAAAATCATTGCTTCAGTTCAACAGTACAGTTTAGGAGGAAGTCACCTCCATAATAATCCACAGGTAAAAATGCCCAGTAGAACAGGATTTTCCATGAGACAATCATACTGCCTTAAAGGCAGGGGAGTTCTCTCCACACCCATTCACACCATGACAGATACCAGGGAAAGTTGGCAGCAGTGAACACGTAAAGACACAGTGGTAGCAAGAGACATTCTGGGGCCAAGGTTCTAGGGGCCTTGACTATCCGAGATTCATCCATAGGAGCTTTGCTTCCTGGTGAGCCAATTTACTGAACCTAAGCTGCCACCCTTGCTCCTCTGACATGGTCACTGGCAGACTTGAAGGAGCAGGACTTCTGTGAGACCTCCCCAGGCAACAACTATATTGAGTTTTGCTGGTCTTCTGAATTCATCCGGTTCCAAGCTGTATGGCCACCACAGAGCAGTTCTGCACACTCTGAGGATGATTTAAATATCTCATTGACTTATTCACTACCATTGCCCCATGGAGAAGTTTTAATACTTTCTCTTAGATAGTGGGATTTGAAAATCATTATAAAATAAACTAACACACACACACACACACACACACACGCACACACACACACGACGCATGCACGCACGCACGCACGCACGCACGCTTGCATCCCATATATGCGTTTGCATTCTCAAGGTGAACTGACAGCAGCCAAAGCCAGGTGAGAATCACGCAGGAAGTGGAAAGCAGGAGCCTCGAGGCCCACAGCATGCTAGATGCTCTCCACCTGAAACATGGATAAGTTCACAGTCATATTTTCAGTGCATCAAAGACTAAAGAAAATAGCAGTGAGAATCATAAAACAAGGAAAAGTATCAGACTACAATGATTTATGCAGTCAATTATCCAAATTGCTAGAAACAAAACAATTTATATAAACAACTATATAATGAAACACAAAGTATGATTTTACATTTTGAGCTCACTGATATGAATTTGGGAATTCGTATCATTAATTTTGTATAATGAAATCACTTATCTTTAATATATCTAGATGGATCTTTATAGCATGAGAATTACCCACGAGACTGTGTTGCTGTGCTCATTACCAAACATGCTGTTAAACTGCACAGCCTCTTGGATGTTTCTAGCAGGAAAAAGCCAGGAGAAAATTAGATTTTTTTGTTAACAATGTTATTCTCAAAGATAATAACCCATTTAAAAAAAAGCAAGTTCTGGCTCCATTAGAGTCCCACAAAGGAAAAGGACTATACCTATGGCATCTTGGTATGAAATGTAAAACTAATTCAGAGATGCATAAAGAACAACAAGCTGCTCAGCCCATTTGAAACTGGAATGCAATTTTGATTGGGTTTGGTTGTCTTTCTGGCCTTTTTAATTCTGAGAACACAGAGGTTACACATAGGACAGGGTTGTCAGTACCTGACTTTGACCCATTGGCCAAGATGTCCAGGCTCTAGACAGTTGTACTTTCTGGGGTGGGCTCTGTGTTAATTAGAAGTGGTTCCTGTGGTGAGTGACAGAAGCTGCAAAGTGACATTGGCCTACTTCATATTTGTTAGGATGGCTAACAGGGGACAAGTGTGTGCAAGGATGGGCTGCACTGGCCTCACCGAGAGGTAGCTGAAGGTGTGCAGCCACCATAGAGAACTCTCTCTCCGAAAGCTAGATGCAGTATTGCTGAGTGATACAGCATTTTTACTTCTCAGAATCCTCCCAAAACACTTAGCCAGGCAGTGGTGGTGCACACCTTTAGTCCCAGCACTCAGGAGGCAGAGGCAGGCAGATCTCTGAGTTCGAGGCCAACCTGGTCTACAGAGTAAGTTCCAGGATAGTCAGGGCTACCAGAGAAACAAAACAAAACAAAACAAACGAACAAACAAAACCAAAACTAAATAAAACAAAAAAAAAAACCCACAAAAAATGGAAAAAACAAGCAAGCAGACTTGAAAACTGGCACTGCCCACCCTGCTCATAGCAGCAATTCATAATAGCTGAGCTGCATAAGCACTGGGGTGCCGTTGTCTGAGGCGTGTCTCAGCAAATGCGGTATATGCAGGAAATAGAACAGCATTCGGCCTGAGAAAGCCAGGGAGTTCAGGCATGTATCGCAACATAAACAAACCTTGAGGACACAAGGCAGACACAAGAAGAAAAATCCTGATTCTATGTGAGGTACTTAGAGTAGGCAGATTCCAAGAGACGGAGTAGAATGTTGGTTGCTAAGGACTGGGGTGGGGATGGATGGGCATTAGTTTTAATGGGCAAAGCCTGGGGTGAGGGCAGATAGGGCATTAGTATTTAATGGGCGTAGCCTGGGGTGGGGGCGGATGAGGTGTTAGTATTTAATGGGCTCAATGTTTCACTGTTGCTCAAGGTGGAAGAGTTCTGGAGGCAGACGGTGCGGATTGCTGCGCAACACATCGAGAATACATTTAATGCCATTTATGCTTAAAAGTGGCAACTCTTCGCTGGGCATGGTGGCTCATACCTTTAGCCCCAATATTTGGGACTCAGAAGCAGGTAGATCTCTGAGTTTGAGGCCAGTCAACAAACACAGAGAATTCTAGGCCAGCTGGGGCTACATAGTGAGACCTTGTCTCAAACAAAACGAACGAACAAACAAAAACAAAACAAAACAAAAAACAAAGGGAAAAAAAAGAGAAAAAGTGAAGGCATTTACTGCTCTTGAAGAGGCCAGGATTCAGCTCCTAGCATCCTCTTCAGGAGGCTCTCCACTTCCTCCAATCACTGCTTCTAACTCCAGCGCCAAAGGATCCAACTCCTCTTGTGATTCCCATGGGCACCCATGCTTATGTGCCCCCTCATATACACATAATTAAAAATAGAGGTAAAATCATTTAAATAAGCAGTGAATCTTATACATGTATATTTTACCACTCAGAACATAACACTGGCTTATCCAAGATGTATGTTCTTTTCTCTCTTGGATAAAGTCTAGGTGTGTAGTTTAGTGTGGGGCTCTGAAATTCTGAAGTTTCTGTTTGAACTTCAAGACAGCCGCACCCATGTTTTAAACTGCAGGACACATGAGGTGATGCTGACTTACTGTTGTCTACATTACCTGGAAGGGCCCACACAGACCTATGCTTCCATCCTATTGGCTAAGACTCAGCTACAACCATTCCTGGATGAAGGGCTGGGAGGGCTGGGAAGTATAGCTTCCTTCTAAGCAGCCTGGTGCTTGCTGAACATCAAGGGTTGGAACTCCTGGAAGAAGATATGAATGAATATTGGGGGCAGATTACATGGAATGAGGGCCGTGGTCCATTGGGAAGAGCCCTTCTCTCTCTGACCATAATAATTTCTGGGATACTTGTCTATCATTTCTTAGAACTTTAGGAAGAAATGAAGTAGGAGAGAATAGCATATTCCTTGTGGCAGGTGAGCTGTTAACTGTTTTGAACTGGGACTCCCTTGCTCAGCCAAGGTGGTGTGGCCATCAAACACATCAGAGTCATACTTTACTCCGAGTCCTACACCCTCTTCTATTAGTTTGGAATCCTTTAGAAACCCAATCAGTAGCTTATTTGAGAGAAGACCCCAAGGAGCATTGATTGGCCAGGGAGTTAGGAAGAGCATCAAGAGCGGAAGGCAGCCAGTATCAAGTGTGTTGTCAAGTAGGTTAACATGACGGGCAGCTACCGCTTGCATTAGTTATCCAAGCTAGCAGATTTATCTTACTAATTTATCTGACCTTTGTCAGAGGCTGAGGGCTGCTCCTAGTGGGTGCTGAGTCTTTGGCTCATTCATCCATTTGCTAGGCAGGAGTGGTGCTGTAAGGATAGGGGCATGGTGCTGGCAGCTTCTAGCAAAGCTTCCTCTTCCTCCTTCTCCTTTTCTGCATCCTCTTCTTCTATTCCTTCTCTAACCCATGTGTGTGCAGGCTGGGGGGTTGTTTATGTGTAAGCATATGTTGTGTGAGGGTGTATCTTGTACATGCACTAGAATGTCAGAGGAAGGTATCTAGTGTCCTCCTCTATCACCCTCCCACTTATTCCTTTGAGGCAGGATCTCTCCCTGCATCTGAATCTTGAATTCTTTTCAGCTAGGCGGACAAGCACCAAGTACGAACAATTCTCCTATCTCTGCCTCCTACAGTGCAGGGTTTCCAGGCATGTACAAAGACTGTGCCTGGCTTGTTATGCGGGTGCTGGGATCGGAACTCTGGTCCTCATGATTGTGTAGTAACTACTTTACTACTGAACCATATCCCTAGCCTGGGGCACGGTTCTCAACCATGTTCTACATCTTTTTCCTAAAGGTAACAGCAATCACTTCCTTTGGTTGTGAGGATAAATGATTTAATACAGAAACACTGACAAGTTGCAAGTGTGAACAAGTACCTCAGTTTGGGAAATTGGTCATTTGTTATAGACTGAATGGGGCAGCCTTTCTCTCTCTGTTTGGAGGCTGTGCTTGGGTTACAGCTATGCTCAGATATAATTCCCTCATCCTTGGGTGCTTGCGTGGGTGGCGGCTGAGGTGCTTTGAGGCTCCAGGGTGGAGGACTTCTGTTTTGCTTATCTTTTTAGGTTATCCACATTTTCTATGTGATTGAGGGTATGAAAATCATTGGGAAGCAGCAAACAAGGAAATGTGGAACGATCTATTTCTCTAAAATTGAAATTACCTTCTTGAAGAAAAGGACATGGTATTATCTGAGATAGAACTTTACACTGGCAATGCGATCTTTAACTGTGAAAGCCTAGAAGCTGCCTAATTCTTCTTGCCTGTGTCTGATTTGCAGATACGAAGATGAGCGTGAAAGTCAATTGGTGCTAAAAGAAATGCTGGACCGGCTTAACAAGGTGAGCGGAATACTGCCTTGACTTAAGTAGCTTCCTTACAGCATCGGACTAAATGGTAGGAGCAACTGCTTCCCGTAACCTCTTTCCCATTATTTTAGGATTTGTCTGTTTCTTGTTATTTTCGTCCTTGACTTGTTAATTTCTCTTTTTATTGTGCTGTACATTTTTCTCCACTCCCCAACTTCTCCATTTCAACTGAATCTTTGTGAGTGAGCTAATGGACAAATGCACCTTATGATGCTTGGTATGTGATCTCATGAGAGAAATGTTAACCACAAAGCTAGGTGTTACGCTAGGTGTATTAACCTGCTTTCCATTAATGTAACAGAATACCTGAGGATGGGTAATTTGTAAATAAATGAGAGTTTTTAATCTCACAGTTTGGAAGTTGCAAGTACAAACCCATGCACTAGAACCTGGTCCTGGTGAAGGGGCTGATGGCTTAGTTCACTGTGGGTAAAAGGCATCAATGTTCGAGCATGTGAGGTGAACTTGCATGGTAAGATAGGAAGCCATAGTTGGGGTAGAGGATGTAAGGCCCTCCCTCCATGGCCCCCTGGAAGGTCCTATAACTTCTTAACACCACTGCATGAGGCACCAAGCTCTCAACACATGGGCCATAGTTCTAGGCTCTCACAATATGCCAGCACTACAATGCTCCCAATGATACACTGATCACAAATGGCAATGTTTATTGTGTAAACTGATAACTCTGCTTCAGTTCTGGCCCCCAAGTTTCTGCTTTGAGTTCTTGCCCGGACTTTATTCAGTGGCAGAGAGAGAGAGAGAGAGAGAGAGAGAGAGAGAGAGAGAGAGAGAGAGAGAGAGAGAGAGAGAGAGAGAGAGAGAGAGAGAGAGAGAGAGACCTGAGGGCTGTACGCTGAGATAAATCCTTTCCTTCCCAATTTGCTTTTGCTGATGGTGTTATGACAGCAACAGAAAGCCCAATTTAGACAAAGCTCTTTCCCCCTGAACTCAGATTGGCCTTACAATTCTCTCTTCAAACAGTAGAGGGGTTACTCAGGGTATTAGCCACTTCCTAGTTTTGCCTAACCTCTGTTGTCAAAGTGGCATTAAAACCGGAACTAAACCTTTGAGAAGCCTAATTTTGTTTTTATCAATATTACCTGCATCTGGTGCCCATTCTTTGTGTGAGCAGCTTATCTCTTGTTCAAACAATGACCCTGGGAGAGGTGTGCCATTGATAACTAGTGGGCAGGCCAGAAGTTAGCATTTGGGATTGTCTCAGGCCAAAGAGAGGGCATTTGAACATGCTAGACATATCAGAAAGATGGCGGTAAAGATAGGCTTCAGCAGCGCTCCAAGGACATGGGCTCTAGGTTGATGGTGAGGCGGGTGTGGGGTGGGGGAATGGTGACTCCAAGCCTGTTGTAGGAGAGCTGGGAGTTTCTTTCATGAGCACCTTGTAGTGCCTAGGTGTTCTGTTCACACTTTTAACTCACCCCATTTTTGGCTGTGGGTATAGTCCGAAGCTGCAGGAGGAGGACCCACTGCCTTCTTCCCTGGCCAAGGCTTTCAAGGACATAGATACCTAGCACCCTTCACCTCGGTGGCAACTTAGGCTCTCGAGAATTTCAGCCCCACCATAGTGACGTCCTGCTCTTTACCCTTGATGGACATTGACAAAGGCTTTAAAAACTTTTGTCATCTCTCTCTTATTACAAAAGCAATTCGCATTCTCAACAGAAAAGTAAGGCAACAGAGAAAGTGAGCACCAAGGAAAAGATGTCCCACTATTCCCCACTCAGAGAAAACAGCTCCAGGACTTTAATGTATATCGTGACTTAGAGGGTGGGTGTTTGAACTGCCTTCCCCACAAGAATAACTCTCATATTGCCACCAAGAGTGTAGGTGAGGGCTAGCATAGGGAGTGATGCAGTCGAGCCCTGGGCCGGGGTAAGACCCTCCTACCCACAAGTGAGCTTCACTGTGCAGAAGAGGAGGGCAGCCTGTTGGTAGAATCATATCACACTGCTGAGTATCGGTGAGAGCCGGGGTGAATCACTTACCTTTCTGAGCTTCAACTTCCTTATCTGTGGGGATAATTATCATTCAGTGGAGTGAGAGAATGTCTCCACGCCCACTGAGCATGAAATGACTTAGCAATATACATGATTCGCCTGTCAAATGGCAGTGCACCGTCTTTGTCTGTGGCGATGGCAGAACATTTGATATGACAGATGCCAGCTTCGCTTCCCCTCACTGTGAAGTGCATAATCGAATGGAATAGGAGATGACTTTAACTGGTTCATAGAGGAGTAAATTTTTCGTAGTTGCAAATTATGTATATTCTTAGATTTCTTTTGTTTTATGTGCATGGGTGTTTTGTTCTCATGTGTGTCTGTGTGCGGCCTGGTGTTTGCAGAGGTTAGAAGAGGGAGTTGGACCCCCTAGAAATGGAGTTATCAATGGTTATGTGTTGCCTTGTGGGTGCTGAGACTTGAACCCAGGTCCTCTGTAAGAGCAACAAGTATTCTTTTTTTTTATGTTGAAAAAGTGTATATTTAGAATTAGCTGGCAGGACTCAGTTTAGATGATTCCAATTTTGTTGGCAACATCCAGAGCATCATAATCAGGAGCCAACCGGACATACGCCTTCTTCTCTCCATCGGGCCTTATGAGGGTGTTGACTTTGGCCACATCGATGTCGTAGCGTTTCTTCACAGCCTGTTTGATCTGGTGCTTGTTGGCCTTGACGTCCACAATGAACACAAGTGTGTTGTTGTCTTCTATCTTCTTCATGGCTGACTCAGTGGTCTTTGATGATGGCATAGTGGTCAAGCTTGTTCCTCCTGGGCGTGCTCTTTCGGTGGTATTTAGGCTGCCTTCGTAGCCGCAGGGTCTTGGGCCGCCGAAAGGTGGGCGATGTGCGAATCTTCTTCTTTTTGTGGCTGTGGACGCCTTTCAGCACTGCCTTCTTGGCTTTCAAGGCCTTCGCTTTAGCTTCCGCTTTGGGAGGGGCAGGAGCTTCCTTCTTCGCTTTCGGCGCCATCTTGACGAAAAGCGCAACAAGTATTCTTAACTGCTAAGTTCTCTCTCCAGTCCCAGTTGGAAATACTTTTAAAAAATGTTTTATGTTTGTGTATGTGTGTGTGATTGTGTGAGAACATGCTGAGTGTGTGTATGTGCCTTCTTCATAAGTCAGAAGAGGGCATCAGATCCCCCTGGAGATGGAGTTATAGGTGGCTGTGAGCCATAAGACATGGGTGCTGGAAGTGAAGCTGGGTCCTCTGGAAGTGCTCTCAGCTGCTTAGCCATCTATATCTCTAGCCCCCCTGAATCATGAATTTTTATGATTGCCCTTTTGTTTATAGCATATTACATAAAAAAGTTGATTTCAACATTTCAAATAAACCTAAGGAAAAGATGAATCCATCTAAAGAAAACCCAGAGTGAATAGTAATATTTGCTTGGGTTTAGTGAAGTCGTGTAAACACTGGATTTGGGAAGGTTCTTGAACCAGCTTGTGGGAGTCCCAGATCAGCCTCTGGTTACTGACGGGGCAGATTTTACTCCCAGAAAGAAATCAGTCCAGGGCCTTCTTTCTCCAGTGAAGGAACTCACCCATGAGCTGACGGAGCTCCAGAGCTCCTTCCCACATGCATGGCAGGCATAGATAAAAATGTTTGCAGTCCTGGCTCACTCTCTGTTTCCTAAGGGCTATCAGAGAAGCTGAGTCCCTCAGAAGCCAGATCCAAAGTCAAGTACTAGAGGTTAAAGATGCCCCTAGGTCTAGATAGTGGATCCTGGTCCTGTGTCGCTTCACCTGTTACCAGATATGCAGGCTACATAGAAGACTTCCTGGGCCTTGCTGTGGGAACGTGACTCACTCATCCCAGAAGCACAAGGTGTGCACACCCCAGGAAATGAGTCTTAGTCATCCAAGATCAGCAGTGAGTGGATATGTTCCTCAGTTGGTTCCCCTTAGCACAGAGAGTCTCACAAGTCCCCAGGGTTTCCAGAAGAATCAAGCCCTGATCACAATGGTGACCTATCTACCTGTCTACCCATGGGCTGTGGACATCATCAGCCGAGAAAGAGGAGGCTGGAAGAGTGGAATCTCATCCTGTTGATGCTCGGAAAAGTGATTCAATTTTTTTTACATCTATTATCTGTCTGTCTATCTGTCTGTCTGTCTGCCTGCCTGCCTGTCTGTCTGTGTGTTTGTGTATGTGTGTATGTTGACATGTGCCATTGCATGTAATCAGAGGACAACTCGCAGGGGTGGGTTCTCCCGTTCTACCATGTGGGTCAAGGGGATTGAACCCATGTCATCAGCCTTGACAGCAGGTATCTTAACCTGCTTAACCATCTTGCCTGCCTTGGACCAGCAATTTTGCTAAACAAGTCTGGAGATGTTCGCTTAGTCAAATCAACTTTTGCCTCTCCATGTAGTCTCAGGGCCAACTCCAGTAGTGTCACTGGCAGGAGGGAGTCACCCTTGGGTGTGGCCATGGGAAGACATGGATACAGTCTTCGGTGCTTTGTTCACATACCTGCCATATAGTCACACTGCTCATGCAATGAGACTTCCAGTACAAAACATTTTTGGTTCTCAACAGTTCACATGTCAAAGCAAGCAGCTCTTTGTTACCCCTTTTGAAGGGAAATAAAACCCTCAACAGAATGCCTAAACAGTGAGTCCAGAGTTGGTGATATGCTCAGCCTTTTGATGGAGCAAGAACAACAGATGATTTTTAAATACATATTCAAGTCTGTGCAATCTCTATAATTCATGGCCACATATATGTACTTGGAAGATTACTGGCTACCAATAATTTCCGAGTTTGCCTATCAGCTGAGACGGCTCCAAGCCATGAACTTTAAAGCTTCTCTCTCCCCTTTCTTTAAAATGAACAATAATTTAGATCAATGTAGCATCTAGGTACATGTGTTTACTTAAAGGCAATGAAAACCTTCAAAGGTTGGCTCACATGCATATAATTCACGTGCCTCTGAAGTTCCCTGTGGGAAAGAGCAGGAGGCTCTGGGGTCCAGGGCAGAAAGGATGGGGACATGAAGCAATCACCTTCAGGGTTACCAGCTTCTACATGACCTTACTCCAGAGAAGAGGAGAGGAGGGGCCTGGGAAGGGAGGCCTTTAGCAGGAGGCTGGATTTTGGAGAGGCTGGCAGGAAATGAACGTGGAGGAAGGGCACCCAGAGAGCAGAGGAGAGAGCAGAGAATGAGGCCAAGGAGAGAGGATTCTCAGCCTCCTCCAGGCAGATACAGAGAACAACTTGCAACATTTTTGAAAAGGGTTTTTGATATCCAGGGTTGAAGGAAATGTGTTTTTAAATTAAATCCTAGTTTGCCAGTGATGTTAATGAACTTGGATCTCTATTCTTTAGCAGCCGAGTCCTGATGGAAGCCTAGAGTTCCCATGAAAGAGTTGTCAAGGATGATTGTCAGGGTTCCTTGAACTTCAATGATCTCTCTGGTTCCTTTCTCAAAAAAAAAAAAAAAAAAAAAAAAAAAAAAAAAAAAAGGCTGTAAAGTCTCGGATGCAGCGAGTAGAAAAGTGTTTTCATAGCACATGCAAAATCCCGACTTCCATTCCCAGCACAGTGAGGTCAGGGCTGTAAATATCCTGGACCACGCGGACCTCACTGTGTGTCCTCCGCACCTGGGAGGGGTGTTGGGATCCTCGAGAGCGTTTGCATTTCTCGCTAGCTCTCAGGGACTGTGATCTGTTTTGTGAGCCATCTACTCTATTTCGAGCTCGCACAAAGTCGGGGTGGGGTTGTTTTCTCAAATTAGACAGTTGACAAAGGCAGTTGATTCGGAAAGATCTAGATGCTTCTGTTGCTGCGGCGTTTGGAAATTCAGCTGACAGCATCTCAGGCATAATGAAAGCACAAGCGTCTACACATTTCTGCACTCTGGCACAAATAAAGGAACATGCTTCCAAAACAAATTCTCATCATATCAGCAACTGCACAGTCCCAAAGCGCCCACTCACCCCTGGGATTTTTGGGGCATTTTATTACATGATTGTCATCCAAGCAAGACATGTGCTTACAGAGCATCTGATTAACTCCTATTTTAAAGACAAGTATTGCATTTTTATTATCACACAGGTGGCTTTGCAATATTTCTCTGTGGGAGCTGGTGCTGGTCCTGCATGATCCCCAGGGGGAGATATGGAAGGACGGTAGGTGTCTGGTAGGATAGGTTCTCCACTCGGCATCCCAGAAAAGCCCATGGCAGGTTCCAGTCTTGTTATCACCTGTAAGTTTCCATTAACATTAGAGGGACCCACTGATCAGCCTGGTCCAAGTGCCCTTGCAAAAGAAGACTTTAGCCTTTGAACTGCACTTGCCGGACCCCTAAGTTCTGTGGATTTGGTTGAAGCTCCACTAAGGGAATAGAGCTGCTGGACATATGGGCTGTCTACTGCCTTTTATGATCTGCAGGAAGATGATCCTTAGCATGTGTAAGGCCCATCTCCATCTCCATCCCAGGAGGCAAAACCAAATAAGCATCTTTGTTTTGATCTTATACAATAGCCGGCTTCTGCGGTATACTTTACGTGAAGGATGGTACCAGTGGCTTTAAGAAATTGTGAGCAGTGCTTTCCAAGGTCTCATCCATCCGTAAGATTCTGAGTGTTTGATCTCTCTTAGCAAAAACAAGAAGTATCTCTAGACATTGTCAAAAACCCCTTTGAGTGCAAAATCACCCCGTAATGAGAACTGTTGCTCTCAACTAGGCCCAGTGACTAGCTTAGTGTTTTGTTTAGAATGCGGCATCTAGGGCTGGCAAGATGGCACAAGGGTGCAAAAGCACTTGCTGTGTATGACTGATGAACCCAGGAACCCATGGTGGAAGGAGAGAATCCACTCCCGAAAGTTGTCTTCTGACCGCCACAAATGCAAGCTGGTGTACTCGTATATACCTCAAGCCTGAACACACACACACACACACACACACACACAC
The DNA here is from genome assembly GCF_903992535.2 of Arvicola amphibius. Lineage (NCBI taxonomy): Eukaryota > Metazoa > Chordata > Mammalia > Rodentia > Cricetidae > Arvicola > Arvicola amphibius. The sequence goes on from NC_052051.1 coordinate 32,903,263, forward strand.
ACACAACACACACACACACACACATACACACAGGGGCCATGGTGGGGAGGGGAGAGAACTTGCAGTAATCTAGACCCACTGAACAAGACTCTGTGTTTTAGTAGGTCCCCATGCAGTCCCTGTGTTCGCACGCTGGTTTCCGATTCACCTAAGTGTGACCCTGGTGTGACTCTTTTTGTTGCAGAAAGCTGATGAAGCCTTATTGCGTAACCTGCACCTTCAGCTGGAAGCACAGTTTCTGCAGGCAGACATCAGTGTGGCCAAGGACAGGTACAAAAAGGTAACCAGCACATGTGAGAAGGAAACCCCCTCTTCTAGAAAACCCAGTTTGGGGTTGGTTGGACAGAAGATTGCTAGAGTGAGCGACCTGGGATTATATTCCCCTGAACAAGCTTGAGTCGGCCACTGGACAGCACTTACCCAGCCTGGGGTGTATAGAGAGCATCAGTGGGCAGCGCCGAGGTATGCTGGGGATTGCCATAGCAGGTCTGAGTGTCCATACTGCACACTGAAATCTCCAAAATCATCCAGACAGCTGCATCTCTGCTAGGCAGGCAACTGTTTCATCTCAGAAAAATGCAGAAAGGAAGAGTATTTCTATTTTAAGGTATTGTTTGACAACCCTTAGCTGTGCCTTCGAGGCAGCCAGTTGACGCCTTTATTTAGGAGCCCCCTCCTTCAGAGTGTCCTGACCTTTCCCCTTCCCTAGCAGACTCTCACAGGTGTGATGCTGGGGGCCTTGACATGCTGGAAGATCAAATCCTAGTACTGGGGAATCGGGAGTGCGTAGTCTGGCCTTGCTAGGCTGCTTGCTATGTTTCAAAATGTGAGTGGCATCCCGGTGCCACTGTGTGGGCTAACCGTGGGTTAATGGAAAGGAATGCCCATGCTCCCTGAGCGCTGGTCTCCTTCTGTAACCCGAATCTTAGGTCTGTTGAGCCTTGACTTACCAGGAGAAACCTGGAGATAGGAAGGGGCTATTTGCTGGTGAGGCCAGAATTCATAGTTTCCTTCAATTTTCCTTGTTATTTTGAAGAAAAGAGGTAGCAAAACCCAGGAAATGAACCTGCGTAGATTTAGCTACAAGTTGTTATGGCTGTGAAGACCCTTCTCCTAAGGTGAATGGGGAATTTCTTAATTGGCCTTAGGACTCCTACCTGCTCTCACCCCAGGCTGGAATTTCTTGGAGATGCTTTCCTTCTGTGGGGTTCATTTTTTTTAGAGTCCTCATTTCACTGATACGGTATCTGCACCTCTTTGCCAAGGTCCTTACTGTAGCAGGTGGAAGCTGCTCTGTCTCATAGGAAATACGGGGGGACTTCCATATGCCTGGAGCAGCCGCAGCCAGTGGCCAGTGGGATGTAAGATGTAAACTCCCTGGGCTCCTCTTGTCTGGGTAGCAGGACTTGGATGAGCTCCTCAGCAGCATGAGCTCCATGCCCATAGGAATGCAACAGATGGCACGCCCTGCTCGGCCAGTGTCCTTCCCTGTCCTGTTAGCCACATGGCCCTGTTTCATTGCCCAGTTCAGCTGTCCACACCCAGATCTTTCTCTGGAGAACCACTTGTAGGACCCAGCAAGCCTTGTGTTCACTCTCTCCACTCCTTTGTGTGTGCTCTGCACCCTGCACTGAAGAACTCTCTCTGGCATCCTTCCAGCCTCTCTCTAGGCCCTTGCCAACTTCCTCCTCCACACCTTGCAGCTTCCTCCTATTCAGCTTCCTTGTGTCTATCCTGAGAGCAATGCCTGGGGACAGTCTCAAAGCAGCCCAAAGTACCCTGAAAGCATTTAGAACAATAATTAGGGTGGGAAGCTCCCATTCACTATCTGTTGGACCCCAGCCTGGTTTGGAGGGACTCAGGTCAGCCCCTATGGGCAGAGCCTGAGATGGTGACCCATGTACCCCAGTTATGTGAGTGGAGGGATATGACGATAGAGTGAGAGAGGGGAACATTGGTCTCATTGGAGGCCCGAGGTTGGTCTTTTTCCCTCATGGGCCCATGGAAGTTTTCGGACAAGTTGACCTGTGGTTGGTCAAGGCTGTTTTCTGTAGAGGGGCTGTGTTATCAGTCATTGCTCATATCTGGGAAAGGTGCACTGGCCGGTAAAGGTCACCAGGCCTCCCTGCAGATAGTTGGCCCTGTTTCATAAAAGAACTCCCATTCTAGGAGACTTCAAAAGCTTGCCTGAGAGCACGCAGCTTTAGTCAGCTATTTAGTCTCAGCATGGCTGGCTAAACCTGCCCCTTCAGTGAAACACCATTCTGTGCTATCAGAGTCCTTTGCAGCTTCAAGGACTTGTCTGGTTCCCTTTCCTCTCATGTGCTTGCCATCCAGGTCTCTGTGAAGCCAGAGGCAGTGTGGGAAGGTAACCGAAAGGACGTGGCAAAATAAGCCAAGCCTCCGTTTACTCTTCTGCCCGGTTGCTCTCCTGACAACGTGGGATGCCCACTCCATCCCTGCAGCACAGCTGACCCGTCTGTCATTCCTTTGTGCTCACAGCTGTGGGAAAACTTGTGGAGGCACTCATTTCTGGGCTCGCTCAGGACGGGAGGGATGCATCAGGCAGCTCGACTTGCAATGAAAATTCTTTCCCTCTGTGACAGAATCTTCTGGAAATTCAAACCTACATCAGCATCCTGCAGCAGATCGTTCAGGCCGCTCCTCAAGTGTGCCTGGCTACTGGCGGGACAAGGGAGGTAAGCATTGGAGCCATGGCTGTAGGAAAAGCGGTCCAGGCCTGGGGGAGGCCATCCTCTGAGTCTTGTGGACCGAGTTGACCTTCTCAGAGGTTTAGGAGCAAGCACTGGGTCAGATAGCTAGAACCACAGTAAGTTAACCCCTACCTACTTCTGAGTGATGTTCAGGTGTGAGGTTTAGTCTTCTGTTCTTTGTTCTGACTGTAAATGCTGGTAGACTATAGGGGACATAAGCTATCTATGTCCCTTAACATTGCCTTGGGTATCTTCTCCTAGGAAGTGTGAGCTGTTCTCTCTTGCATACTTTAAAAGTGACTGCCAAGATGGCATTCAGAATACAATAATAGACTGGGCAAGCTAGAAATAAAAGAGGATTGCTTTGACTTATGGTTCTGGAGGTTCCGGGTCAAGGGGCTTTTGTTTAGTTACAGTGTTTTTGCTGGTAGTGTCCAGAGATAGTGTAGAACACAACAAAAAATATAATGATGAAAAAAAATACCGTCGTGCCCTTTCCTCGGTGGTTAGGGCAGGCAGGCCAAAGTTTGGTTGGAGTGATGGATCAGATTCCGACAGGGATTTTTGTTGTTTGTTTTGTTTTTCAAGAATGACCTAAGACAGTGAATCTCAGCCCCGGTGCCTATCCCGTTTTTTAGAAGAGTGCTCAAGCCATGTCCCGCACCAATGGCTGGACTCCTCAGAGCAGAGCTGTGCTCTTTGGGCATGCAGAGGGCAGACGGACTGCAGAGCAGAGAGATAGGCTTGCCATACTTAATTCAAAAACAAAACAAACTGAAAGCCGCAAGGCTGAAAGATTCCCCCACCCCAATGCCTTTGATAACGGCTGTTGCTCTCAGGAAATTACAACTTCCCTGGTTACCTGCATAGGGTTTGCTCAAGACTGTGCTGGTCAGTGTAGGCTCAGATGGGGTGGAGCTCCTGAGGTCTAATCTTTCCCTAAGAGCTGCTGACTATTGATGGCAGTGGAGAGGGTACTTATTGTCACCAGCATTGTTCACGTATACACAGGAAAGACAGAGAGGCACAGGTTCAGAAAGTATTCTGTTTTTTGTGAATCCTAACTTAAGAGTTCTGCACACTGGCTAGTTAGATAGACACTGGTTAGTTAGATAGACACTGGTTAGTTAGGCAGTCACTGGTTATTAGGTAGACACTGGCTAGTTAGGTAGATACTGGCTAGTTAAGTAGACACTGGTTAGTTGTTAGGTAGACACTGGTTAGTTGGGTAGACACTGGTTAGGTAGACACTTGCTGGTTAGACAGACATTGAATAGTTAGGTAGACACTGGATAGTTAGGTAGACACTAGTTAGTTAGGTAGATGCTAGTTAGTTAAGTAGACACTAGTTAGTTAGGTAGACACTAGTTAGTTAAGTAGACACTAGTTAATTAGGTAGACACTGGTTAGTTAAGTAGATACTAGTTAGTTAGGCAGACACTAGTTAGTTAAGTAGACACTGGTTAGTTAGGTAGATGACACTGGTTAGTTAGGTAGATACTGGTTAGGTAGACACTTCCAAGTTGTTTCATTGACAATTTGTGGAAGTCACCTTTGCACAAATGAACATTGTTAGGGTTTGAACATGGAATGTTTCTTAGAGGCTCACGTGTTTGAATGCTTGTCCCTAGGTGGTAGCTTGCTTTTGGGAGCTGTGATAGTTTGAATGCAATTGGCCCCCATAATCTCATAGGAAGTGGCTCTTTTAGGAGGTGTGGCCTTGTTGAAGTAGGTGTGACCTTGTTGGAGGAAGTGTGTCATTGTGGGGGTGGCTTTGATGTCTCATATGCTCAAGCTCCTCCCAGTAAGACAGGCCCCTTCTTGTTGCCTGTAAGATGTAGGAGTCTCAGCTACTTCTTCAGTACCATGTCTGCCTGCACACTGCCATGTCCTACCATGATGATAAAGGACTGAACCTCTGAACTGTAAGATAGTCACCCCAGTGAAATGTTTTCTTTTTCAAGAGTTATTGTGGTCATGGTGTCTCTTCACAGCATCAGAAACCCTAAGTCAGGAGCTTAGGGAACCTAGCTAGGGGAAGTGGGCCAGGCCTTAAGCATTTCAGTCACTGGTTAGTGGGCCCTCTTGCTTTGAGCCTGTGGCACTACAGTGCACCGTATTAGGAGCAGAAGGAGAGAGAGAAAGGAGACTTGGGACCCAGTATCTCCTTCAAGGATATGACACTTCCCATCTAACTTCTTCCCACTAGGGCTCCCTTCTAAGGCTTTTGCCACTCTCTATAGCTCCATAGATCAGTGCTCAACCCTTCAACATGTGAACCTTTGATATCCACACCATAGCAGCTCCTTGTGAGGTGTCTGTGAGCAGGGGCTGCCTTCTATACATGGCTTACACTTAGTGTAGACTGGGCTTTGAGTTGATGAGGTTTTGAGGGAGTGTAGTGTACTCTGTGATGAAGGCAGGGTTCCTAAACAATCAGCCTTTGGGAATCACTGGTATTTTTGAGCAAGTAGAGAGAGAAGTCAGGACAGACTGTGAACAGATTGGAAGAGGACTTCCTTCCAGACTTCCAGATCATCCGTAGGCCTGTGCAGTGGCCTCCTCAGGTCCTACTTCCCTTTCACCTTGTGGGGCCAGATAACTCCTGCGTGGTTACTGTGGCATAGCTCATGGCTCAGAGCACAAAATGATTTTCATCTTCATAGGCACAGAACCCGGAGCCAAATGAGCATCTGCACTCCACAGTTTTCTTGTTACAAAAGGGAAGATGAAGGCTTTGAAAGTCAAATGTCTGATTAGTCAGTCTGGGGCACTAAGAGGTCTATGCCTGTGTCTCCCCATCTTGGTTGTCTGAACTTTACTCTTTAGTAGTTCAAGGTTCAGACAGTGGCCGCCATGGGCCTGTCTGACTCAGCTTGGGCGGTTGTCACAGGAACCCTTAGTTTATTGCTCCCAGCTCTGGAGGCGGGAACTCCAAGATCAAGTTGCCAGCAGAATTGACACCTGTCGCAGGCTCTCCCTCATTGTGTGCCCACAAGGTGGTGGCTGGGAGGGTGAACCTCCTGTTAACTCTTTCTTTTCTCATAAATACCAGCTCCTAATGGAGCCCCACATTCATGACCTCATCTGACCCTAGTCACCTTCCAAAGGTTCCCACTCACCAATGCCTTGGCAAATCCGGCATGAACTTGGGGGATACAAAGAAGGGACCCTACTCTTTAACTGTCCCCTCACCTTTGCATTTCTTCATTGTGTGAACCTGAGTCTGGTCTCCTCATGCAGGAGAAGCTGTTGACAGAACGGGAAGTGGCTGCCCTGCGGAGCCAGCTGGAGGAGGGCAAGGACTCACTCACCCACCTGCAGGCGCAGAAAGCTGAGCTGCAGGCCCAGGTATGTTCCACATCCCTAGCAGGGTCCTCTACACATTTTATAGGAATGGAATATGCAGGCATAGGTATGCATTTCTGTGACTGTTACAGACTCAACACCTGCATGTCCTGCACTGTAGTATTCTGATCAAACACTTTGTTTTGCCTTGGTCTGAGGCTTCCCAGGCTGCGTGTTTTAGCATGTAGCTAAGAAGAGTCCTGGGGAAATGGAGCTAGGAACTCATGGACACCCAACCTCGTGGTAGTTCTTGTGTCTCCATCGAGTCATGCCCTTTCCTACCAAGGGTAATACCCCATTTCATGGGGTCATTTTGCCTATGTCAAGCCTGTAAGAGGCAGACACATATCAGGGTTCTAATCCCACATTCACCCAAATCTGGGCGTTCCTGTTTCTTCTTTCCTGATGGTCTCTTCTTTGGAATTGATGGTGGCTGGTAGGTGGTTTGTGCCAGTGTTTGCCTCTTGTTAGATATCTGCTAACACGAGGCTCCCATGTCTGTTTCTTTTTAGTTGTGGCTTTTATGGTTCACAGTCTTGATTCCTTCATGTTTTCTTTCTTGTTTCCATGCAGCTGGGCACAGTGATGGAGAATATTGGGTTTAAATGCTGCACTTCCTACAGCTGGGTAGCCACATGTCCTAAACCAATCAAATTATATTTAGTAGATAAGTATACCCAAGGAACAAAAGAGAGTAAGATCTAAGATTCTGACTAAAACCTGGGACATCAGATGGACATGTCACTCAGGTCCTGCCTTCCCGCCCACAGCATCGGGAAAAACTTAAAACTTTTCCCAGATTCACATTTTATCTCAGCCTCCGACATCCTGCCTTCCATCCCCGCTGGTCTGCTCACGAAGCTTGCACTGTGCAGCATTCCCAGGGACACTGGAAAGCAGCCAGGGACAGTGGTTGTCCCCGAGCTGAAAATTACAGGGGAGAAATTGAGTCATGACCCTAAAATGCATTCTTCTCAGGATATAATCACAGCTCAGGCACTAGATACTTTTTGGTGACTGTGATTTTCTCTGAGGACCTGAAAGGGAAGAGAAGGGAGGAGAGAAGGGGGAGGGTAGAAGGGAGAGACAAAGAAATTTTATGTAGAGAATGTGAGTGTTATATGTGTGTATATGTGTGGGATGTATATATGGTATGTGTGGTACATGTGTATATAGGGTCTGTGTGCAATGTGTGATCAGGTGTGATGTGATGTATTTGTGGTATAAGTGTGTAGAGCATACTGTAAAGTGTGTGTGGTATGTCTATTGCATATGTGTGTAATGTGAAGGGTGTGTTCATGCAGCATGGTGTTTGAAGTCTGTATGTATGTGTATGTGAGATGAGTGTAAATGAGGTATATGTATAGCATTTACATGTGATTTTTATATGAAGTATGTGATATATCGATATAGGGCATATGTACATGCATGTGGGATGTGTGTATTTTGTGTGTGCATGTGTGTATGTGCTCTTTACATGTGACTGAGGAAGTGGGTATAGGTTCAGTCATGGTTATGGAAACTCTGGTTTTCAAACTGTTAGCTGGTGTAAAATGCATTCAATAGAATGGACTGGTATAAAAAAAGAAGACAGTTCTGTGTCTGAGAACTGAGAATAAGAAGGAACAGAATGGGAGTTAAAAGTGTAGAGTAATTTTGGAAAACCTTTGTCTTAAATATATCTGTATATGGTTGACTACATATGCATTTGCTCAAATGCACACCTATGATGTGACTTAGGGTGTGAAATATGTCACTTTCTGTGGCCAGGGTGACAGAGTTGAAAACCACAGCCCTAGATACTAACGAGATGAACCCTAGCCTGGTACAGAAAATTCTAGCTCTGAGGGCACAAAGAATGTTCCTCTTTCTTTGGGTACACATCTGTTTTGTTGACTGTAAAAATGTGACATGTATATGGAGGGTGTAATGTATCTATGTAGGGTATATGTGTATGCATGTGGAACGTATGTGTTGTGCCTGTGTGGTATGTATGACTCAGGATGCAGGTGCAGGCCTGCCATGGTCCCAGAAACTCATGGTTTTCAAACTTCTAGCTACAATTCATTGAGTGTGAAATGACAGGATCAGCTTGGTTCCTGGAACATGAGGAGGAACTTTCAGGTCACGTCCTGTTCTCACCTTATGCCACTACTGAGACTTATTTTTTTTTTTTGAGACAGGGTTTCTCTGTAGCTTTAGAGCCTGTCCTGGAATTAGTTCTTGTAGCCCAGGCTGGCCTCAAACTCACAGAGATCCGCCTGCCTCTGCCTCCCAAGTGCTGGGATTAAAGACGTGCGCTACCACGGCCCGGCTTCACTTCTGAGACTTCTAAGTTGATCTCTGTGTCTAAGGCAGGCTCTCACAGCCTCATCTAGGCTCCCCTCCTTCCCCCTAGGCTTTGGCAGTCTGGTGAGGCTTGTGAACCCCTACTCAGAAAATGTTAAAAGCAAGCCAATTATATAAAGATAGTTGTCGAAAATTACCAAATAATTCCATGTGTTATACACCTATCCTTGACTTGAGAGGCCATGTTTTGATGAGTCCATGGCAAGCTGAAATAGGCTGAGGTGAAAATGGGTTCTGCCCATCTATCTATTGCACATCCTGACCTCACAGCGCAGCACTCTATGGATGGTCTCGTGTGCCCTCTTCTAGTCGACTCAAAATACGGCTTGCTGCCCCCACTGTGCTCTGCAAGAGGGCAAAGTGCAGAACAAGAAGATTGGTCTGTGCAGATGCGCACTGCTTTCACATATCAGCAAGTGGGCCAGCACATGCCTGGGACTGTCTGCAGGGGCTTGGGCAGCCGCTTGTCAGTTTCCAAGGGGAATTTGTCGTCACATCCCCGCAGATCCTAACGTTCATGCATGCTCAAGTCTCTGAAGTGTTTTGGTATTGGTATTTGTATATAACCTATGCAATTCTCCCATATGCTTTAACTTACACCACCCAATATAGTGTGAGTTCGGTGTAAGTAGTTCTATTTTTTTTATTTAGAGAAGAATGAGAAAAAGGGCTATAATATATATATATATATATATATATATATATATATATATTCAGGAGAGACACAATTAAAAATATTTTCAGTCTCCAATTGGTCAAGTCCAAGGATGTGAACTCCTTGGACTTGAGGGTGACTGTATTCAGTAACAAAAGATAGCTGTGGGTTTATTGAAACCCAGGTTTGTAGCCTTCACAAGTGGCCCCAACCCAGGTACATGAAGTGCCTCTTGCACGTGTTCTCACTGCTCTGTAAGTCAGACAGAGGGATGAGCATGGTTGGCCTCTCTGCTCTGGCTCTCCCCTGAGGAAGTAAAGGAGTGGGCACACCAGGGTCCCAGCGGGAGGACCTCATGGGAGAACTTGCTTCCAGGTCACTCATCACTCATGTTGTTGGTAGATGTCACTTCTATCAGTCCATAGTAGGGAGGACCTGTTTCCTTGTTGACTTTGGTGGTAGAGGTCGTGCATTCCTTGGCCCAAGGCTGTACCATCTTCAAAGCTAGCAGCTGCACATGAAGTCCTCCAGTGTCTAATCCCTTGGCTCCAACTTCACTTACCTGGCTCCTTCCTCTTGTACAAGCTTACATGGTTAGGATTAATTTAAATAACTTACTTTTTAAGAAAGACTAATTAAGAACTTAACACTCACAAAGTCAGTTGCCATCTAGCATATTCATGGTATAACATTGGGACCGAGTTCACAGAGACCGTGGGCTTGTCTAATTAGCTGTTATTGAAAGCAACAGTTTCTGATCACCACTGGTGTAACAGTAGGCACTTGGTGGATATGTATCATGGATTTGCAAGTTTCCAGGTCACAGTGATGGTCCTGGTTCAGGAATCATGGTTTGAGAACCACAGGTGCAAATATGGGTCACTGGGGATATGAGAGGTGTGGCAGGTGTGGGGGATGGGGTAGGGTTGATCAGATTGTTCCGTGACTGATCTTGTGAGTTCCAGGCTTGAGCCTGGTCACCTCTGGGGTTTTGCTGGTTTAAGAGTCTTTGTGCTCCCACAGTGAGTAGCTGACCTCTAAGGGAGGTTTGGTTGCATAGCCTTTTAGCCAAGCCAAGGCTAGGACCGGGGACAGGACCTTTGACAGGGCTGCAGCAGATGGTTCTATCTCTGGTTAGGGTTTTTGATACTTCCTGAATGCTCCACGGTTGGGGTCTTCAGGTTAAGGTCCCTGGCCCAGCAGCATCAGCATCATCTGGGGACTTGTTAGGTTCCGGATGCAGACTCATGCAAACTCATGGGTACGTCCAGACCAGCCGGGGCCTGTCCCTGTTTTAACAGGCCCTCCAGCCGATTCCACAGGCATTTGAGAGACTCTAGATCCAGCATAAAAGAACAGAGTCTGAGAACGGAGCTGGGGACCCCTCCTTCAAGATGCTCAAGTCTCCAGGAGATGCCAGAGGAGAAATGACAGGCAGTTTGGTGTCGAGGGGACCTGAATGAAAACTCCTATTGATTGTCAAGCAGGGCGCACCCAGGCCTCTTTTTTCATTAAGGTTCTCATTGCCATCTAGTGGTGAGATTTGGAAGTTAGCGCTCAATCCTGCAGAACACAGGCTTCTCCTCTTCCCCCAAACAAAACAAAACAAAACAAAACAAAACAAAACAAACACCACATTTATTTGCTGGTTTTGTGCATGTGCTCATGTGTGCGTGCATGTGTGCGTGCGTGTGTGTGTGTGTGTGTGTGCTCATTTGCGCGTGTGTGGAATTCTTAGACAACTTAGGACTACTCTTAGAAATCAATTCTTTCTTTTATCATTTGGGTCCTGGGTCTCAAACTCAGGCTTGGTAACAAGCACCTTTACCGACAAAGCCATCTTACTGGCTGTATTATTATGTCATTACTTTGCATAAACCGACCCATTTATTGTTAGATGTCTCAAATAGTAATGCTTCTGTTGGTCTTTTAGTTTCTTCTGTCCCCTGATGGCTGACTTGACTGGGCAAGGACGCTGTTTTCCATAGTGCCAATGCCTGTGGCCCATCTCTCCATCTTTCTTTAGTCACGGAAGGAACGAGTGAACAGGTGTGCTGCCTGATTCCAATTTTCTCCACCATTTTTTAGAGGGAGGCACCTGGGCTGCTCCTTCATTCACCAGCAATTGTGACCTTCTTGGTGCAGTAAGCCATGCCACGTGACCTAGGACTGACCCCTGAGGGCCTCTTTCCCCCCTTTTAAATAAAGGTCTTACACCCAAGGACATCCTGCTCCTAAGAGGGCTGGGGCTGGCGTTCACTGCGCAGATGGGGCGTGTTGTCCAGCTCCTGCATGGGCTTCTGCTGCCCTGTGCTGCTCTATGAAGAGATAGAAGAGGCAGGCCATCCAGTGTGCCAAGTGGTAAACATTCTGCTCACTCACAGTGTAAAGCACAAGCTTCCGCGTGGCTCATGCGTTCCACCTGCCTCTCCCTCCTGGGCCATGCTGCCCCACTCCAGGTAACCCTGGCCGCTCTTCTTTTCTTTGGACTCCTCCTATGGCGCCTGCCTTTTAGGAATACGTTCTTTCTGGAAATCTCTTTCCTTTTTCAGTAGCAAGGACAGGTGTTTGAGGTGCAGCTGGTTTCAGCGCCAGTGCTTGAATCACCTGTGTGATTCCGTGTCTCACTCTCTAATAGCTGGGTTAGCGGTGGCTGGTCCCCAACACAGTGCAGGGATGCACATGCTAAGCAGCTCCCTTAGCCACATCCAAGCTTGTGAAAGTGAGGATGACTTAAAAATATTTTTTTTCAGATGCATACTTTTTTTTTTTTTTATTTTTCGAGACAGGGTTTCTCTGTGGTTTTGGAGCCTGTCCTGGAACTAGCTCTTGTAGACCAGGCTGGTCTCGAACTCACAGAGATCCGCCTGCCTCTGCCTCCCGAGTGCTGGGATTAAAGGCGTGCGCCACCACCGCCCGGCTCAGATGCATACTTTTTGTTGAGTTATAAAAGCCACATTCGCATAGACAGAAGTCTAGATTCATCAACAGATGTCACACCGTTGGACACTGGGGAAGCTGGATGCAGGAGCTGGGAGAATCCCGTGGAGTATTAGCTGCCTGTTAAGGTTGCAAGGTGGCTTAGACACATGCGTGGACAATCACGCTATCTGAGAACATAGCCTCTAAAACGCACATACTTCTTCAAATGAACAACCAACCAGCAAACTCTCTGCCACTGAAACAAAAATAGCAGACCGTCAAATCATAAATTATAAAAAAAGATCACACTTGTTCCGTAGGGTAGGAGCCTGTGGAGGACTTTCCAAGTCCCTAACTTTAATCTTGTGACAACCCCTTGCTGTCAGGCTTACAGTTTAGACATTGTCTAAATGAAAACCCTCAAGGAGATCTTTGTATGTGGTCACACTGAATCCCGTGTGTGTTCAGTGGGGAGAGCTGGTGTGCCTGATTGGTAATAGATGGCAGTGCACTAGGGCCTGTAGTGGAGACACACACACACACACACACACACACACACACACACACGTGCACGTCTCTGTGTGTTTGTGTGTGCATCTGCTGCCACTGCTCACCTGTAGCCTGGAGGAGGATGGGATAGAGAGGCCACAATTTCAGGAAGTGTCTCACACCCTATACAGTTGGGTTTGCATTTTGTTGGTGTTGATGGGAAAGTCACTTCACCGGTATGCCTCAGTTTCCTCATCTGTAGCAGGGGGAATAAAAGCAGCCCCGCCCTGATGAGACCGTAATGAACTTGGTGAGTTGATCCATTACTAGGATACACACTTTCCTACACATCAGTATTCCCACTCTAGACAGGGAAGCCATACCCAGGAAGGACATAGGTTCTTTTCATCCCTCCCCTTTCCTTCTTTCCTTGATTGAGGACCATTTCATGCACATGCAAAAGATGAACAAGGATGCTCTCAAGTTTTGAGTCTCCATTCCCTGACACGGGGTTCCACACATTCCCTTGATGTCACCCTGAATCAGCTCTGACATTCAAGCCCCAGAAGGGTCTTCCAATCCCCTTGTTTCTTGAAAGCGGTTCCTGGAGTATGTGACCACTGTGTATGCACAAGAGCATGTGACTGCCCCAGCAGGTGGCACTGTGACTTGGTACTTGACATTACAAGTGACTGTTGGATGGAGATTAATTTTGGAGGACTAGAAACCCATGGCGACTGGCCTAAACAGGAAGTTGTAGTTTGAAATAAATTTAAATTTCTACAAGGTTGAAATTTCTATCACATCTTGTAATCCTCTGTCCCAGCCTCCCCCAAGTTCACGTGTTATAACCACCTAGGACAATGAGGAAATCCAGCAAATTCACAAGGATGCCACACTTCCCAAGTGATGATAGTACCCATGTTGAGGCCCTGTGCCTTCCTGAGCTCCTGCTGTGGGGGACAGTGTCTTAGCATCAGCCTTGCTAACTTGGTGATTTGGGGAGTTCTGAAGATTTGTCCCCTCCTCATTTGGGTTCCTCTGATGTATCATCAGGATCTGATTGAGGGTCCTTGTTTTGGGGAAGAGCCTGTGAGAGGTACCATTTCTCCTGACAGTGCTGACTTCAGTGTCTTGGTTAAAGTGATTCATGCTGTGTTTTCTGATGGGAAAGTCTCCTCAGTCCCCCCAAGGAACTGGTTGTAACAGGAAGATTATGAAATTTGAGAGCAGGTATGTAGCCGGGACCAGGAACCAGGATCCAAGGCACTGGCTCGCTGTCTCTCTCCTTTCTCTTCCTTCTCTTGGTACAGGCTCCTACATTATCCTCCCTCTTTGGTTCCATCTCTCTGTCTGAAGACATGTCTCTCTCAGCTTCTCTCTGTACATTTCAAAAGGTCATGGCTTCAGAATGGCACCATACATACATATACCCATACATACCTTACAACACCATACATAATACAAATATCCTTCCCGCACCACACATGAACATTCATAAAAGAGTTCAAACCATGTACCTGCTCCCTTACCCATTCATCCTTCCAATGCAATATGCTGAATTTCCAAATATTACCACTGATAGAAGTGTCTATCTGTCTTAGCAATGATCGTCACCAGGCTACCTAGTGTGGACACACAGGCTCGGATGCAGGAAGCACCTTGAAGTGTACAAGCCTGGAGTTGGATATAGATGTCTGTCTAGCCTTCTGTAGCTTCAGTCATGATCCATGGACCACGACCGTCAGCATCTCACGGGAAGTGGTCAAAGATGTAGTTTGCTAGATCCTCAGAATCCCTGTATTCCCATGCCTGGCAGCACTAATGCATGGAGCAGTTTGAGAAGTGTTGCTCTTGGTAGAAGTAGTTTTGTTCATTTTTTAACGCATACATACCACATCCTTTTCTTCTTGAGATTAGATTTTATCTTATTGCATATAATAAGCTTGTCTCTAAGTTCATGTACAGGCTGTTCACACTCCCAGCAACAATGTAAAACGGCCTTCTTCTATATTTCCACCACATCTTTAAAAACTTAATTTACATTTGTATGTTGTGTGTGTGTGTGTGTGTGTGTGTGTGATATGCATGTGCCTGTGGCATGCACAGAGAAGCCAGAAAAGGATGCCAAGTATCTTTCTCTACCACTCTTGACTTTATTCTTGGAGACTGGGTCTCCTGCTGGTCCCGAAAATAACTACTTCGAGTAGGCTGTCTCTGCAGCAAGCTCCCAGGATCTTCCTGTGTCTCATCCCCCTGACAATGAACTTACTAGCGTGTGGGGGGCTATGCCTGGCTTTTGCACTGGTGCTGGAGATTTGAACTCAGGTCCTTTTGTTTGCTCAGCAACACTCATACTCACTGCAACTTCTTGCTAACCCCTGTGTTAGCTTTTATCTGTCTTGGGGAGAAGATGTGAGCTGTTTCATGCAGTTTGTGTTTGCCCACAGACAGCATCCCTCGAACAAGCCATTAAACACGCTCATGAGTGTTACGATGATGAGATACAGCTTTACAATGAACAGATCGAAAACCTACGGAAGGAGACAGAGGAGGCCGAGCGGTCTCTGGAAAGGTCATCTTATGACTGCAGGCAGCTGGCTGTGGCCCAGCAGACCCTGAGGAACGAGCTCGACCGGTATCATCGGATCATTGAGAGCGAAGGCAACAGGTATGGTCATGTATCTGTACGCATGGCTCTGTCTACATCTCCATTCTACAAGTCTCTGTGGAAGGCCCGCTATGTGCTAGGCACCGTTGGAGGGACTAGTGATGTGGTGGGCCAGGAAACGCAAACACCCTTGACTTGAAGATGGCTGACTCTGTGGTAGAGAGTGTGGCAGAGCACATGGTTTGGGCAGAGAGCATGGGAGGGATGGTGGGGATGGTTGCAGGTATGCACGCTAGTTTTAAGTAGATTGACCAGAAACAGCAGATTTTAGGGGGCTGCTTTGTGCCCTCTGGGAACTGATGGTCTAGCAGGTGAGATCACGGGTTTATGTCTCCTCCGCTACGCAACACTGAGGAGTGCTTAGAGTTGCTGCTATTGCTGACAATGCTACCCTTGTGATTACTGTCTGTGTGATCAGTGCAGGGCTCCTCCATAACAGAACTGCGATAACCCCACTTACTGCTGGCAATTTCCTCTTTCTCTAGGCTGTGCGGATAGCCATCTATAGATAAGCTTCAGAGAATAGGTCGGGCATCAAGTTGTGGCTTTTTCAACATCAGTCCTCCCAAAGTTTTGAATTTAGGTTGAAGGAGGCCAGGAGTCCTCCTTTTCCAAGCGCGTCACAGCAGAGTTCAGCCTGCTCCCGGTGCTCTAGCTTGGCTGTGTGCCTGGCATGGACACTTGGCAGGAAAGCAAGCTTTTGTCTGTTCTCTCTCTAGCAGGAGCCGTGTGTCCTGGGGTAGCCCCACATTATGCTTCCATTTCTGTGAATGCTTTAGCACACCTGTGAGAAGAACTGGAGAAGTGTATCTTGTGTCCTTTTGACAGCTTTTTTTGTGTTAGGGAAAGAGCATCCCCAAAAGTTTATGGTGTACCCCTGTGGCTGACTTAATGTCACCTTCGAAGTAGATAAAAAGAGATAAACATGGTACAGTATGGAACAAGCAACTACTGACCATTCTACCTAGGTCCAGTAATTTCTTACACCTTCCCTCAGTTTCTTTAAACAGTTTTATATTTGCATATTATATGTTATTTAAAAATGTTATATATTATCTATCCTATTTATTATTTTATGTCCTATATTCTATGCATTAAATCTTATATGTATATCACATATGTGTATGTCACGTATATGTGATATACATATACATGACACAATATCCTAAATATATATGTATCACATATATTGTGTATCCCATATAGAATATCTTGCTTGCCCTGAATATTTCAGCCTCGATTGGCTATTCTTTAATTGAAAAATGAAAGCCCATAGGCTCCATCTGATAAAGAAATCATGCTTTAGATTCTAAGTAGTCACTGTTTAGTGCCCTTGGCCTTTTCATAGTTTATGACTTGAGCTTAAAGAAATGAGGACATCTTTGGTGTACTTGCCCAGTGTGAAGACATGGGGACATCTTCAGTGTCCTTGCCCAGTGTGGTAATGTCGATGAGGTTAACAGTTTGTAATGTGCAATTCATGCACACTTCCATCTAGAGAAAGCTCTCTCTCTCTCTCTTTCTCTCTCCTCTTATTCTCCTTTCTCTCTCCTCTCAGTCTCCCCTCTTTGCTTTTATTCTCCCTCCTCTCTCTCCTCTCATTCTGCTCTCTCTCTTTCTCTACACACACACACACACACACACATTTTTTCCATTTTTGCTCAAGAATCGAGATTTGATCTTGTCCCTCACTCTGTTTGTTTTGATGACTTAAAGATGGTGTCACCTTTTTTTCTGGTTCTTTCTGCCAGGTTGAGCTCAGCTTTTATGGAGACTCCCATCTCTCTGATCACCCCGAGCCATGGGGACTTTCTCAGCCTCGGATCCAGTGTGAAAGGTAACGTGCCTCAAGCTCAGCTCTGCCTTCCAACCCTGGCTTCCTCTGCTTTCTTCTTCTGTCTAGGCAAAGCCAAATGATTGTTGTCCTGCTTGCCACCCATGCTCCCTTCTGACCTGTCTGGAAATTCTACATGTGCACATGTGTGTGCAGGTGCATGTGGCTGTGCATATGTATTGTTCCATAGGTGACACTCTGTTTTGTTTTGCTTTTGTTTGTTTGTTTGTTTTTGTGATAGGGTCTCACTAGGTAACTCTGGCTGACCTGGAGCCTGCAATGTAGACTAAGCTGACCTCAAACTCTATGGAGATCTGCTTGCCTCTGCCTTCTGAGTGCTGAAATTAATGGTACACACTACCTTTATTTATTTGGACATTGTCTCTTATTGGCCTGGAACTTGCCTACTAAACCATCTGCCCCCTCGCTCCTCATTCTCCTGCTTCTGTTCTCCTAGCACTGGATCATACCACCACACCTTTTTCCCCCTCCTCTCATGGGTTCTGGGAGTCAAACTCAGGTCCTCATGCATGTGAAACAAGTATTTTGTAGACTGAATTACCTCCGTAGCCCAGAAATTGCTTTCATGTGAGAGAGATTGCCTTTCCTCTCTCTTTATTATGCTCCCTGGAATAGAATATGTAACTGAGCCAAGAAGTTATGAAGAGAAGGTTTATAGGGGGTAGCCCACCCAGGAACGCCAGCCTCAACATGAGACATTTAACTGCAGAAGAAATACAGATATGTATCTGTTTCTGAATTTGATACCATTGATTCCTCTCTCAGCTCCAAATGAAGGGAATGGTAGTCAAGGAATAATCACAATCAGGTTGTAGGAACACTGTAGGTAGATGCCATCTCCAAGCCTGAACCTGACGTAGGCCTAGCAGTCTTGCCTTGTGCTTCTTTTGAGAGAGGTAGAGAGATGGCTGTGTGGAGCGAGTTCCCACTGTGAGCTCTCTACCTGGCACCCTGCTGTGAGAACGGGGTGGGGGAAATGGAACCCAGATGGGAGTTATTCCTATTGGTCTCATGGTACAGTACACGTGTCTCTCTGTTACTCCAGCTGAGGGTGACAAGTGAGTGTCAGAGAAAGTGACATCTTTGGGGAAATCCCAGAGGGACTGTATGACTCACGTGAAGTTTCCCAACTGGTTGAGCTGGGACCTCAGCATGGGTGACAGATCTGTAGTTGCTTTCCTGTTGTTTGTGGCTCAGCCAGGACATTCACCTGTTGCTGGACACTCACCTTCAGCACTGCTGTCTTGTTTTTCAGCAGATGTCATTATTCCCGCTCGTTGACACATGTGTTGGCATATGGCCCCTGTGCTTTTCCTTAGATCTCGCCAGGGCTGTGCAGGATATCACGGCGGCTAAACCGAGACTAAAGGTCCTCCCCAGGAGCCTCCCGAAAAGAAAGGAGCTTATAGCTCAAGACAAAGTGGGCGAAACTCTGGAAGATGGACAGTTAAAAACTCTGCAAGAACCAAACCCAGGGCAGGTGGGACTTAAAGCCAACAGTGACTCTCAGCTGGGACCAGGGGTTGGACAGGAAGGAAGCCCAACCCAGGAGGGGGGTCCCGAGGATGTACCAGATGGGGCCCAGATAAGCAAAGCCTTTGGGAAGCTGTGTAAAGTAATCAAAGAGAGAGTGAGTGGCCCCAAAGAGCCTGTGCCAGAGCCACCCGCTGACCTCTTCACCAAAGGGCGGCATATACTGGTCACGGGGGATGCCAGTTTTGTGGACCCTGAGTTTTACTCCTCCTCCATCCCAGCTAGAGGAGGGGTGGTGGTTTCCATTGAGGAAGACTCTATGCCTCATGATGGCCATGTGGAGCCCTCTCCTGGGCAGCCCATGCCACCTATGGAGAACGGACAAGGGGTTCCCCAGGGCAGGGAAGGTGACCACTCAAACCACCAGCAGGTTACAGATAAGAATGGGATAGGAGCCAAGGAACCAAAAGCCCTGGATGCAAAAGACGATGATGGCCAGAAGAAAGATGAGGGGCCCAGGCAACCCTGTTCTGTGATCATACCTGGTCCCGATGGACCATCTACATCCCATTCACAAACATCGGGGTCCAATCAGGGTAGACCAGAGGGGTCTGGGAGTAAGAGCAGTAACTTGCCGGCAAAAAGCCCTTCTAAGGCTTTAGCTTTTAAGAAGGTAGAGGTGGTGGAATCTATTGAGAAGATTTCAACAGAGAGTATTCAGACATACGAAGAAACCTCTGTCATCGTGGAGACTGTGATTGGAAAGACAAAGGCCAACAAGAAACCGGGAGAGAAGGGCTCTTAAAATGCCAGGGCGTGACGGAAGAAAGCATCTGGGGCCAGTGTAGATGAAGTGTCTCGAGATGGCTTCCTGTTTGGATTAGATCATAGCTGACCTGTCTGGCGTTGCCAATGAAATGCTTCATTAAAATGCTTTTTTTCTGCTTGCACCATATCTCTTGTCTATTTAATAGGGCCTTGGGTCAGCCGTGCTAACAAGGATGCTCTCTTAACGGTCACCACACCACTGTCTTTTAGGAAGGGACGTGCTCTTCAGCGTGCTTCATTACTGGCTTATTTCTGAGACAGGGTCTATGCAGCACAGTGTGTCCTTGAGCTTTTTATCCTTTTGCCTCAGCCTCTTAAGTGTGCGGGTTAGAGGCCTGGTCCACCATTCCGGACTCAGCTGCTGCATATAATAGGTTCATTATCATCTCAAATGGAGCCGGGTGGTGGTGGCACACACCTTTAATCCCAGCACTTGGGAGGCAGAGGCAGATGGATCTCTGAATTTAAGGTTCATCCTGATCTACAAGGGCTAGTTCGACAGGAAAGCTACAGAGAAACCCTGTCTCAAAAAAAAAAAAAAAAAAAAAAAAAAAAATCTCAAATGGTGTCTGGGTTTCACAGAGGAAAAAGAGCTAGTTGATGTGAATGGGTCATTCATTCCATTCCAAGCACAAGTGTATGTTCAGGTGGCTGAGGGTTTTGTTAGATAATGAATTTGAAAGACACCCACTCCGAGACTCTCACTCAAATCTCAGGATAACAGGACCCCCCAGGAATTCATGAGAGACCGTCCTTGTTGCAATCACACGAGGTTTATTGACAGGACAGGAACCAGTGCATTGGGGCTGAAACTCATTTCCCATGCAGGGGTAGAGGAGTTTGACCCTGAGTAGCTGGGAGAAGGGGTATTTAAAGGAAAAAACTATAACCCAAAGGGGGTAGGGAGGACATCATTGGAAAATTCCGAAAATACCAGTGATCATTGAGAAATTCCGAAAATACCAGTGATCATTGAGAAATTCCGAAAATACCAGTGATAATCACAAGGGGGTAATTCCCCATTTCTCAAGATTATTCTCAAGATTATAATCTAACTTTATGGTCAGCTATTTCCTGGAACAGAGTCACTGAACCGGCTAACCTAGATTTTTGGTTCCTCTCTCCCTGTTTTTTTTGGCTCTACTCTTTCTGCTAGAGGAGTCTGAATTTATCCGGGTCTTTCCAATTGATGAGAAATTGTAAGTTTGAGATCCCTCAAAAGTCAGTCCTGAAGTAAATGTGTGTTTGTTTGAGTGCATAAGCACGTGTGTGAGTGTTCATGTGTGTGCAGTTGTACAACTGTCTTGGATATGTGTGTGTGTATGCATGTGTGTATGCATATATATGTGTATGCATGTGTGTGTATGTGTATGCATATGTGTGTATGCGAGTGTGTGTATGCATATATGCGTGTGTATGTATGCATGTGTGTGTGTGTGTGTCTGTGTGTGGACACCAGAGGACAATGTTGTTGTTGTTCAGGTGCTGTCTACCTTGTGTTTTAGATAGAACCTTTCAGTGGATTGGAGTTTACCAGTCAGGCTAGTCTGGCTGGCCAGCAAATCCCAGGGACCTATCTGTTTGCCTCTCCAGCATACAGATGCCTGGCTTCCTATGTGGTCTTTGGGTAACTGAACTGAGGCTTGTGTTTGCAAAGCTGAGTCATTCTTGTAGCCATCACCCACCAAGCAGACGTTTGAATGTAGAAAGTTTCTCTGTAATAGGACCTTAGGAAGAGCCAGGTGGGAAGTGGAGAGGGAGTCATGGAGTCAGCTAATGGGAAAGGCGCTCTTCTTTCTGTTCCCAGGCGGGGCCAGCTGCGCTGCATTTCACTGAACAGCTTTGGGGGTGAGAAGAGAGCGCATGCCTGAGTTAGCCTGGGCCTGGTGGTACTGACTCACCAACTGTTAGTCCGTGGGAGGTGGCTACTCCGAGTGTTAACTTTGGAGGCCAAGGATGTCCTCAGGAAAGAAGTACTTGTGAGTTTTGGAAGTCAGTCACAGAAACCACGGAAATATCAAGGGCAAAGAGGACATAGGCAGAGCAGATGCTGTCTGCCACAGTACGTGCACCAAGTGTTCTTCTGTGTGAGATGCGTAAAACTTTCTCACCCAGGAAGTACAATTTTCCGTCCAGTTTCCAGAAGCAAACTTGCATGCTACTTTGTAAATGCTGGTTTAGAAGTTAGTAAAGCAGGACCAGGGGAGGAGTTATGCAAACCTGAGGACCTGAGCCCTGACCATGTAAGAAGCTGGGCACAGTGCTGTATTGCAATCCCAGCGCTGGGGAGAAGTGTGGGGGTGGACACGGCCTGGCTTCCGGGGCTCACTGGCCAGTCAGTCCAGCCAGGTGGTGAGCTCTAGGTTCAGCGAGAGACCCTACCTCCAGAACATTGCTGAGAAGCAATCGAAGAAGTCACCCACTTTCTACTCTACCTCTGTGCATGCGTGCACACCAACACGAATGTATACAAACATGTATACACACATATAAGAAATTAGTGAAGAAGTCCAACAGGTACTTATTGACAAAATATTGCATGCCAGATACTGTCAGGGGGAGATTTTTCAGATTTGTTATGACTTCAAGTAATAGCATAGCATGTCACATTTGAGCATGTAAGGTCTTTTGTGTACACACACACACACACACACACATCACTACCACCACCACATATACACACCCCCATATACCTCCCCCACACCCATATACACCCCCCCCATGGCACACAGACTTGCTATGCCAAATTCTATAAAATAGAAACTGTATCAGCCATGGAAGTTTATAAAAAGTGTGTGTGTGTGTGTGTGTGTGTGTGTGTGTGTGTGTGCGCGCCTAGGGTTGAACCCAGGACTTTATATCTGGCTAACTATACTCAGCCCACAGAAATTTCTGAGTTGCCCGTATCTATCTAGTATTCTAGTAACAGTCTAGAAACAGGTTTTAACTTACAACGTCTAAAAAGTTGTTTCTTGACATGGATGCTCCAGAAATACATGAGGGACCAAGTAAATGCGGTGAAGCAGATTGTTGTGCTGGCCTAAAAAGGGAAAACAAGCGGCTGGCAAGAGAGCTGCACGCTGTGTGAGAAAACTGCCAGGGTCATGAACGCCATTGTGGTATGGCTTTGTTAGACACAACAGAAGACTGGAGAGTCACCTTTCATCCTGAGGCAGAGCCTTAAACGGTCTTGTTCCAAATTCATTTGAGGCTTTGGTTTCAAGAAAGAAATATGCTTTTGTTGTCCTTTCTGAAAGATGAATGGAAAAGCCAGTCCATTCTGCAGTTTGAAATATTTATAGCTTAAAAGTGTAAGAGAATGATGTGAGCCACTGGCTGGACTCTGGCTTGCGGGACTGTGGCCCGTGTGTTTATTATATCAGATGCCAACAGCCACCAAAAGGCCTTTCTTTTCCTCACTAAGCTTTTTTTCTTTTTTTGTTTTTTGTCCAGACTGTGTGTTCAGTAAATATCCTTACACAAGAAGGCATGCGGTATCATTTTGGAATGAAAGGCCATTTTATATTATATTTAATCAGCTAGGAAAAGTAGACTGGGAGTCTATCCTGACAGGCTTTGTAAAGACTGTAGGGAGGGGACCAGATGTGGCCCTGCTCCCCAACCCTGTTGTTCTGGTGTGGGGAAGAAGAGAATACAGAAGCAGACAGACAGCACATGGGGAAATCAGACACGGTGCAATGTGGGGGAGGGTTCATAGGGTGGGCTGGTGGAATGACGGGTGGCATCTACCTGGGATTGAGAAGTAAAGAGAAGACGCCATGGGGATGTGACCCGTGATCTGAATGATAAAGGGGGGGCATCCTATGCAGATCCGAGGAAAGAGCATTTCAGGCAGTGAGAATTTTAAGTGTAAAGGCCCTGGGGCAGGAATGGACTTGGCCTGTTTGAAGAGGAGAAATGAGGAGGACTTCAGGGATGTAATGGAAGGAGAAGAGGTCAGAGTGGGAGGCAGAGACCAGTGAGCATTGTTTCCTGTTAGGCTGCCTTGGCCTGAAGGCAGAGACCATGCTGTGCAAAGTGGGAATGGTGTCAGCAGGCGCTTGGGTGTATGGCTGAGCTCTTGGTCTCACCCACCCTGCGACCAGCCTCACTTGCTCATCTTGTTGGGTCTACTGCTGGCTTCCTTTGTTCTGTTTTGCCCTGGCAAGCTGCAGAACTGGCTTAGTTCTTGGCCCCTCTCCTCCAGATCTCCAAACCTTTGATTTCCATTTCTCATTAGTAGCAATGGGCACTCAGAAGCAGCCTCCCCACTGTGTCCAGCACAGGTCTTCACCTTTTCTCGCTCTTTCTTCAGAGTGAGATATCCCGAAATTGCCTCTTCCCCGAGGAAGCTGCATGGCAGTTCCCACTCCAGTTCAGTTCCAAACATCCCAGGCCAGTATCTGCATGCCTGGCTTAGGTTCCCTGTGGTACTGGTTCATGTCTGCACCCAAAGGTCTCAAATCCAGCGGCAGGCACATAGAACTCTCCACCTTAGGATATCCAAAGGCTATTGGAGAGTGCTTTATCCATACACTGAGAAGGCTGGGAACTTTGTGGAGTTTATGCTTCTAAGCAGCCTCAACTGAGGATGGTTAGGACCCAGAGTGGAAAACCCAACCCTCTCCTCCTCTTCTGGTACAACTGGGGAATATGCAACATTAGATCTTGAAGGTCCATGATGGGTCCCAATGCCCAGGAGGAGCCACCTGTCAGCTGCCCTCTACTGGCCTTCCTTCCTTCCCTATTTCACATCTCAACACAGATGCTTCTTTTTAACTAAGCCACTTTCTCTTCATCTCTGTTCTTAGGGTTGGCTTCTGGGAAAAGAATCTAAGATAATAATTGACATTGGTTATTCTTCCTTTCCCAGCCATAATGGGTATCCATAACCCTGGGTTTGTAGTGAGATGCTCTTCTCATTCTGGACTCAACCCTGATCATACTGTCAGTCAAGACATTCTGCCTTCACTGGTGTAGAGCTGAGTGAATCACCCAGTCTAGACCCATAAGACACTCTCTCATTGGTATCAGTCAGTGAATCCAAGACTGAGCATGCTACAGCCTTTCTCTAATGGGTGTGGTCTCCTGAAGTCACCCCTGACTCCTGCTCTGTATCCAGGTTCTCAGACTCTGTGATCTCTGTCCTTTCACTAGGATGGTTTTGGCCAAGTTCTGCCAGTTTTACTTCTGAGATTTATTCCACCTTCTTTTTGTTCCATGAGCTAGAGTTGGTTTCTGTTGTGCAACCCCAAAGGTCCTAAAGCTAATCTACTTCAAGAGGATAGTGGGCATCGAAGTTCCTTATGGAGTTTGTTAGCCATTTGGGTAAGAAACTGCTCTTGCCTGGACTGCTTGATGTTATGCCGTATGAACTGTACTTTCAGGACCCATAGAAAAATGACTGCTGAAGTTACATAAAGAGGGTGAGACAGTCCTTCAGGGTTCCTGCTTCATGAAAGAGCCTTCCAGACATTCTGCAGGACACAGAAGAAAGTACCTGACAAACTGCCAATATAGATGGAAGTGTCTTTGACATTTCCTGCTTCATGGAAAAGTCATTCAGATACTATAGACCTGTAGGCTGAAGATGAATTCTCCAACATT
Organism: Arvicola amphibius; assembly: GCF_903992535.2. Lineage (NCBI taxonomy): Eukaryota > Metazoa > Chordata > Mammalia > Rodentia > Cricetidae > Arvicola > Arvicola amphibius. The sequence continues at coordinate 32,928,174 of NC_052051.1, forward strand.
ACAGAAGAACTTTGGGTGACTGTCCAGGCAGTGAGATGTCTCTGTTAATTCTAGAGTTTTTGAAATTGCTTACATTGCACTTCCTGTTAACTTAGGTAATATTATATTCTTCTGGGGTCTTTGATGGAGTTGAGGAATAGATAGTTATAATTATAGTTTTCCTTAGTTATGATAAAGGAGAAAGTAGATATAAATATTGTAACTATAATTCTTGCTTGATAACTGTTTTGTTATATGTAATTTTACTATGTTAAAGTTAAAAACTTCCTTTTTATTTAAACAGAAAAAGGGAAATAGTGTGGTAAGTCCTTCTGTATATGTGTTGCTTTTATTGGTTAATGAATAAAGAAGTTGCTTTTGGCCAATGACTCAACAGAATATAGCCAGGCCGGAAAAGATATATAGAGAGAGTAGGCAGAGTCAAGGAGAAGCCATGTAGCCACCACAGGAGACAGATGCCTCTGCTGGAGTTCATCAAAACTTTGCTGGTAGGCCACGACCTCATGGTGATGCACAGATTAATGGAGATGGGTTAGTTTAGGATATAAGAGCTAGCTAGCAATATGTTTAAGCTATCGGCCAAACAATATTGCAAAAAATATAATTTCTGAGTGATTATTTCAGGATTCTGGGTGGCTGGGAAACAAACAAGCAGTCTCCACCAACACAAGTGTGTATCCCGTGACCACATTACTTACCTGTCACCTGTGACAGTGATCTGAGGCCTGGGATCGCAAGGGGAAACAATAAAGTTTAGCCTCCAGCTGGGAATAGTTCATGGGATGGTCTCTTGGGTGCAGGATTTTGATAAGGCAGTGGGTGAGACACTCCATGCTAAGGTAGAAAGGCCAAAGGGTCAGAAGATTCTTTATATATATATATATATATATATATATATATATATATATATATATATATGACAGTCGACATTAGATTTAGGGGATTGACAACTTTATTGAATGACTTGGGCCTCCAAACTCTGTGGACTGAGATTTTTAACTGCCTTTTCACCCTAACTCTGCCCCAGGCCACTCAGGCTGAGAATTAGGAGTTCAGCAACATAGAGCCTTCACTTCCTTGGGCTGAGTTATCAGCCCGGCCTGATGAATTTATCTCCAGATCAGATTTTGCTTCTTGATTCCTTCGAAATCTGAAATCAAATCTGATCAGTTTTTTTTTTAAATGAAAGGAAAGGGTTAAACTAAATGAACAAGAGGCTAAAGGGAAAACTCAGGTGCTCACTGGCTAATTGTAGTAGAGTGAGCTCTTCTGGATCTAGGTGTGGTGTGTCCACCCTTAAGATGCAGTTAATGACTCCAGAAGGGCATGGACTGGGGTCAGTGGCAGGGGGTAGTGTCCAGTGCACTCATCTTGATGTGGCTCACCCGCTGCACTGGTCTCTGTCTGTCCTCAACAGACTTCCATTCTTCAGAGACTGGGATTCTCCTGCATGCTAGTCTCTCTCTGCCAACTCCAGCCATCCAGTCTCTCCGTGTATTTACGCCCCCACAGGCTGAGTGTTCTTTCTCCCACCCTTTCTATCAACTCTTTTTTTTTTTTTTGGAGATGGAGAATCACTTTACTAGACATAACCAAATCATTTGCACTGACCCATGAGACATGTGTTGATGTTATTTTAAGCATATATTCACCTTTTCTAAAATCATTGTGGTTTTATTTTTATTATTTAAAAAAAATCAAATTAGATTCTTGCATCTACAAACACTCTGGCTATGAAGTGTTTCAGCATAAGAGTTCAACACATCTATTTAGCATTTCTCTTTCTATCTAAATATAAAGTTCTTGGTTATATGGTTTTGCACCGTGTGGTTTTCATATAATCCCTTGAATCAATGAATGTTTCTATCACATGGAAGTCTATCATTAATTTATAATGACAAGGGTAATGATGGCATGGGATAATAACTCTAATAGTTTAAAAATGGGGCTGGAGAGATGCCTCAGCTGTTAAAAGCACATGTTGCTCTTGCAGAGGACCCAGACTCAATTGCCAACATCTACATTGTGGCTCACAACCATCTGTAAGCCCAGTTCAAAAAGATCCAACACGTACACAGGTAAAGTATGCATACACATAGAACAAATTAAACAAAAGAGTGAGCAGAGAAAACACACACACACACACACACACACACACACACACACGCACGCCTCCCCCCGCACAAACCTTAATATTTAGGGTATCAATGCCTGAACAAAAGTATTGGCTTATAGTGGTTCAATGTCCCAAGACCAAACTTTGGGCCTATTTCTCTCCTTATTTGTTTTTAGTCATAGGCTCACTTGAAGTTTTAATAATTGAGTTTAATAAATATAGGATCAGAGAACATTATAAATGGTTTATAATGAATTACTTTAAAACTATACTTAGAATACTATATGATCACATGGTGGTGAGGTATAATTATTTTGCAATAAAGCACCGTACCACCCATGAGGAGAGGTTATCGTGTAAATCAGAGTTAGGAACTTGCTTTACAGGATCAGGCATGACGGTGGGGGATCCACTGCCCACTAAGTATCTCATTAGTTATCATACATTTCCCAGCTGTCCCACGTTCATATCAGTTCACTGGTGAGAACTGGCTGCCACTGCTATGTCTTGTGAACATAGAAGGAGGATGAGAAGCAACCTCATGTTCAGACAGCGAACCATGAGACTGAAATATCTCATGGCATTCTCAGGGCATGGAGATCTGTAGCTTTGGAAAGTTATCTAAACCCTCACTTGAACTCATGGGAATGACAAACCTTTGTATTAAGCCACTGAGATTATGAGTCTCTTTGTTATTATAGTGTAGCTTGATCTAGCTTAGTGTGTTCTAGAATCCTGTTTCTACAAGATTTCTTTTTTTTTCTTTCTGAGACAGAGAGTCTCTTACATAGTTCTGGCTGTCCTGGAACTCACCGTGTAGACTAGGCTGGCCTCAAACTCACAGAGGTGTCTGCCTGTCTTTGCTTTGCAAATGCTGGGCTTAAAGGCGGGTTCCCGCTCTAAGAGAGGTTTGATTGTGACCCACAATAAGACATATATTTTACATCATGGGCCTGTACACATGCTCAGGCAGGCAGAAAGACAGATGCTCACCTGCACACACAAACACACATTCTCCTTCTCCCTCCATTTCTCCGGCCACCGCCCCTCACCTCTCCTCCCCCACACACTGGGAATCATGTACCTCAAGAAACAGTACTTAATAGACATGATTGACCTACACTCCCCTGTTAGAAGTTCTGGTATTGATTACCTACACTGAATTTACAGCCCACTACCAAATGTAACTGGAGTCTCAGAAATGCTGTTGTTGATCACATGTTGATCATGTGACTTATCTGCTAATTACGCATCTGTCAAGCATATTTGCTAAAGCAGACTTTTAAGACCTGTCTTTGGCTCCTACAATGGGTGGAAGTGTTTTGTATAAGATACAGCACATCCCACATATTTTCTGGAAGGTATATTTTATTGTTTAGCCTCCTAATTTACAACATATTTTTAAAATTTCCTTAAAAATTTTTTGTCATGGAGTAACAATATTAACCTGATTGTTATTTACTTATTTTCAGTTTTGAAAATAAATAACTGTCTCTTGCATTAAAATCAAGGGCATCATAAAAACATCACTGTCTAGACATAGTTTTGTGTTAATACTGATGCCAAAACTGAAATAGAGACCAAATATTATATTTAGCATTATATACCTTTATATACTATATACTCATATCAAAACTTGCCATTTATATTAAGAAGCTGATAAGTTACTCTCTAATTTCATAAATTATACCACAAATGTGAAAATATGGACAACTATGTTATATTTCTGCTGCTTATATAAGACATTAATGTTTATACAGAGAGCTTCAAAATTACAGAGGTGCCATATTGGGAAGAGATGAACAGACATTTCACCTGAATATCCACCGGCCTTTTATTCAGCCAGAATCATTATGATATTTTCTGAATACCCTTTTAGAGATGTATATGGTGGCTATTTCTTCAGTACATACAGAATACACACATATTTAGGTGTATGTGTGTATGTACATTTTTACAAGTATATATATATACACACACATACACATGTATATAGTCTACATATGTATATATATTTCTGTGTGCACTTATGCATACATGCACACATAATGTCCTTTGGTTTATTTCCAGACCATTAACGTGAAATGAATTTTCAGTGATTACCATTTTTTTCTTTAAATATAAGGTGGTTGAAAAAGACCCTTTGCAACAAGTAATAAATTTCTTTAAAAAAAATCATAAAGATTAGTACACTGAAAAGCATGATACAGGGAAAGTTACAAGGTATCAGAGAGGACAAGATTCTTGCTAATACGGTGGAGAAAAGGATTGAAAAGAAGCTTTCCAGGATTCTCTCTTAAAGCTGCTGCCCTCAGGGAATGGGACCCCAGTGCTTCTATGTAGTCACTGGCTTGGTTAAAGGAACTCCAGACTCTGTTTGTGCTTCAGGGAAGGGAGGGTGGGAGCCCGGGAGGCTGGGGGTGGGGTGGGATGTCTGAGCACTGAGATTTGAGCAAGAAGCCAATCCTTGGGAGGGGACACCAAGTGACCATGGGTGACTTTGGTAATAACTGTTTGGAAATGAAATGGTGTCATTTAAGGTTGACAACTGTCCCCTTGTTATATATTCTCAAGGGTTTGAGTTGCCAAGATGACATGTGCTTCCCTAAAAGAGGCTGTCGCTTGCTTCCTTCTGGCCTCCAGTTTTAGGGGATGAGGCGGCAGATGTCCCTCTTAGTGGAACAGGCTCCTTGCAAGTCTGGGTCCACTGGAATACGGACACTTGTGTCTTCTGTTGTACCCCTTTCATCTACCGGCTACTTCTGGGACAGTGGCCCGTTTGCCCTGCACATCAATCAAAGCACAATTTGAGGGAGGGAGACACTGCAGTCTAGTGATGCTTTTGGGAAATCCAAGCTCACGTGGATGTGGGTAGAGCTATCAACAATAAACCAAACGCAACACAAAACAAAACAGAAAACCTTTTGCCTCTTGGTTGTGTCACGTCAAGGAAGTCTGAAAACCCCTCAGGAGAAGGAGTGCTCCTGTTTCTAAAACCCCTCAGGAGAAGGAGCGCTCCTGTTTCTAACCCTGGGAAACCGCCCTTCGCCAGACAGCCGTGCGACCTGCCTTGCCTCTTTCCCCTCCCGACGGCTGTGCCAAGGGTACCAGGGAACAGAGGGTGTGTGGGTGAACTCTGTGCAAGACCGACATTTTTGGCTGCTCCAGTTAATTCTATGCCAACACAGAGCAGCAGCTGGGGACAGAAGAGCCACATGTTTCAGTTTTATGTCACCCTGGCTGGGCGGAAGGAACACAGTTAGGGTACCGGTGGTGAATTTTCGATGTGCATGTCCTTGAAGTTTCCTCGCCTGCCCAGTGTTTAGGGTTCCCTAGGGATATCATCTATTTTCAGTTTACATCCCAGAATAGTCTTGCTTCGTTTAAGCCACTGCCCACCCCGTGCTGGAGCTGCGGATCTCACCCTGCCAGCTTGCACTTCCATGCGTGTAAACAGCACTTCGGCTGAGACCACACGCGGTCCTGAGCCACCAAGGGTGGCTTTTTAGATGCGTTCTTTTTTCTTCTCAGCTATGGAAAAAGAATCGAGGGCAAAGTTGTCCCTGTTTTGTTTACAGTATATCACCCACTTACAGGACAGAAATAAAGGTCGAGTCACACATAGGACATAGATGTTGGTAGGAATGCTGTATTTGGGCTACAGAATTAAAAACGACTGCTTCCATTGTAGTGAAAATAATCATGGACAGTAAGCAAAGCTGCAGACCAGGCTGGGGTTGCTTGTGTGGGGGTAACAGGAATTGCTGGGTGGCTGGTGGCGGCCAGAACCATGGAGCAAGGACAGAGGCAGAGACAGGGAGGAGGGGCGGTGGCGATGGAAGCATGGCCCTAGTTCTTCCGCAGGATACTCTGCAGACTCCTCTCCACGGCTTCATCCAGCTCCTCCTCCAGCTCTTGCTTCTTGGACATGGCCAGCTTAGACTGGTAATCCCTCACCACCTGATCGATGTATGGGGCACTCTGGGTGCCGTGTAACATCAGGGTCCATTCCTTCAGCAACCCCTTCTGTGGCGCACTGCCCACAAAGCCCAGCTCCAGGGTCCAGGTCCCTCGGGCATCCTCCCCCCAGGTGTGGGTGGTCATGAAAGGCCACTTGTCAAAGCCCACCTTGGAGTCGTCGTCTCTTGGACGCCGGCTCAGCAAAATGGACTTGGTACCCATGGGGGAGGTCATGTTGATGTTCAGGTCTCCTCTCCTGGTTGCGTTGACAGTGATGACCGCTTGGACATGCTCGAGGTAGCGGACGAAGTTTTCTTTCCCCTCACATGCATCTGTTTGGAGGGTCAGTACCAACTTGCCAGTGGGTGGTATTTTTCTGAGGGCAGAGAGAGGAGGAGATTTGGTAAGAGAAGGTATGCATACCATGAGATGGGATTTCAAAACACCATCTGAAGCAGGAAGAGAAAGTGCTTTGGGAATTATGTATTGAGACTGACTTGGGTTTTGGGTTTCACATCAGCTGTGAGCTTGAGCATAGACTCTCCCCTGTAAAGAGAAGGCAGCCACTGCTGGTGTCGCCACATCTAAGCCCCCTGTAGTCACCTGTAACTACAGCTCTCACGTAGCCTGACCACCTTCTACCTCAGCTGTCTCCCAGCTTCTCCCCTGAGAACATCACAGGCATCTGCTCAGTCTGTGCGCAGGACACCTAACAATATCAGGGATTGAGTTCCTCGGGGAGAGTCCCTGACCAATGACTGATGGGATGTGTTCCATAAATGTTCTCTGGCATCCCTGTTTCTTAGTGGAATGACTCAGTGTCCCAGACCGGCAAGGTCTCATCTTAGGGCTAGCTTTAAGAGCAACTCAGATGGAGGCAAAATTTCATAATGACTTTCTTTTCCTTTTAAAAGAATATTTAAAATTTGTCCCCTGACAATTTCCTACATGTATACAATGAATTTTGATCATATCTACTCCTCCACTTCCCACCCCACTTCTCCTGACTCCCAATATGCCCCCCCTTTTATATGAGAAGAATTAAAAATAAAAGAAAAAGAGAATCAGATAGGAGAGCCACCTTCGCTCATTGTCATTGTTCCCTAAACAGGACAGTATAAGAACTATCTATTTAACATTTACTTCATTTTATATACATTTCTGGAGATGAGGCAGGGCACACAGGGGCGTGTGTCACAGGTATAGTAGGACACTGCTTTACAAGAGGAGTATTCATTGATGTCCTGAACATCTGTGGTCCTGGAGCAAAGCCTCCACATACGCTGTGGAATAGCTATTTTTTTCAGGTTTTTTTTTTATTTATTTAGTTTTTTTTCTTCTCCTCACTTGTGCTTTTTATCATAGTGACTGCATCTTGTTTTTATAAAAAGAAAATAGGAAAAAAAAGTTAATTTTAAATGATAAAATGAGACCTGTGCTTAGGAAGAGTTAGCTTAGAAGAAGTTAAAACAGCAGGTGGCTGTGGAGCATTTCTTTTGAGTCGTCCTAGAGCGCCCATTCTTAGGCTGTGTTCTGGAACGCCTTCAGTGCAGACACGCTCCAGGACACTTCAGAGCAGCTGACCTTACAGAAGGACGTGCACAAAAGCCTGGTGCTCAAGTCCTATAAAGAAAACCCTGGGGGTGTGTGGGTGGCTCATCTCTTTATCTTGTTGTGTATTGCTTTAAGTGAGCAATCAGTCGATTCCTGCCTAGAAGCAGCATTTCTTAGTGTGCCCCATGGAATGCCTGTGCCATGGATCCTCAACTGAGTAATTGTGATTCTTTTGTTAATCATAGACAACAAACACTCCTTTCAAGGGCATAAAATGCCCACAGTGTTGCCTTTGTGAGCACTCCCCAGTGGGATACCCGTTCCTGCACAGACCTCTGGTCTGCTGCCCAGTGACCCACACAGGAAGACACTGGGGGTCGGAAGTGCTGTGTAGAGCTCTGCAGCTTTTACAGGGTAAAGCACATTCTTTCTCCCTCTCTCCTCCACACCTCTTCCGGCGTTCATATCAGGTTTTAACACGTTTTCCCAAATTTGCCTGGAATTCAGTTGGAACACAAACTCAGTTACAGGAGCTGCAGCAACGGTGCCCTTGGAATGCACAGAGGGTGGGGTGTGACTGACCAGAACTCAGAGTTCCCCTCCGCCCGGGTGATGGGGCAGTGGAGTTCATTCTGTTCTTTGCACGTGGCTGGCACAGCTGGTCACAGCCGGCTTTCTTTTTCTTTTGATCCTCCTTGAGCACCCTTCACTGAGTCTCTTGATAAAGTTCTTTAGAAAATTGCTTTTCAAATTGCCTCCTTCTCTGGGAAGATAACTGCCGAGGAAACCCATATACCTGACAATCACCGCTCTTAGTGGTACGAGCTGTTTTTGTGCAGCCTGAGTGTCGCGGGAAGTGGCGGTTGTGGAGGCTGTTCATCCCTCTATCAAAGCTCCTTGGAAGTGTGATTCCAGGTCAGCAGGGTCTTCTCTGCCGAGTGGCATGGTCAGCCCTATGCTGCCCACTCAGCCCTCCTGTCCGGCCTTTGAGTTCTCTGAAACCAGGATGCTATTCTGTCTGTGTGTGAGGAATAGGTAGTGGCTTTTCAGCAACAGGAGCACGAATCCAAGACTGTAACGTGGGCTGGCCAGGCATGCTCCTAATGTCAAATTCTTGGAGCTGATATTGCTAAATTGCCATTTCCTGTTCTGTTTGCCCTGTTCAGCACCTCTCCTGCCAAGGAGGAACCGCAGATGAGCCTTAGTCCCGACAATAGTCATTAGCTATTGGGGGCCACCTCTGCATAAACTACCTGGAGTCAGATCGAATGGGAACTGGAGCTACTCAGTTGTGCTTTTACCCGCTGGTGCTCAACAGCCGTCCATTATTATTTTGGATGGTGCAGATGTAAAACATCCCACCACCCATAAAGCCCCACAGCCTCCACATTTCTCAAGAAATTCTTTGAAATTCCACCCAGAGACCCAGTGTTCAAGGCTTCCATAACTGACTTGAGGTGCAGGTAGTCATGCTGAATAAGGTGGAGCCCTCAGTGCCCCAGGCAGACATGTGTCCCAGTTCTCTCTGTTCAGTGACTTTCAAAGGATGAGCCACAGTAGCGAAGTCTCAACAATAACAATTATGGTTTTCTTTTTGTTTTTTTTTGGGGGGGGGCAGGGAGGGAGGAACCACTCCATAGGTAGGAGTGGCTCAAAGTCTCCAGGAGACTTACTGAAAAATCCTTCAGGTATCACCTCCTTCAGTGCAGACTCACGGAGACACAGAAGAAGCCTGTATGGCCTCCTCTCAAATATAATCTTGGCCACTTAGTAGCTAGGAGACCATCAGCAGGCCCTCAACTTTCTCCAACCTCATTTCCTGATCCATGAGGACCCCACTGAGCTCGCAGGACTGCCACAGGGGCTGATATAGGGCTCAAGAGCACAGGAGGTCATTTGATCAATGAACTAAGGTCAGAGCCATAGTGGAAAGAACCTGGGCCTTGTCTTTTCCTTTAGCTCTGGTTTGGTCTCTCTTGACCTTGAACATATTTCTCATGCCTTCTGCATCTCAGCCTCCTCATCTGTAAAAGGTAACAGCGATAGAACACATCTCCCGGGCTAATACTGGCCATATATATATATATATATATATATATATATATATATATATTATATATATATATATATATACACACATAATATATATATCTTATATGTAAAAGCTTCCAGTAACTCTCTAGAGTACCCATTTTTACCTCCTATTTTCTAAGAGACTAGAATTTTGTTTTTACTGGATCTTACAGCCAAGTTAGGAATAAATAACTTGAGGCCACTTAAGACTTAGCCTGCTATTCTGCTGTGCACTCAGCCTGTTTAACAGTGCACAACCAATCTTACTTGCCTTGGATTTCCCATGTAATCTGCTTTTACCACTTAAGCTAACTGATATCTTTTATCTTAAATTATCCATGCCTTGGGCTCAGAGAGCAATGCATGCGTGTTATGATAATCATTTGTTGAAAACAGCAAACAGGTCAAGAGCAACATTATATAACAAATATTGGCAATGAATGTTGGAAGCAGCATGCAGATATCTGATAGAGGCATGCTTGCAGTATTGAATGCTTTAGGGTCAGCTGAAGCAAATAACTTAATTCCCTGCAAAACTGTTGAGGATTTCTATAAAGTGCCCCTCATTCCCTCATCATATGATGCTGACTAATGAATACAGACCTAAGTCTTTTGCTAGGGACACTTAGACATCAGGCAGGCATAGGTACACACACAGCAATAGTAACAGTCACAGACACAAGCACAGACAGGCCAGGAACTATAATGGCAGACAGATGAAAAACACAGGGAGAGAAGTGGAAAATTCAAACTTGGGCTCGCTCCTGGTTAAATAAATCCCAGAGAAGTGCCAACCTTTCTTTCCTTAAACACCAATGCATTTTGGTGCCTTTGCTGTCTTTAATGCATTTACCTGATGTAGGTATCTATAAAATTACTTGGAGCTTGTGCTTTTAGATGGTCATAGGTACTGGTCTGAATCTTTGCTTCCCTATTCAGTATGGACTGAAGTGATGCTTTATGAGATAATGGAGTGGTTTATGGGGAAAGTGTGGGGGTTCTGCAAGGAGGTGTTTTATGCCACATTCTTGGACTCAGCGAGTAAACAGTGAGGATGCTCATCCAGAGAGGATGCTTCCCCATGGGAAGATGTTCATTTATGGGAGGATGCTCATCCACGGATAGATGTTCAGTCATGGAGGATGCTCATCCAGGGAGAATGCTCATCCAGAGAGAATGCTCAATTAGGGGAGATGTTCGTCCATGGGGGATGCTCACTGATAACTGTTCAACTAGGGAGAATGCTTACTCATGAGGGAATTGCTCATTTAGGGAGAATTCTCATCAGTGGAAAGATGCTCACCTATGAGAGGATGCCTGCTCACAGGTGGATTGTCCCCCATGAGAATATGCTAGTTCACTGAAGCATGAACATCCAAACCTTCCCATCAGAGGATGCTTTAGACATAAAGTACAAATTGGAATCCACACAAGAACCAGACAGTTATTTCTTCCTGAGTCTTAAGAGATTACTATCTTACTTTTCCGAAAGTGTGAGCTAGGACTGCTTGGAGTCAGGGATGAAGGACGAGACAAAGCTGTACTGGTTGGGTGCCCACCATGTGCCAGCTTTCTATCCTGCATCACTAACATCTCCCAGAAGCCTGGTAAAGGAAGAGGCACCAGCGCCATTGTGCTGGTAATGGGCAAAAGAAGATGCCTTTCTGGAGCCCAAGGAGCTCAAGAAGCGTGTTCATTCACACGGGGAAATAGCCTGCATCTCAGCTTTCACTAACGTGTAAGGGAGACGTTGCTTCTGCTTTGCTCATGCATGTGGGCCTGATACAGAACTTTCTCATACCCTGTTGTGAGAGCCTGCTCACATCCCACATTGCACACGACTTGCGGTAACCTTTAAACAAGACAGGGTCTTGCTACGTAATCTAGGCGTTGTAATTCTCTGGCCTCAGTTTCTCCAGTGCGGAGATCACAGGTGTGTGGAACTAAACCTGGCTTTGCAGCGGCATTTCCTCAGCCTTTGCTCCAAATTTATTGTGTACATTAGATACATAGAGTAAATTAGATGCACATTAGAACTTTTTGTTTGTTTACAGGAAAGAACAGGCACTGCTTTGTCACAAATTGACTTTTAGAAACACTGTTGTGCTTTCAATACAATTCACTTTCTTTGTAACGCTTTATATTTTCTCCAATGAGTTCAAAACTATTATATTGAGAGGGCGTTTGTAGATTCTATACTGCCAATGGGGTCAGATCACAAAGACTGAAAACTGGCAAAATAGGGGTATGAGGAAGGACAGCAGCTTGGTGGGGAGGTCTAAATTGGTAAAGTTCGGACTTGAATTCAGGTCTGGGTAACTGACTACCACAGCTGCAGAGCAGACAAGAAGAAAGGGAAACAGAAGAGAGGACACCTCTTAGTGCGATCAAGTCTCATTGAGCTCAGATGGTCATCAGAAAAGGCAGGAGTAGGAGGTGCCTGAAAGGGACAGGGAGGTGGATTTTTACCACCTTTAAATGGCATGCTTCACAGAGGAGAAGTCTTACAACACAAAACTGGGCAGTGAGCATGAAAGAGAGATTACTACATGCAGCACTGGAGCTGCAGCTCACACATTTAATGCTGAGCAAAATAAACCAGAAACAGCAGCACCCATGTTGCCTGATTCTAGCTAAGATCACGAACTGGTAGAAGGAAGTTACGGCGAGAGGATAAGAGCAGTGGCTGTAGCCATCAAAACTCAAATAATACTGTGGACACGTCTGCAATCCCAGCACTCTGGAGGCTGAGGCAGGAGAATTGTGAGCTCAAGTCAGCCTAAACTACACTGTGCTATCTTATTTTAATTCTGCTTTTGCAAACAAATACTTACAGTCTCTAATTTTCATGATCTATATGCAATACAGAAGTTATTTGCTTCATCTTACTGATGGACCAATAAGGCTAGAAAGAAATTAAACGAAGCGGTCTCTTTACTGACCAATTCTCTTGGCACATAAGGGAAATGGATGGAGAGTAGCTATACTTGACCCAATCAGTGGCTTCTGTGTGAAAAACTCACTCAGACCTCTCTAAATCACAGCCCACCTCATGCAGAATAAAATCGAGCCTTTCCCTTGTCCCACAGGTAAGAGTTGACAATATTGGTAGGTCTCACAATGGATCACTGATCAACAGCCAAGATAAACTACATACATTGAATGTGGTCAAATTCACAAATGAAAATTTCCACATAAGAATATATGCATATATAGACACACACATATATGAGAAAGAGAACATAATATAGGTTCCATTTATATTAAATATAGAATAAGCAAATCAAACTATGGAGTTAGAATAGTGATTGCTTGGCCTAGTGGTGGTGATGCACACCTTTAATCTCAGCACTTGGGAGACAGAGACAGGCAGATCTCTGTGGGTTCGAGGCCAGCCTGATCTACAGAGTGAGTTCCAGGACAGATTCCAAAGTTACAGAAAAATCCTGTCTTGAAAAACAAAAAACAAAAACAAAGACAAACAAACAAACAAAGACTAGTGATTTAGTGATTGCTCTTTGGGGAGATGATGCTGGAAGAGATTGCAGGGTGCCTCTGGGACATTAGTCATGTTTTATTACTGATCTGCATGGTTGCTATATTGGTTGATTAACCCGTGTACCTAAAAATAATGCTATAAACTATGGGAATAGTTACAGCTTAGGTTCTGAGTTGCACAACTATCTTCTGGAGTTGTGCATCTCCATAGCTTTTCCCAGAAAATTGCTTGTCTCAAATGAAACCCAGCATGGTTCCTGTCATGGAGAAGGAACCTGGGATTATCAGCAACGGGGATACTTTTCACATGTGGCAGAAGTATGGCCCCTACTTACTCAGGGTTCTGGACGGAGCCTCCCACACAGTGGAATCTCTCAGGGACAGTTTTCCAGTCTTTAGCCATTTTCACCATGGCACCTGCATCGAGGACACCGTAGCCAAAGAGGTGATTAAATTCCAGGCCAACCCCATTCCGTCGCCATTGATGGACTTCGTCGTGGAGCTGGTTCCGCTTGGAGGTGAGCACAGTCAGATGCTGCATGTCTCTCCAGGTCAGATCCAGGCTGTTACAGAGTACAGAGCAAAGATCAGAGTGAGAAGGGAGCAGGATATGAGATTAACTCAAAAAAAATCAGTAGCCCTCTACATACATGATAAATGGACTGAGAAAGAAATCAGAGAAACATCACCCTTCACAATAGCCACAAATAGCATAAAGTATCTTGGAGCAACTCTAACCAAACAAGTGGAAGACCTGCATGACAAGAACTTTAAATCTTTGAAGAAAGAAATTGAAGAAGACATCAGAAAATGGAAAGATTGCTTTGGGGTAGGTAGAATTAACATAGTAAAAATGGCAATCTTACCAAAAACAATCTACAGATTCAATTCAATGCCCATCAAAATCCCAGACTCAAAAGAACAGTACTCAATCCAGTATAGCCAAAACAATCCTGTACAATAAAGGAACTTCTAGAGACATCACAATCCCTGACTTCAAACTCTATTACAGAGCTACAGTACTGAAAACAGCCTGGTATTGGCATAAAAACAGACAGGAGAACCAATGGAACTGAATCGAAAACCCAAATATTAATTCACACACCTATGGAAATCTGATTTTTGACAGAAAAGCAATAGTTTATATTTAGGAACACATGTGTACATATGCATGCAATGATAATGAAAAAAGAGGTATTGTATTTGGAGGAGAGAGGGGTATATGAGCAGGTTTGGAGGGAGGAAAAGGAAGGGGAGAGATAGTGTGATTATATTCTAACCTCAAAATTTAAAAAAAAATTAAAAGAAAAATAGAACTCAGTTTTATTCAGAATGGCAACATGCTAAGTGATAGCACATTTATCAGCCTCCTTTGAAGCATGGGTGGTCTTGTGACTAGTTCTGGCCAATGAGAAATAAGTAGCAGCTCTGGGTGGGGTTTCTTGGGAAGTTCCCAAGGAACGGAGTTAAGCCTTGTCCACAGAGGTTGAAAGGCTGAAGAGAGACACTTAACATGGGCTTGCAGCCAAGTGGGTAAAGGCAGATTAGACCCCACGATCTGTGCAGACCGTGTGATGAATGGTTTCAGCTTCTGGTAATGCTTGTCATACGTGAATGAGTTTTGGTTTCTGTGCTTAGGAGGGCAGAAGTGTCTGTCCTTCATAGTCAAGGTTTGAACGGTGTTCAAATCTATTTCTTCGTCTATTCTGTACAACTTCATCTTGTTTGGCTTGTTGCAGAGAAATGGAGTCTTCTCATATAAGAACAATCTCAATAGTTCTTCATTTAGTGACTAAGCATTAGTGTAGCAAAGTAGTTGTGTAACTTACAGAAGACAAAGGGGGATTTCATGAAGGAAGACACATTTGTCTGCTGTCGTTTGGTATGTAAATAAATTGCTGGTTTGTGTTGTGGGTGATGGAGCCTTCTGCTCTTTCAGGTATGTAGTTTTACGATGGATGTGTATGACTATGTGTTATTTACTGAGCCATTTAAGCAATATCTAGCAGAAATCATTAGCTCTGGCTTTTTAGGCTCTCACACCCACTCCTGTCTCTGTGGGCGCCTGGCATGTGAGTGGAGAGGCACACACTAGTCTGCCCTTCAGAGCTGACCTCCAGCTCAAACCTACTGAGAGCTCTTGAGGTCTAGGCCCAATACCCTCTCAGGGCCCAGAAAGTCTACAGCCAGTGGAAGGCTAGGGATCTTAGGGCAAGAAATGAATCTCTCACTCTGAACTTCTTCATGCCAGTTTCCTTATTGTTCTTCTTTCTAATTCTCCTTCCTAGTTCTAATTCCTTCTAGCTTCTTCTCCTGTCCTCAAAACTCTCTTTTTTCTTGAAGCGATAAAGAAAACACAAAAATTGCCTCCATTGGTCAGAAGCACATTCCTAGGGCAAGCCATTGCCATGGCTACATAAGGGTCCAAGGTTACAGAAGCGAGACCCTGACCAGAGGGTGGAGGAGTACAGTGTCCTCTGAGATAAGCTTTGAGACATAGGTCTTTTCTTAACAGACCTGGCAAGCAAAGAACAGACATGCTTTTCTTTAGTAACCTTGGTTGGACATCTGCAGCTCTGACCTTGTGCATAGCTGTAAAGTTTTACACTTGTGATTTATTTACAAAAAGCCTTTAGTCTAGTTCGAACTTGCTTTGAGGTGAAAGAAAGTTAATTTTGTGCAGTTAGTCTGAGCAAAAGAACAAGGCAGGCTTTTAAGTGTCCACAAATATATCTAGTTATGAAGTTTGTCCTAGAATATATTCTATATACCAAAACTATATAGCTAAATAAAAGTCGTCTTCCCAACCACCTACAGGTACGTGTTCCCATAAGATTGAGGTGTAATCATGAGATTACATATACACATCACATGAGATTACACACTACAATGTAGGTATTGAGAGACACTAAGCTTTCTTTAGCAAAAGCGAGCAACAGTTTCCAGAGTTGACAGTCCTGCGGACCTGTCTGGACAGGATTAGCCTCCACCAGAGAATCACTCCTCAGGTAGGCTGACATCTGAGCACTAGCTGTCACCTCCTGTAACTCTCATGGCCCTGGACAGGAACATACTTAGCTTCCAGCGCCAGGGCGAACACGCCAGCTGCCTCAGGAGCAGCCGCAGATGTCCCAGAATGTCTCAGAGTGCAGTTGCCATACAAGTCTGTGGTGGCCTGGAAAAGAGGATGTTGAGAAATGAATGAACAAGCCACACTGTTTGAGCCCTAGATGCTGAGGATCACGGTAGTATCGATTTATCTTATTTAAGCCGTTCAGAAGAGTCAATAGTCAGTGGTGGGTTGAGATGCGCTGAGCTTGGCTTTTGGACTCATCATTATGGTTCATCATAAGATACCATGACCTGCATCAGCATTTCCTTTCTCTTCCAGAAGGAAAAGGTGGGAATCCCAAAGTGGGAAGACTAAGTTTCCAGAGGCAGGGCAAGTTATTCTACCTGGAAAGGACAGATCATCCAAAACAAATATTCCTTTCTACCTAAAACTTCCGAAGGTATTCTGAGACATGCCAAGAAACCCTGGTGTGTCCTGGTTTCCTCCTCAGCTTCAATTAGGGGATACCATGTATCCCCTAAATAAAGTGTTAGGGGTCAATAGAGTGTTAAAGGACTTTTTAATGAGAACATTTTCATTTTCAATAATTGTGAGAGCTAGGTATTCATTGAGATCATGTATAAAACACAGAAACTCTTCTCCCTCTACAGGGTTCTCAGGAGAGCTTATTATTTTAGGAAGGCTTAAAGGTGGTCTATTGGGAAAATTACAATATTCAAAAGAATTTCTTCCCAAGCCCAGTGCAGTGAGTGTCATAGATAAGGGCTGACGACAAAAATCCCATCACTTGGGGCCTCTGGATAGGGACCGGGCTCCCAGAGGGTGGAGCAAGGTACCACAAACAGAACAGGATGGAAATTGGCCTCCATTGTCCCTTTCTGCTAGGCTCTGGATGGATCAGAGGGGCTGAAGTCCCATTCTGCTTAGGAGTTGGCATATCTTCTTCTCTAATCTCAGAAGACCACTCAGGAGGGCCACAGAGGGATTATGGGTAGTTGGTAAGGGCAGCGTCTCTTGCAGCCAAAAGTTTTTATTCCCTCTTTGCTCATTTGTAAGACTGACTGTATGCCTAAGGATGAGAACACAGAGGCGAATGTGGAGTTCAAACCTTACATGGTGATAATGAGTTTGTTCCAAGCTCCCGTCCTCGTGTGTGGGGACATCCCAATGGCAGTCAGGATGTAGCTTATCCATGGCTTTAAGTCATATGCCACATGTCTGGCTTGAAGGACCAAAGAAACACTGGAATGTGAGCACACTAACCAGAAAGGCAGAAGTCCTGGAAGGGCTACTGTGCTCTGCAGGGAACGAAAAGTTCACTGTGATACCTGGCTGCCTAGGAAGGGAGTGGATTTCCTCAGGAAAAAGAGAGACAGAGAATCCATTTTATAATATGAGGGAATCAGACTTTTTTTCCCTGAGAAAATACACAGCTGGGCTCACCTTTAGGAGGGCTAAGGAGCCACAGAAATCCACCCACGGACATTATTATTATTATTGCTATTATTATTATTATTATTAATTATTTTGCTGTACTGGTGATCCAACCCAGGGTCGAGTATATGCTAAGGCAAGAATTCTACCCCTTGCAGCCTGGTGTTGTTTCTAGCTGCTATAATGCAGGGGTGCTTTCTTAGTGATTGTGACTTGATGTGATGTCTCAGTTCTTACAGTTATTCCTCTCCTTGTAAGTGACATGCCGGGAAACCTATTGGTAAACCAGAGGTTGTCATTACTTGTATGCGAAAGCAAGATGCCACACCAGGAAGTCTACAGAAAATGAACTGGAAAAGAATCTTATTTCCCACCCGCAGAGCGTCGGTCTCCACCTTGATTAAGCTCACCTAGACATGGAGAAATTGGATGTTCTCCTCAAAAGCTGTGCTAACTTATAAAGAGAAGGGAGTGCGGTTGAGAGATCAGTCTGTCACAGAGGGGCCCCTGGCACTAACGAACCAGACCGGAAGTAGCTTGCACGTACCACGCCAGCCTCGGGATTCCTCTTCCTCCCATTGCTGAAGGTGGATGCCAAGGTGGAAGAACAGCTCTCATCGTACAAGGCGGTCCTGCCGTCGTTGATGGCTGAGTTGATGGAGATGGTCCACATGCTTGATGCATAACCGTCACAATTGCAGTCGTCGTAGCTGCCGCCATCCCCGGAAGCCCACACATAGATGCTGCCTTTTCCCCCACGACCCTGGTAGAGCAAGGAAGATGTGGCGCCAAGTCCCGACATTGAGCAAACAGGAGCAGTGGGGTCATGGCCTGGAGCTTGGAGTTGGGGGAGGGTTTCCTTAATGGGTAAGACCCTGGTCTAGGGACGGTCAGGATTTAAGCCAATGGTGCTATGCAATCAAATAACTGAAGCTTCATTTTATCTGGGCTGGAAACTCTCATCTGGTGGGAGATAGTAGAAATGATCTCTGCCCAAAGAATGACAAATATAAGCTCACCAGAATTTTTGATTTTAGCTGAGACTAGCAGGTTAACAAAGGTTAGAAGCATTGCTTTAAAAATTTACCAATAAACAGATTATTTATTTATTTATTTATTTATTTATTTGTTTGTTTATTTATTATGTATACAATATTCTGTCTGTGTGTATGCTTGCAGGCCAGAAGAGGGCACCAGACCCCATTACAGATGGTTGTGAGCCACCATGTGGTTGCTGGGAATTGAACTCAGGACCTTTGGAAGAGCAGGCAGTGCTCTTAACCTCTGAGCCATATCTCCAGCCCTTTAGGCATATTTATTTATTTATTTATTAAAAATTTACCAATAAACGGATTTTTTAAAAAGCCTTAAAATATGCCAATGAACTGATTTTCAAAATGCCTTAAAGATAGTACATACTCATTATAAAAAGTATCAATGTATATAGAAAAGAAAAGTTAAAATCCCCCAGGGGCAACAATTGTGATCTTATTCTTACATACAAGTGTTCAGTGAAATTTAAGTGTACATGCCTATGCTTATATTAACCTACATAAGATGTATATGTAGATATAAAAATGAAGTGTATGTTTAACCAGTATGAAATAAAAATCTTACATATGTGTATATAGCTTTAAAAAATCCAGTTGGATAATAAGAGAACCCTATTGGAAATGCTACATGCCATTTGACCTGGGCAAGGGACCTACTCTAGGAATAATAGCCTAATGTGGGGAAGTAACACAATAGCCAATGAAATCTGAGCTCCAGAGGATAGTACGGTAGTTATCCCATTTGGCCATCAGTTACAGAAGATAAACTGTGTTATTAGTGACTCAAGTCAGTATTGCTCCTGTCCAGTCTCGGCCGTTAGTGGTTTTGTTTATCTTTCCTTGCCTCTATGAGTAGTCTCTTTCCTGTCTGCCTTAACCAGGATTAGCCATTTGTTGGTTGCTTTCTCCTCTGTTGTGGAGGCAGTGGAACTAGGTGGGGAGTGGAGAGGAGGGTAGCCATGCAGCGCCGGAAGTGAGGGGCAGGTGTACAAGCTCCCCTTTCTCCACAACTTGGTTTAGAGTGGCTGGGGGACCCTCTGAAGTAGTGGTTCTCAACCTGTGGATCTTGACCCCTTTGTGAGGAGGGGTGTCACGTATCAGATATCCTGCACATCAGATATTTATATTGCAGTTCATAACAATAGCAAAATTATAGCTATGGCATACCAATGAAAATAATTTTATGGTGGGGGGGGAGTCACCACAACATGAGGAACTGTATTAAAGGGTTGCAGCATTAGGAAGGTTGAGAACCACTGCTCTAAAGGGAGGGGTGGAAGAGAGGAGGAAAGGGGGAGGGAGAGGGAGGGTGGGAAAGAGAGGGAAGAAGAAAGAAAGAAAGAAAGAAAGAAAGAAAG
Source organism: Arvicola amphibius (assembly GCF_903992535.2). Lineage (NCBI taxonomy): Eukaryota > Metazoa > Chordata > Mammalia > Rodentia > Cricetidae > Arvicola > Arvicola amphibius. The sequence continues at coordinate 32,948,292 of NC_052051.1, forward strand.
AAAGAAAGAAAGAAAGAAAGAAAGAAAAGGAATGGGGGAAGACAGAGAAAACCCCTGTGTGGCCACCAGGGGTCTGTGGTTCCGATTCAGTGGTTTAAGGTGGAGATGTCATTAGAAAACGAGGGACCAGATCACCTCCAAGGTCTGTCTGCCTCTTGACAAGGAGAAGTGGCATTCTGAATCCCTTCTAACAGGACCGGGAACTAATTAGCCTGTGACTGAGTTGATAAGTTCACTAATAATTGTTTGACCACAAACTGGGAATTGTCTTCAGATTCTTGGTAAATCTATTCTGCTGAAAGTCTCCATCAAAATAAGCAGCTGCTCTTGGAAATCAGGGCGAAGAGGAAACAGATGGTTTCTGATGTTGACATATTCTCAGGTTCAGATTTGGGCATAATACCTGGATAACCCTCCCTTGCAAGTCCCTGAACAGGCTGTCAGTGAGCGAAGAGAGAAGCAACCTTGATACAAGGAAGCACCTTGGTGTGTGTGTGGGGGTGTCACTGTGACCTCTGCTTGCATAATTCCATGTATCAATACCCTTTGTAATATGACTTTGCAGCTTTGCCTAAGAAGAGAAGGGGGGGGTCTCTTTCCTACTTGGATCCTGACTGACTTCATGTCTTGATCTGACCATCAAAATGTGAGAGATGTCAAGTGGGAAAAGATTCTAAACACAAGACTTAAGGAACCTTCTACATTCCTGCTGTGTCTTAGAACTTGGTTATACAGGACAACGAATCTGACTTAGCCTGTCAAGAAGCCAGTCAAATTCATGGCCCCAGCTGATAGTCAATGCCAAAGCTTCCTTAGACCAGCCAGTCTCTAGCTTACCTCTCACAAATGCCTGAATGAGGATGTAGGAGAGCGCTGGGTTGCAGAGCAGCTGCCATTGAATGGAAGTGAAGGCCTTGCTTTGTAGCTCACCCTGTGCGTAGCCTTGAACTCACAGACTCCCTCCTGTCCCAGCCTCTCAAATGCTGGAATCACAAGTGTGCCCTACCACGTCTGGTTTTCACCTTGACATCTTATGATGTTAGCATGCTTTAAAAAATTATTTAGCTTTTTATTGTGAAAGTTACATGCAATGTAGAACAATTGAAATGCATAGACGATGGAGCGGAAAATAGAAATTCTTTATAACCTGTGAATAAATAATTCCTAGTGTGATTCTGTGGTTCCTGACAGCTTTATATAGAGAGGCAAAGCATTAGTCTGGCTTCTGCAATGAACCCGGGATAATAAAATAGATTCACTTTACTTGACTTGATTTAAAATGCATTTCTTACTATTATATAATTAACATTTGTTCATGTGATTAAGGCTATTTTATATTATGCCTTATTAGTCTTACTAAATAGACATTTCACAATTTATTCTCTCCTTTTTAGATATACATGGAGAATTATTTCTAGTTTTAAAATACTGCCTAATTTTTAAAATGAGCATAATTTCATCTATATCATTTTTATCTCTGTTTACTTAGGTGGAGCTACTAAAAGAAGGAATTTTTGATGAGAAGGAATGCACTTTTGAAGATTCTTCATCCACATAGTCGTATTACTGCTCTTTATAATAACTCTAATGCCAATGTCTATAAATAATAAATGCCAATATGAACTAATTTTGTTTTTATGGTGCTGGGAATTGACCAGGGTCTTGTACATGCTAGGCAGACTTCTCCTTCCTGGCTGGGGCTCAGTGGCCCAGGCAGGCTTTGAACTCCTTCTGTTGCCAAAGATGACTGTGCACCCCTTGATCCTACACCCTCTGCCTTCTTCCACTTCTTTTTGTCCCAGATAAGAAGGGAAGAATTGTAATAGTGTGTGAACAGTTTTGGAGGCTGGGTTGCAGGCTTTAGGCCAAGCATCCTTTGGGCTTCAGAGGCTAAATCAGGACTGGTGTCCCTGAGTGCTCTGGGCAGGAGGCATCCATCACCTGCTGAGGCCCTGGCACTGCCGCTGCTGTATCTGACCCACACTCTGATTAGATTTCATCAAGCAGCACCAGGGCTTTGCCTGACCCACACCTGATTAATCACTTTCTCCTCAGTCAGCCCTCTACTCCCTCATCCTGGGCGGTGGTGTTTGAGCCACTCTCTTGCAAGTGGCTCATCATCTTCATATCTCCTAGTGCGGAAACCTGACACCTGCGCCGTGCCCTCCATCCTTCCATCCTCCATCTGTCCCGAGGACAATCTATCTGCCCGCAGTCTCATCAGGACCACAGAGAATTCCTGCAGCTTGCCTTTAACTACTCATTACTTATTGGCTCTCTTTAGCAGCTGTCCTGAAAAGAGATTAATAAGGGACTGGAATATAGTCATTAGAGCCAGCCCAAATGTCCCAGGCTGTCCTGGGTGGCTCCGTTCCCTTTATGCAGGAGAAGAGCGTCGTGAGTCCTCTGTCATCATCAAGGTTCTCTCATGCTGTCTGAATTCTTCTTCTGAGCGGCAGAGCAGAAGAAAATGTGGGAAGAAGAGATGCCGTGCTCTCTGGTGGCTTTCTGTTGTCTCATCCTTCTCCTCACAGGGGCCACATTTGTCCATCCACACAGTGAACGTATGATTTCCAGAGCTCTGTCTGGAGAGTGACGACTCTATGTCTCTGGCTAGATTGTTCCTGTGACTGTGACAGATAGCAGACGGTGCCTCTCAGAACCTCTTGTGCTTGGGAATTTCCAAATGCCAACGTGGGCATCTCTTTGTCTTAGTGCTATTTCCCAAGAGGCCAAAGGCTTCTCTGTGTACCTCCCCTCCGACTTTGATTGCTAGAGCTCTGACCCCCCTGGGAGTAAATCTCATCCAGTGGTTTCTGTCTTAGCTCCCTTGCACCCGAACAGTATAGTTTTACTGTGTGTACATGTATTTCTGGTAATCTAAGATTTTCATTGTTTATGGGGATAGCTGGCTTGAGCACACAGCCTGAGTTGGTCCTTTCTGGTTCTCATCACACGTCCATATTTACTCCTGGTGCCACCTTTTCTTCCAAAATAACATCAACTCAAATCCCTAACTTGAGTTGGACTCAAGTTCAGCTCAGATCTTAAACTCAAGCCTTGTCTCAGGGGTTTGCTTTCGGGAGATCTCAAAGTAAAGACTGTGTCCCAGTTTGATTTCTATTTCTCTGATAAAACACCACAAACAAAAGCAACTAGGTGAGGAGAGAGTTTGTTCAGCTTACAGTTTATAGTCTAGTCTCCAGAGAAGCCAGGGCAGGAGCTCAAGGCAGGAACCTGGAGGCTGTGGAGGAGTGCTGCTTCCTGGCTTGCTCTCCATGAGTTGCTCAGGCTGTTTTTGTAGAGCCCCTACAATGGGCTGGGTCCTCCCATATCAGTCACTAATTAAGAAGGTGCAGCACAGACTTCCTACAGGCCAGTCTGGGGAGGGAGGGCATTTTCTTGATTGAAGTTCTCTCTTCCCTAATGACTCTAGCTCATGTCAAGGTGACATAAAACTAGCCAGCACAGGTAGAGATTAGTTACTGGCCACCTCATCATTCAGGATCTCTATTACCAACTCCCCGGTGTACTGTGGAAAATGCCTTAACTCTAAACCAAACATAAATACTACCAAGTTAAAGAGGCAAGACTGCCATACGGCACAGGGAAACGATTTATTCTTTTCCTTTGATGTGGGTTTTCAAACCCAGAGTACTGTGCATGCTTGGAGGACATTTGAGCACTGACACAGATTGTCAGTTCCCTTCTTTCCATCTTGCCTGTTCTTTGAAAAAACTTACAAGAGGCAAACTGACATTTCTAAAGATCCGGATAAATAAGGTTTATGTGTGAATCAGGTTAGGCACTTGGGAATGGTAAAATCTGTGGCAAACAGGGTGCGCACTCTTAAGGCTCTCTTACCCACTTCTTCATTTTCCTCCTCATTTTTATGGTTATTATATTGGTCAAACAAAATCTATCTGCAGGGTGTTAATATTAAAGGGCAAATGTAAGAGTTGCCTCTGTGTGTAGCGGTCAGACTTCTGTGTGTGAATAGACATCGTCTCTCCCAGGCGGGTTTGTCTTTAGAGTAAACCAGATAGCTGAACGAATAAGGAGAAGCCCTTCGCTGCTGTGTAGTATGCTGCCACTGACAGAATTCTCCAAACTGTCTAAAAAGTGTGAAAGTGTGAGCTTGAAACAAAGCCTTGTTCCCACAGCTTGGGGATGTCAGATGACAGGACATGTCTGTCCCACCTCACTGTGCGCTTTCCTCAGCAAAATATTTGCACGCTGTTGTTGGAAGATAAGTCATGAAGATTTTTCTCTTGCTTTTTTTTTTTTTTTTTTTTTTTTTTTTTTTTTTTTTTTTTTTTTTTTAGCAAACTTGGCATGTTTTGCAAAAGCGCTGCACTTGAAAATGCCTTTCAGGTGGAGACAGGGAGGTTACAGATGGAGCAGAAAGAGTGATCCAGCTCTGAGATGTGACATTCGGAAGCACATGAAATGACAGGAGCCACCCAGGGATGCCTTGTTTCAAATGCATGTGCATTGCAAATGTGACCAGTGGGCACTTGTCACTTACTTGCCTGATCCTTCCAGCTTCGGGTGCCAAAACGTACCATGTCTGCTGGAGAAATGGATACCTGCCAAATATCCCCTAGGTTCCTGCTGTCTGGCCCTGGGTTGGATGTCTGCTTTTTTTTTTCAACCATGCGGTGTTAAGAAAGCAAGCTGATGATGTGTCAAGAGTCCCAGCCTTGAGTATGTGAAGCAGGGCAGCGACGCTACCTCCTCCAATCAGGTCCTATTGGTAGGCCTTTGACTTGTGCCGCTCTAATGCCAGGGTCTTCCACACGGATTCGGATTGGCTCAGTTTCAACAGCAGATTGCCACAAACCTTGGAGCGGGACATTTTGCTACTTTCCCACCAGGCCCCGCCCAAGTGTAGGAACCGATGTTTAAAGGCACGAAGCTGTTCACTTTCAGGACTTTGTGTTTCTTGAAACTTGTATTGAATATAAGGGAGACAACTCTTCTACAGAGGGAGGTCACGGCTTACTTAGCAAAGCTGTCCTCCATGGTCACAGGATGGAAAACTTGCCATTTGGCAGAAACATGTGACTCAGGGTTTCGGATGCTTTTATTTCAGTCCTATCCCCCGAAGGGAACTTTCAGCCTCACAAGGACAACACTGTTGCTATTTACAGGGCGAGCGTGGAGTATAAACTTCTAAGACAGAAGGAAACCAAGGAGGTGTTGGTGAGCAGCACGTTCTCTGGAAGGAAGTCAAAGCTCTATTTACCAACTTCCATCCCTGATTTCAAGCTCTAGGTGTGATGTCATCAGGGGCAGCTCCATCGTGGCACCGACTATGCAGGGACACCTCTGTCATTAAGATTAACCTCCTGAAGTCCCATATCCACTTTGGCAGTTCTACTGGTGTCATTCCTGGTCAGCTCATGTTTAGGCAGTCATGCTGGGGAGACTTTGTGGATGTAGGTTCTAAAGTTACTAGGTGACAAACCTCACAGCAAACTCCCTGGTCCTCCAGCTCTCACAACCTTTCTGGCCCCTCTTCCACACCTGATCTCTGAACTGTAGATGTGGGAGTATCTCTCAGATGTAGACGTGTCTCTCAGGACTAGTCTCCTCAACTCTGTATTTGGATTGGTTGCAGTTTTCTGTGAATTTTTGAGTGCTTGTTCTTGAACTATGGTGCCGAGCACCGCGGCCCCGGTCTGCGCTCTATGCGCTAGACCCCAGTTTGTGAGCTTCGGGCAAGGGGCTGGAGGTTGAGAATACACACGCAGAGACAGACCGACACGCAGACCTTCAAACACTGATGCCAAAGCCCCTCTAGCACCATGGAGGCTTAAATACACTGCAGTTAACGGCCAACAGGTGAAAATCCCATCTTCTGATCCTCTAAGCTAGGCACAGCTTCTAGTAACTTCAATTAGAAGGTTCTAGTAGGGACGAGCAGCTGAAAGCCAGGACTCATTAGTCCCCACACTATGGTACAGAATGAAGGAAGATGTCTTTTGAGTTTGCAAAAGAGAAGAAAAAAAAATACTGTCATCAGATTGACCATCTTGCCTATGAAAGAGAGAACCAGGGGCTATCAAGGTGACCTGGAATAGTGACCAGGTCTTTCCTGGTCAAACAGAGTTTGGCTAAGCCCCCTTTCTGGTCTGTTATAAGATTGAAAGGGTACATTAATTTTCTAGTACTACCATAACAAAGTACTACAAACCGGGTGTTCTAAACAGCAGAAATCAATTGCTGAGCTGCTCCGGAATCCCCTGGAATTTCGTTGAGATTGAAGTGTTGACTTAATTTCTCTCCCCCACCCCCCGACCTTGGAAGAAGGCTCTCACACCCCCTCCTCAGTCTCTGGTGGTTTCCTGGCATCTTGGTATTCCTTGGCTTGCACATGGGTCCTAGGACCTCTGTCTTTATTTTTGTGCAACATTCTCCCTCCGAGCATGTCTGTGGTTAAACACTACCATTTTAATTAATAACTGATGGAGGAGTGTCTATGTGTTACTTTCATTGTTAATAAAAATACTGCCTTGGCCCTTTAAGAGACAGAAAATTAGGTAGGCGGAGTAGACAGAACAGAATTGTGGGACAAAGAAAGCCAAGTTGGGCAGACAATTCAGGCAGTCGCCATAGTGAGTCACCATGATTCTCCTCTTTGAGATGGACGCAGGTTAAGATCTCTCCTGGTAAGCCACACCTCGTGGTGCTACACAGATTACTAAATATGGGTTAAAGGAAGATGTGAGAATTAACCAATAAGAGGCTACAGATAATGGGCCAGGCAGTGTTTAAAAGAATACGGTTTCCGTGTAATTATTTCGGGTGTAAAGCTAGCCGGCGGCCGGGTGGCAGGACGCAGCCCCGCCGCTTCCTACTACAAATAACTAAGGATTTTTATCCTTATTATACTGGCTTAGGGGCCTGACCCACTCAACACGCCTTCATCTTAAATAATTATTTCTGCAATGACCTGAATCTCAAATTAGGCTATACTCTGAAGTTAAGACTTCAAGAGGACGAATGGGGCACACCATTCAACCCTGTTACAGAGTGACATATGGTCTTATAATTCTGTTCAGATCTTTGGCAGAATTCAACGGTACACGAGAGATTTCTCTGTTAGAGGGTAGGGGAGGCCGAATATGCACCTTGTGAGATGTCCCAAGAAGAAGAGAAAAAGAAGGTGTTAGAAATGTCACTGTCCTTGGTCCCTTCCGATTCTGAATCTTTCAGACAGAACCACATTAATTTTGAAACCTAGGCTTGGGGAGGATGTGTCTTCTAATCTGGGGCCAAGATTTCCCTGAGAGCAGTGGGGACAAATGGAACAGAGGCTGCCAGGCTATGACAAGAGAGGATGGGAAGGGGTCTTTCCCTTCCCGAACACATGTTCTAAGGAAGACCAAGGGGTTCTGAAGCCAGAGAAAACAGGGATGAGGTGGCCTAGCATCTGGGTGGAAGAGCCCTAGTGTGGGTTTCCGTACATCTCACAGCTCTCTGGGATCCAGGAGGCCTGACTCTCCCCCAGCTACGTGAGGACCTGCCTGAATCATCTCATTGCTCTTGTTGCTGCTGCCTCCTCTAAAGATTTCCTTCGGCTCAGCTACCCGGATGTCTGTTCCTGTGGCATAGAGATTAAGCAGGACATACAGCTTGGTCACCAGACATCCATAAGACACTGCCACTCCCAGAATGTAAGCTGTTGTCATGCCCTTTCTGTTTAGCGCGGGTGTTTAAGGGGCTATTTTTAGGGTCTTAGTATCTCAGGGTTATGAGGCATGGAGTCCCAAGTCATTGATAGCAACACTCCTCAGCCCTTGAGAGAATCTTGTTAAAATGAAGTCTTGGCCACAGCAGGCAGGCTTGGCCGAGCCATGGCATTTCCCACTACTTTTCCCCCCAGGGCTTGCCAGCGGCCATGCTTGAAGTTCAGTGATGCAAAAACAGCTTGTGAAGACGGTCTGGGAACCGATGCTCAAATCACAAGTACTGTGGTATTTCAGGCCCCAGCAATCCAGAAAAGAGTCAGGGTACCCCCAATGTGCCCTCTCTGAATTCTTGATCCATGGGACCCACAATATCTACAGAGGCTGTGTTCATGCCGTGAGGTCTTAGGGTAGTTGACAAAGGGTCAGCAGTGCATGGGACTGTGGGCAGTTCCCAGAGCCATGACCACATTTTACCAAATTTACATCTCATAATGATCCCAATCCCTTGAAGGATTCTACATATGACTGTTCTCTAGGCAACAAAGCAGGACAGACTGGGTGCAATCACTTGCTGATAGGTTCTCAGGTACAAGGGATTGGAATGGGGTCTTGGCCCAGGAGTGCTTTGCTCCCTGAACCTGGCTCGGGTCCTGGTTAATATGAGGTAGCATTGTTTTGTTAACTATGAAGCTGTGTCTCCTGGTTGCCCTCCCATTGGAGGCTCCAACTTGGTGCCTTCTCTTCGGCTCTGTTCATTGCTGAGGAATCAATGGCCACAAAATTCATTGCTCAGACCTCCTACCATAGAAGCACTGGGGCTTTGCTGGAAGCTCCTGCCCATGGATGCACCATCCAGTGTGGGCTGAGACTCCCACCCAGCTTGTAGGCTGCTTCTGACTTTCCACTGAGCACGTCACGAAGAGGCCAGTGCTGGCCCATTTCTGGCATGCATGGGTGACTTCACATGGAGACAACCTGTCAGCTAAGCAGAAACTCCTTCAGAGTAGGACGACAGTCTCAGAGTCTTCTGCAAATCTCCTCCTCTGTCCCCATCACACAGGTCAGGCCTTGTTCCTGACTCACCTTCTCAGACTCCATTGCCTCTCATCCACATACAATTGCGTGGAATTCCCTCCCATGCACCTCTTGCACGGCTAAACCCAGCACCATGCCTACTTTCCACAGCATCTAAATTGACATTCAGAGTTAGAGACCCATGTTGTGATGGGAGCGGTGGGCTGCATCCCGCCACCCGGCTAGCTTTACCCGAAATAACTACACGGAAACTGTATTCATTTAAACACTGTCTGGCCCATTAGTTTTAGCCTCTTATTGGCTAATTTTTTTTTTTTTTGGTTTTTCGAGATAGGGTTTCTCTGTGGCTTTAGAGCCTGTCCTGGAACTAGCTCTTGTAGACCAGGCTGGTCTCGAACTCACAGAGATCCGCCTGCCTCTGCCTCCCGAGTGCTGGGATTAAAGGCGTGCGCCACCATCGCCCGGCTGGCTAATTTTTACATCTTGTTTTAACCCATATTTAGTAATCTGTGTAGCACCACGAGATGGTGTCTTACCAGGAGAGGAGGGGCATGGCGACTGACTGAGGCATCTGTCTGACTCTGTTTTTTTGTTTTTTTTGTTTTTTTTTTGTTTTTTGTTTTTTGTTTTTTTTTTACAATTTTGTTCTGTCTACTCCACCCACCTATGTTCTGACCTACCGGGGCCAAGCAGTTTTCTTTATTAATTAACCAATGAGAGTAACACATAGACAGATGACCCTCCTCCATCAGACCCACTTCAACCACACCCTGCCACTTTGTCCACTGTATTGTCACCACCACGTCACCCTCCGTGTCCTACCTCGTGGGTGGTGTGGAGCCTTGTGGGGACAGGCATTTCTTTACCTTGTTCACACCGTCAGCCATGGCCTGGAGCGTGAGCTCCCGGGGCCCATCAACCGTCTTCCCGTTGTCTGTGGGGCCCCAGCTGGCACTGTAGATGTCTATCATTTGAGGCATGTGACTGATGGAGGAGGCCTCGATGATGTCCGTCATAAAAGGCTGGTCCAGCATCCGGATACCTGCGCACAGGGGCGAACAGAGAAACAAGATGTTGGTACCTCAGCTCTCAGAAGACGTTGGGGTAGAGAAAAGCTTGGGTCCTGGGAGGACATGGGGACGTTCAGTGCCTCAGAACATCATGGAGTCCGAGGGTCAAAATGGTGCTCAGATCACCCTACCCACTCCTTTCCAGACCTTACTCATGCCTGTTTTTTTTTTTATTGATTTTATTGAGCTATATACATTTTTCTCTGTTCCCCCACTTCTCTCTACTTCCCTTCAATCCTCCCCCATTGTCCCCATGCTTCCAATTTACTCAGGAGATCTTGTCTTTTCTACTTCCAATGTAGATTAGATTCATGTATGTCTCTCTTAGGGTCCTCATTGTTGTCTCATAGGTTCTCTGGGATTGTGAACTGTAGGTTGGTTTTCTTTGCTTTATGGCTAAAAGCCACTTATGAGGGAGTACACATGATATTTGTCTTCCTGGGTCCGGGTTACCTCACTCAATATGATGTTTTCTAGATCCATTCATTTGCCTGCAAATTTCAAAATGTCATTATTTTTTTCTGCTGTGTAGTAATCCATTGTATAAATGTACCACATTTTCCTTATCCATTCTTCAGTTGAGGGGCATTTAGGTTGTTTCCAGGTTCTGGCTATGACAAACAATGCTGCTATGAACATAGTTGAGCACATGTCCTTGTGGTGCAATTGAGCATCCTTTGGGTATATACCCAAAAGTGGTATTGCTGGATCTTGAGGAAGGTTGTTTCCTAATATTCTGAGAAATCACCATACTGATATCCAAAGCGACTGCACCAGTTTGTGTTCCCACCAGCAATGCAGAAGTGTATCCTTTATCTACATCTTCTCCAGCATAAGTTGTCATCAGTGTTTTTGGTCTTGACCATTCTTACAGGTGTAAGATGGAATCTCAGAGTTGTTTTGATTTGCGTTTCTCTGACGGTTAAGGATGCCTAGCATTTCCTTCAGTGTCTTTCAGCCATTTTAGATTCCTTTGTTGAGAGCTCTCTGTTTGGGTCTGTACTCCATTTTTTTTTATTGAATTATTTGCTCTTTTGATGACCAGTTTCTTGAGTTCTTTGTATATTTTGGAGATAAGTTCTCTGTCCGATGTGGGGTTAATGAAGATCTTTTCCCATTCTGTAGGCTGTTGTTTTGTCTTGTTGACCGTGTCCTTTGCTTTACAGAAGCTTTTCAGTTTCAAGCGGGTCCCATTTGTTAATTGCTTCAGTGTCTGTGCTGCTGGGGTTATATTTAGGAAGTGGTCTCCTGTGCCAATGTGTTCAAGTGTAACTTCCCACTTTCTCTTCTATGAGGTTGAGTGCCTCACTCATGTCTCACTTAAGTAATTATTTGAAGAAAAAAATTACTCTCCAAACAAAATTTATTTGAATTCTTACTGGGGGGACACAGTATGAAAGGACATCCTTACTAAGCCTCTAAGTGGGAACACAGCCTCCCATGGTGCAGAATTGACCTTTGTTGATGGGGCCAGGTTTCTAGATGCAGCTGGGACTGGAAAGAAATGACTGACACTTAGCAAGAAGCTCCAGGGTGAAGAGAGCAGGGGATGGGGTGGTACAAGAGGTGAGGAACCATCCATTCATCATAGCTTAGAAGGAATGTGGGGGAAGACAGAGATGGAGCAGGTTAGTATAAACAGTCAATAATGGGGTGCATGATACACTGGGGTATCTTCGTGAATCTGTTTTTCTTTTATGTCTTTTGGACATCATCTTGCCAGGAGGGAGTAGAGCTTGATGTTCAGGATTGAACTGGGCAAATCAGAGCTGCACACAAGGACACAAGGAGAAAGGACCAAGAGAACAAACTCACTGATCATATGACGGTCTGGCTGACCCCAGGGCTGCTTCTAAGTTAACTCACCAGCAGCCAGTGAGATGAGCCAGCTGAATCTGGTCTATACTGCTCTCTGCAAGGCTTTGCCATGTGGGATATGCCAGCGGCACCCTAGAGTGTTGGGAAGCTGAGCTGGTTTTACCCATGGGAACCACTGTGATCTAAATGTGTTTCCTAAAGATTTGTGCTGGGTACTGGATACTCAGTAGCAATATGAGAGCTGAGGGAATTACGTCATTGTGGGAACACTGTTCTTGGAAGGGATTACTGTAGTTCACTTGGGACCTTGTGAATGAGTCGTTAAAACATGAGCAACACCGAGGCTCCCGTTCTCTGGTTTTAAAATTTTGTTTTTCAAGACAGAGTTTCTCTGTGTAGCTTTGGTGCCTGTCCTGGAACTAGCTCTTGTAGACCAGGCTGGCCTCGAACTCACAGAGATCCCTGCCTCTGCCTCCCGAATGCTGGGATTAAAGGCGTGCGCCACCACTGAGTGGCAAGACTGACGAATTCTTAAGAATGAATGTCTGTGTCTGATGTCATTATGTCCGTTAGCGTATTTTCTTCTTCAACAGAAATAACAGGTTCAGCAGAACAAGCAATAAAGGCCAAAGATGGCCATTAATCCCTCTACCTTTGCCTTAACCCCTAAGTCAGGTCATCCATTTATGCCAACTAACATTCAGTTATGAATTGGAGTCTTTTCGTTGGGACGAAGCTCATTTGGATTAAGAATTGTTCTGAACTTTTTAGAGGTTGCATTTTTAAGAAAGCTTAAAAGTACATTTCGCCATGGACCTATGTCTATTCTATTTACTTATGAAATGTAGCCTGTGCACAGTGGTGATGCCTGTAATTTTCTTGCTTTAAGGAGAAAGATCACGTGCTTTCAGATTTGCTTAGTGCTAGACACCCAGGCCTGGGTTCAACCAGCAAGCCAGCAACAATTTGACACCGAGACCACTGGGCTACAGGATAGACTGAACAGAACGTATTTCAAGTGAAATCGTAGGTAGCAAAGAAACAGAGAGACAAACATTTTCTTATTTTAAGGAGAACACTCATATGCTTTTGGATTTACCTGGTACTAATGACCCAGGCTTGAGCAGCCAGCCTCACAAAGAAGAAAGGAGAGGGAAACTTAACAATGGTCCAAGTAGCCCTTGCCTGTCCCACCAGCTGCCCGATGGCAACCCTGCATCTTGGACCCTCTTTCTCTTTACGACTGTGGTTCTGGAGTGTCCCTCCTTCTTCATCCTGTCATGCACCTTCTCTCTGTGCTGAACGGAAATGCAATCGCTGATATGTATTCATTTGACTGCTTCAGCATTGGGAGAGGCAGGGGTGGCTGCAGACCGAGAGTTGAGTTCGTTCATATTCTTGGGGCCAGACTCCTGGCATTTCTGTGAATTATGTTAACCTCAGGAGGACTGAGGCACATATTCACTGTCTGAGATGCAGTATTAATACTGCAAATGACAGCACTATTAGCGATCAAGACACAGGCTAGGGTGACCTGAAGGCTTTTGGGGGTACAGCATCTCCCCAAAGGCTGGACATGGCCTTTCATGGACATGGTTTTCAGCAGCATTAGGCTGACAAACCAGCAAATCATGTTGTTGGGAAGGTTTTTTTTATTTTTGTACATTTACGTATTTATGACTGATAGATTTTAAAGTTCAGTTTTTTCCAATATCCCCCTTTTAGTGTGTGCATGTGAGTGTACCTGTGTATGCATGATGTCTGCATGTATGATGTGCGTATGTGTGTACACACATGGCACGACATGCATATGGACGTCAGAGGGAAAACTTTCAGGAGTCGTTTTCCTCCTTCCCCTCTAGGTTCTGAAGACCGAACTCAGGTCAACAGGCTGTGTGACAAGCTTTTTCATCTCCTGAACCATCTCTCAAGCCCAACCCTTTTGCTGAAGAGGTGAAATATGGTTTAACAGTGAAAATTAAAAATAAGAAAAGAATCCAGGCAGTGGTGGTGCATGCCTTTAATCCCAGCACTTGGGAGGCAGAGGCAGACAGATCTCTGTGAGTTCAAGGCCAGCCTGGTCTACAAGAATGACTTCCAGGACAGGCTCCAAAGCTACAGAGAAACCCTGTCTCAAAAACCAAAAGAAAAAGAAAAGAAAAGAAGGTAATTGGGTTTCCAGTTTATATAATTACTCCCAAGAAAGACACTTTCAAAGTTAATTAGTCTTTCTTTCAAAAATTCATAAAACTAAAGAAATGGTTAAGGAATATCAATAATTAAATTATCAGATACCTTTTGAAATAATTAAAACTTCCAGACTATAACAACAAGTCTGGGACACCAGTCTCCATGTTTGACAACTACTCTTAGAGCTAACCTGGTTGGAACTCTTCCTCTCTCCTTCCTTGTGTGGAGAAACAGTAGTAACAACTGTGTCCTTAAAAATGCCAGAAACAAGAGAGTGTTTTTAGATGTCCCTTTAAGGGGACTTCTGAGGGTCATACAAGCCCCTGAGTGGAAAAAATGAAGACAGAGTTGGTTCCCAGTCATACAGGTTTGCGATTCCATCCTAATTCAGCTTCATCAGTAGATAGTTTCCTAAGCAGGGACACCAGGTGCAAAAGAATCTCAATTTAATAAGATGTGGTCGCCGAGTTTGTGTCATATAGAGATGCAATAATGCGATATGATTACAGAATGCATTGAAGAGCAAAGGGTTTTGCATTGGGCCTGACAGGCAATATGTTGCTGGTTATTATTAGTTTTATAGTTGTCATTATTCAAATATCCATGGATATTTGGACTTTTAGAGCCTTTCTGGGTACCAATATTTTGAGACCCTGAAAATGAGAACCCAGGAAAAGTCACACACTGTATTTTCAACACTACCGGACATCCCTACAGTATATTTGAGAAGCAATGAGCTAGGAGTGTCTGGAGAAGGCTTCTGATTGCTGGGAACTGATCTGATGCAGGCAAAGTTGCAAAGGTTGATGAATCTGGTATGAGGGCCTCTTTCACCTCCTGGGGTGACACTCCACTGGCTTTGTGCCTTTATGTCCCCAGTCTCTCAATTCTACTGATTTACCCATTCTTTCATGAAGTGATCGTGGATATCTTAGTGAGTTTGTTCACTGACTCCCTCCCTCCGCTTCCCTCCATTTCCTTTTCATTTTTTCTCGTAATCAGAAAATAGGATTTGCACCCAGACTGTGAGCCAGAATCTGATCTGGATTCTGCAGTGCTAATATAAGACCAAGTGGACAGACACTGCCTTTGTGGAGACTGTGGTCGACAAGGGAGAAGCAGCAATCAAATGGCCATGTGCGACACAGATGGCTTTAGGTGTGAACTTGCCTGATGAAGGAATCCCTTGGGAATTGCCAAAGCATCGCTTTGGATGTGTCCGTGAGACTGATTCCAGAAGGGCCTGATTGAGCCTGAGTGGCATAAAGGGGTAAGATCTGTCCTCAATGGTAGCAGAAATCACAGCCATACTTTCTAATTCATACTTTACGAGGTTTTACCTAAGTTGCATTTACCCAGAGATGGACTCGTATGTGTTTGGGAAGTTAGCATACAACACACAATATTCACGTGACTGTTAGTGGGTGTTAGCTACTGCACAGAGAGTGTTGGGAGTACTGGTTAACTGTAGAAAAACAGAACGGCTAGTCATCTTAGCATCATAGCTACAGAAGTAGACTCTGGATGTACTGGTGGCTTTGTGTCCAGGTTTGCACCGAATGAAACAAACGTTATGACAGGTTATTTATGACATACTAAGAGTGCTTGAACACCAACAGGAAACACGAGCACAGTCTATGCACTGAAGAAATGGACAGGCAGGAAGCAAATGAAGAGGCGCTTAATGGTCTTCCCCGTCAGAAAATCAATTTTCTATTTCATAATTTCATTAAGTAGCGGAAGTTGGCCTCCTACTCAAGATGCTTCTGATTCAGTCTCTCATGTTCTGAGATAACAGGCCTGTGCCACTAAACTGTGACAGTCTTTTTCTTTCTTCTGTTCAAGACAACTTGAATCAAAACCCACCAAGTGTTCCCACTGTCACGGAACATCTCCAGGATGCCACAGACTAGCAATTATCTTAGTTGACCACCAGGTGGCGCTTCAGCTCTCCATTGCATAGGAAGTTCCTGAAGGAAAATTCTTGGGAAGAGTTAGATTCATTTTTAGTGAAACACACACACACACACACACACACACACACACACACACACACACACACACACACACGACAGCGTTTAGAACTGTCATCCTGATTGAGTAAAATATTTTTCCCACTCAAATTTGTCCTCTTAGGATTACCATGCCACGCTGATTGTAGTTTGTAATATTTGTTCACGTTATGTAGGCTCTGAGAATCAAGCTCAGGTCCTTGTACTTAAAAGGCAAGCACTTTGTCAATGGAAAGTCTCCAGCCCTCCAGATATATTCTTTTGTGAAATTCTGCACCCAATTTCAGGCAGGTGTTTCTGCAAGCACTCTGGAAATAGCTAAGGGTGGGTTTGTAGCACTCCATTTGCTTTATTTAGGCCCCTAGATATGCAGGTGTCAGCACAAAGTAGGCTTAGGATTCAATAGGTTTCTAGGAAAGAAATTATCAAGAAAATTGTTAAAAGGAAAGAGAAACAAGAGCAGGCGACTCAGCTTTAACTGAATTAAGAATCAGTTTGACCCAAAACTTAGAACAATTAGAAAACATTCCATTCTCAGGCATCTTGTTGAAAACTTCTGAGTCTGGTTGCTTTTCTCTCTAAATTTCCATTGACTTTCTGCTCCCACTCCTAAAACCCTTGAAAAGAGAAAAATATAAGCATTGGATCCAGTGAGCCTTCAAAAAGGTTCCTTAGCATGGATCATGTCTCTTTAAGAAGTGATGGATCACGTAAACCAGTTTCCAGGCCACCCGGCATCTTTATAAACAGCCCTCACACACCTCCGTATGCTCTGTAGTCTATATTTGATTCTCATTAAAGTGCTATTGACATTGGCACAATTCTTTAGATTAGCGGCCTTGCATTAATATAAAGTTGAATACCAGAAGTGATCATTTTCGCTGTCAGAAAACAAGACTGTGGTTACTGCTGGGTAGGTATGGGCAACACTTGGGGACAGGGTCATGAGGAGGAGGGCTTTGGGGTCTGGTTGGATTTTGTTAGTTTCACGGGAGTTACATTTGTGAACATCCTTTCACATTTGAGTTACGTGCTTGTGAGCTGCCTATTGCTTAGGGATATTGAAAGCACGTTGTGTACAGGTGGAAATGAAGTGTCTTCCCTATGCTCGCTCCACCTGTGGGTCTCAGAGATCCTGACCAGGGGGATAATTTACTGTCTCGGTGCCTGTCTCTGGCAGGGCTGGCTCACCTGCCACCTTGGAGTTGTATGCCACGCCGACTCCACAGATATTGTTGCTGGCGGCTGCGGAAACTTCCCCTGCACACCTGGTTCCATGGCTGTGGGGAAAACAGACATAAGTTGGACAAATGGTCACACATTTGCAGGGAATTTCTTTAGCTTAGTCTTTAATGGTTCAGTTGAGGTTGAGCCCACCAGTGGCCCATCCAATGTTCCATTGTTCCACTCTGAAGGTCCTTTTATTCTCCCCCACTTTCTCCGGTCAACTTCCTGACCCTAGGTTGTTTCTACTACAAAGAGAACATTACATTATTAACATGACAATTCTTCTTTACTTAAAAATTGGAAGTATCTTCCAGTGGAAAACACGCAGGTTTCCTTAAAAAATGAAGCACAATATAAAATAGGCGTGCGCTGACTGGTGGTTGGTCAGATTGGGTTCCTTGGAAGGACTAGGACCCGTGTGTGGGTAGTTACTTTCAAGGGTGTCTCAGCATACAGGACTGAGACACTGCCTCTCAGTGATGGAGTGATGGCCACTCGCTGTCCCTGAACTAGCTTTCTGCTTTGACACAGCAATAAAAATGCACATTCTGATAGCGTTTTGGAAAAGAAGAAGTTAAATGACCCATGTTTTCAGGTTAGATATGATCTTAGACATAAAAGACTCCAAAGAAGCCACCAGAAAACTCTGAGGCAATAAATAAGAATCCAGCAAAGTAGTAGGATGCACAATTAGAATACAAAATCCATTAGCTTTTCTTAGACATCAATGACAAACACACCAAGAGAGGAAATATGGAAACAATCTCAACAACCAAAACAACAACAACACAACAACACAACTACAACAGCAGCAACAAAACAACCACTACAGCAGTAACAACACAACAACACAACTATAACAGCAGCAACAACAAACCAAGTTCTAAGTTAATTTAACCAAGAAGATATAATTCTATATTGAAAACTTTAAAAGCCTGAAGAAACAGGGTCTTACTGTTAGGTTCTGGAAGGTAAGCAATAGGATTGTCAATAACCTAATTGCCAATTTTTTGGGGGGCCTATGTACCCCATTGGTCAACAACTCAAAAAGAGGTAGCTCATTCCTGGGACTGGGATTCTATTTGGTAGCATATGGAATCTAATTTGAGGTATTGTCCCCCCCATTATAAGTAATTTAAACTTTTTATACATACACATGTGAGCAGTACATATTGTTCCATAGATGCTTGCTTGTTTGTGTTTGCTGCTGCTTATGTTTGTGTTTGCTGCTGCTTAATTCATAATAGTTAAGAAATTAAATCAATTTATACGTTCATCAACTGACAGATGGCGAATGAAAATGTGGTACAGCTACCGTATGGGATTCTATTAGGGTGGGAGAAAAAATAAAATTATGAAAATTTCAGATAAATGAATGGCTCTGGAAACAATTATATTGAGTGAGTTAACTCAGACACAGAAAGACAAACACTGCATGTTCTCCTTCATATGAAGTCCCTAGTTTCTAACTTGTAATTTTGTGTGCTTAATTGGAGTACCTTTAGGAACCAGGACTTTAGAAAGAGGGTACTGAGAAGGGCTGCCTGAAGACAGGGTTAGTAGAAATAGGTAATATAAAAGTAGAGAGGGGGATACTTGGAGTAGGAAGGTTTAAGGGGTTGGATGATAGGGAGACAAGAGGATGGGGGTTAACCAAAATGAAGGGGATACAAAAACAAATATGGACATCTACTATCTTGTAACTAAATTAAAAAGGGATTTATATGAAGAAAGAATTTCAAGGGAGATGCCTTGCATGGCTGGAGAGGCCTGCTCCCAGAAGCCATAGGCTGTTGAACAAAAGCTCCTGTGCCAGAAGTCAGCTCCCTGGGAGCTGATGCTCACAGAGAACCCAAAGGCCACACCACCAACCGTACAGGCTCCTGATAGTCCTCTTAGTTCCCCACCATAACTGGATGGAAAGACCTTACTGCTGAAGACACCATACAGCTTGGCTGCTTGGTGTAGAGAAATCAAGGCGGGACTGAGCTAGACGCGTCCTCCACGCTGGCTAGCTTTCACAGTCCTGAAAGATGCTATGCAGAACACTGGAGGAGAAAAAGCATCAGCCGTCTTACTTGCCTGCGAATCCTCTGATCCATGGGACCAACCCTGGGGAATATGGGATCACTCGTGCAATAGTGATATTATTGTTATGGGGGTAGCAAATTGCTCGCAGGTTGTATCTGAGGCCTTCTCTGCAGGAAGGAATATATATCGGGTACTAGAAACCTGAACAAAAACCCATGCTGGGAGAAACCATAGCTCCGGAGGGTGGGAATGGGGAACTGTGTACTGTTGTTTAGGTAAGCGGATACAGTATCAAACTGCCTTTTAGATGTTTGCTTCTAGCCACAGACAAATTCTACTCTCACCTTTGATCAGAGAAACCTCTTTTCCGTGAATGGGGTTTAATATGGAGACTTGCGGCTGTTTTCAGTGATGAGAATAAATGGCTAAGCCAGGCAGTGCTGACAACGAGAAAGAATCTATGGGATGGTCAGTGGGGCGTACACTGTTAATACCAGCACTCAGGAGGCAGAGGCGGGAGAATTTCTGTAAGTTTGAGGCTGATATGGCCAACAGAATGAATTCTAGGATAGCCAGAGGTACACAGAGAAACCCTGTGCTTTAAAACAAACAAAATCTGTGTCTTCAAATTACCAGTTATCAAGGGAAATCAGGAAGACTTGGCAAAAGCAACCTGATGCAGTCTGTGAATTTGCTGTTCAGTAATTTCTGGCACGCTAGAAAGCTTGTCTGTTTTCTGACACGGTATGCTCATGACATGGATGTTCTCGCTCCCCTGCACTGAAGGAAAATCTTTCTGAAGTTCATTTTCACTTGGCCAATTTACTGTCTCAAGAATTTCAGAAGGCAAGGAGAAAATACCTACAGTTTGGCTGGCCTCCTAGTGAAGATCAATGGGGCAAGTGGCCAGGGTCGTGCACACGTGGCTTTGCCGAACTGAATTATCTACCACATTTTGGCCATGACCCTGGCAGTGTGATGCTCTCATTCCTCCCATGAGAAAGTGAAGTGTATTTTCCCCGACTTTGAATCTGGTATGGTCTTGCAACTTGCTTTAGCAGAAGAAAGTGGTAGAAGTCATAAGCCAGTGGGGACTCGGGTGGAATGTTGTTGTTTGAGTGTGAAATGTTTCTCATAGGCACACAGATTAAACACCAGGTCTCCAGTTGGTGGCGCTGTTGAGGAGGTGGAGACTCTCTGGAGGAAGTGAGTCATTGAGAGCAGGCCACTTCCTGTTCACTTTCTGCTTTTGTCAGTGTAGATGCAACATGGCCAGCCAGGCTCCTGCCACCTGCTGCCACGGTAGACTACATCCTTCTGGACCTGTGAGCCAGAGTAACTCCTTCTTCAAGTAGCGTTCATCATGGTATTTTATCACAGCAATAAGAAAGAAACTATGACACAACTTCCCATTTTTGTAAAAACCAATGAGTGTGGGTGTTATTGTTTAATTTGCATTTTCCTTCTTACTAGTGAGATAATGCTAATAATATTTTCTGCATTTCTTAAAAATTAAATTAATGAATCAATTTTAAAATAACAGATACAATTGTATGTATTCCCCGAGTGGTGAGGGATAATTGTCTGTATTCGGCCAATCAGCGTTTATTTAAAACATGATTGACAGAATACAGACAATTATCCCGTCATGTTACACCCTGAGTGCAATGTATTGTTTTGAAATCTGTGTGTACTGTGGAATGAGTGAGGACAGAGAAATGCATCCTTGAGTAGAGCGATGATGCTCACTATTTTAATCTGAGTTCTGGGTGACTTGGTGACACAGCATCACTGTGGTAATAAAACAAAAATGCATCAAGCAGTCTAGAGAGCACATCAGGGTTCACTGTGGGGAACTGAAGGTCCAACACGTATCAGCGTGGCTGAAGTGAAGCTTTCTTGAACAGCCTGCATCAGCTCCTGGGGTGTCCAAGGGACAACATGAGGCTCTGCCTCCCAACTTTCTGAGTGCTGGGGCAGGCACTCTCTCTTCTCCCGTATACTCCGCTGACTTTTAGCATCTCCTTCATCCTTCCAGCCTAAAGCATGCTTCCCCTTTTCATTTTTCTTCCCTTCTCTTATTCTTCCTCCTCTTTTTTCTTCCTCCTTCCCCTCATCCTCCTCTTGTTTTCTTCTTTTTGTTGCAGGGGACAAGGCCTTGAACTATATAACCTAGGATGGTCTGGAACTTACCTTGTCGTACAGACTGGCCTTAATTCGTGCTAATCCTCCCGTCTAGTCCTCTCAAACACAGATGTAAGGATTACAGATATAAGCCATCATGCATAGCATCAAAACATCTGTCTCTAAACATACTATACTGAAGCATGCTGTAACACATTCTAGACTGGATGCCAGCAATGACTCTTCCCTGCATTGGTGAAGACTATGGGCTTGGGACTGTGCTAAAAATACTATATAAGTTATCATATTTAACCTTCAAAAAGGTCCGTTATTCTCTCCATTTTAAATAGAGAGGCATAGAACCACTGGGCCACTTCTCAATTAAGAGGCAGAACCACAATTCAAGTATCTATTTCCAACTTCTGATTTTATTCTTGCCCCTGCTATCATCTAGTCCCAACTACCAGAACTGTGAGACAAAAGTGAGATGCTTAATTTTATTTATCATCTTGACTGGTGTAAATCTTTTAATTTATGAAATATTTTAATCATCACAACAGTTTTGATGAATAATACAATATCTCTTATATAACCACCATATAAGCCTAGCAAAACCAAGTATTTTCCAGACTTCAGAGTTTTTAAGTCTTTGTACGTGTGATGGAAATTTTCCCAACATCATTCCTTCTTTACTTCCTTGGACATTCATGATTCGACTATTTTTGGTAATGAGAAGTAGTCCACTTATAATACGTTGTAAATTATTTATCCATAGTTGGATGTAGGTATTTTATTAATGATTTTCTTGACTATCACACATCATTTGAAAAGGAAAATTCTTGTATATGGCTTTCTCATGCCCACGAGGGAGAGTTTGTCTGGGGAGTAGAAATGGACCTGGATGGTGTGGTTATGAACTGTCTTCTGCACTGTGGGAGTGTTTCCAGTGCTCAATATCTTTGTCAACACTTAATGTTGTCAAGCTTTACTGCCACGCCCATCTCTTTAGGGTGAAATGGAATTTATAGCTTCCTTTTAAGTTTTTATCATCATGAGCAAAGCTGTATTTTCCATATGCTTAGTTTTCTCAGGGTTTCTCTTCTGTTAATTACCTATTCATAGCCTTGGTACCCTTTCTCCCCATCGAGATGTTCATCTTCTGTTAAGCTTATTTGTAGCTGTTCTTTATGAATACTGATTATTACTCCTTTTCTTATACAATTTGTTGCATAGGCCTTTTAGTTTGTGGCTTGACTTCCAACTTTATTTACTATTGCTTTTGCTAAACAAATTTTTAAAAATTTAATATTTTTAAATATTTTAAAAATTTTATCATTTTTTTTGGCTTAGAGTCTTGTTTAAGAAGATCATCTGATGTTGGGATCTAGAGATATTTCCCACATCTAATTCTAGGTTCATGCATATTTAAGACTCTATTTGTGCTCAGAATGTAGGATGGATGCCTAGTTTCCCTCAGACACTAGTAGCAAACACCAATCACTGACTGCCACTGTGCTAGTTTTCATTCTTATTGCTGTTTCAATCATGCCATGAATTTCTTTTTATGTCAGGTCTGTCTCTGCGCTCCTTATTCTGCTTTTTATTTTTTTGTCTTTTAAAATGTTTTTATGTGCATATGTACATGCCTGAGTGTGTATATTATATGTGCAGAAACCTACGGATGTCAGATTCCCTGAAACTTACATGTGGTCGTAAGCCTGTAATTTTAATATTATTCTTATTGGTCATGGGCATTCCTGGGGTCTGGTACACCTTCTGAGGTCATGTTGGTGTCCAAGAGCCATGCTGTAGCTGTGCCAGGGTGATTTGGATGAACTGTGCTGATACCTGGAGTCATGGTGACCTCCTGGCCCATGCTGCTGCCGATGGCCATGTCTGGGTCCATGATCCCATATCAGCTGGGGTCTATGTTAATGTCTGTTGTGTAGCCCATGTTGCTACCAAAGGCCACAGGAATGCCTAGGTCTGCGCTGTCATCTGTGGCCATATTGGTATCTGGGGGCCCTGCTGCCACTGGGGTCAAGCCTGTCTGGGTGGTTCATGCTGCCGACTGCGGCATGATGACGACCAGGCCTGAGCTGCAGCTGAGGGCCAGGTATGATTTTGTATTTTGTTGACTGGGTCCATAGCCCTGCAGCAGCCAGGGACTCTGTTGATGTCCTTGACTTCAGTTGCCACCGAAGTTTGGGTAGACGCCTGGAGTCAGGTCAGCTATCTGAGTTTATGTTGGTGTGCTGTCACTTGAGGCCATGGTGGCATCTGAACCTAAGCTGTGGCTGAAGGCCACATCTGGTTTTGATTTGGTTGGGTATATTCCCCCCTCCCCCGGCATTTGGAATTTTGGGTTGCAGAAGTTTGACCTAATCCCTCCCATTTTATTTCCTACCTCCCCCACCCCCAGCTCTATTTCCTGGGTATTGTTTCTTTGATTTGCTCTAGTTGATTCTTTGGTTGTATCACATCCAGGCCCTATGATGGGGTTCAGGGTTCTAGATTCACAGAATATGCAGGAGAAGGCAGATTTAGCAAGGCAGCGTGCAGCTTGGGTAGTTTCTGTGCAACCGTTTTGTCCTCCGTTCTCCTTTTCTTCTGACTCTTTAGAGAGCCAGAGTTTCATGGTAGCCAGCTGTATGTTTTTCATCCATGTCTCTGGAGATGGAAATGTCAGGATCAGGCATATAATAGCTTAAATGTAGAGAATGTCCAACAAGCTTGGCGTGGGCTGTGTTTGCTGGCTGAGTCCAATGAGCTGTGGGAGGCCAGACTTATTAGAAAGGATGAGCATGAATACCCTACATGGACTGGTGGTTCCTGGGAGCCTGCAAAGCTGCTTTTGGTGAAGCCTGGGGTCTGTTTTCTTTTGTAGAAGTGAGGAAACCTCTTCATTTTCTAAGGCTGTATTTTCTAAGATTTTCAGTTTTAAAGTCAATCACTCTCTCACGCACAAGACAACTATGTGTGTATTGAACTCCTCTTTCCACCAATAACAGAAATACAGGAAGTTTAAGTTTGTATTGTGTGGGAATCTTCTTTTTTCTCCTAGAAGTTCAGGTGAGAGTGTGGGTGTCTGGGTAAATGAGAGTGGGTGGCTCCATTTGCAGCTTTGGAAGGCACTCTCCAACTTTGGACCCAATTTTTTGCCTTCACTTCTGTAAGAAATCCCTTTACTGAAATGCACAATGACATGCACCTCCACAGAGGGAGTCCCTGTAGGCTCTGTATCAAGTACTCTACATCACATGTCTTCGTTGCCCAAGAAACCGTCAAGGCAAGAGCATTAATTTATTCTATACCAGGGAAACTGACTTAGGCATCATCCACACAACCCAAACATTTTGTAGAATATTGTATTTGTCTGTCGTAGCTGGGTACATTTCTTTTCTCTTGGGAAAAGGTTTATTGTCACATGAGGACCATAAGATGCCTGTGTGAACATGCACAAAATTAGCTTTTAAAGTAGAGATGATTATATCAATGTAAAGATATTTTACAATCTTTATAATCTCCCTAACTCTCAAATTTGTCTTATGTCTCTTTCTTTGTAAAGATGAAGAGGAAATCTTATGAAGATGGACATTTATAAAGTCTAGGTAGAGCACTAGAGACCGTGATGTCATAGAGAACAAGGACTATAAGCGACTAGGAAAATGGCACTCTGCTGGGCACTACAAAGTTCTGGCAAAGATATAGAGCAAACGCTAAGCTAATATCTGCCTACAAGGTTGCCTTGGTGCTCACATGAACACAAGAGTTTGATTAGGTCTTTGAAAATAGTTTGAATGTTATTATCCAGGAGGTGACTGAAAAATGAATCCATAAAGACATAAGAAAAAGATATTCATATCTTCCTAAGCTGCTAAGCATCACCAGGGTAAGGTATAACTTTACATCAGTGTGGCAGGAGCAAACCAGGGAGGGACATATCCCTCATGTGTTCTTTCATGACCCATTGCATATGGCTCTTTAAAATGAAATGTGACATCTAAGAAGGAAAAGAAACCCAACTCACTGAAAGTTTTTCATATTTGAAGTTTTAACTATGTTATCAATCAAATTAGCTCCCACAGATATGAATGGTTCTCAGCCTACATCTGTCCTCCCTTTCTCTTGACTTGGGCTGTTTGAGTAATAAATGTCTTCTCTCTTCTTGAATTTATAGTAAACTTGCCAGGAACTGTGTCTCGTGCAGAATCTCTTCCTCTCTAGGTCTTAATAGAATGAGCAGCACCCTCCCTGCCCCATAAATATTGCTGCTGACAGGGATGACATTTCTGTGACCAGCACCTGTCAAAGACATGCTATGCAAGAGTGGTTTTTATGGACAACAGCACAGTAATGGAATATAGATCCAAGCGCATCACCAGACACTCTCTTAAAGCCGAGTGAGGTGTAATGGTACTGACCAACTGTGCGCTGCAAGCCTTGCGAATAGCAGGCAGCTCTAAAAATGGACAGATGTCAAGGCTACTCAACAGGGTGCCTGAAAAGGTAGGCTACCCATCCATCAACCAGCTAATCAGTGTTGACTGAATGCCAGCCAGGAAAAGAACTGCTGCTAGGTCCTGAGGCCTCCCAGCAAATAAATTATATCTGTTCTGCCCATCATTGATGCCCATTAAATGTGTGGTATTTTCTACCTCTTTTTTTGGTAATTTGGGTTATTATTATTTTATTGGTTCAAATGTCATTCTCTAATCGCAAGTTAGAAGAAAAGAATACGTTGCAAAACTTTCCACTGTGTTTCATATATATCCCTGGAGCTCAATACTGCATAGAGTTATTGACTGGTCCATGACGGGATGAATATACTACAAAACGCAGTCAACCATAGGGCAGGACGTTCTCACATATTGAAAATAGTGCGCATATGTATGAAGCTTGTTTTCATAAACAATCCTTAAATACATTCTATCAGAAATATGCACTAGGAGAAAAATGGATTAATCAGCAAGAACAGAGTCTGTGATAGCATGCTTTAACATGGCTGGGAAAACTCAGGAGGCACATGCTGCTATTGGATGTAGTTTCCCATCCAAGGAGGACATTTTAGCTGCTTGCTCGAGGGTTCTTTGTTGTATTTTCTTCTTTCCCCAGTAATGGGTTCTTGGAATAGATGGCTCCTGCCACTGCTGATTCCTGTGCAGCAATTGCTCCTGGAATCTAACTAGCCTCTGCAGCAGGCAGCATGATGGAATCAATAGCAGCATGCTCCTTCTGGGCCAGCAGCCGGCATTTGTGTTGGAGATGTGGAGCATGCTGTGGTGAGAATTGCTTAAGGGACCAAAGAGCCTTAATGGCGGTGGCACACCAGAGTTGATGCCCATGTCCAGAAAAAGACACCCAGAGAGGCGATGGCATGTCCCTGTGATGGTACAGCTGGCATGAGGTTTTGGTGGAACAACAGCAGATCTTGGCTGAGCTCAAGGCTCTCCCGCCTCTCTAGGTGACAGCAATTTTTTGAGTTCAGTGGGATAGGGACTCTCGTAAGTGATCCTGGCTCAGTTTCTCACCCAGTCACAGAGTCTGTCCTGTTCTTTCTCTTAGCAGCCCATCTCTCCTCCTCCATGAACCCTTTTTAGAATACTGCTCCCTGCACTCTCTCTTCCATCTAGACCAGATGGCCAGGGAACTCCTTGAATGCTTTCTGTATATGGTCTTCTTTTCGTCGTCTTTACTCCCACTTCCAACTCTACCTATGATCTTCATTTAAGTCTTGGACCAATGAGCCCTTCTCTGACACCAAAATTTGCCCCTACCGCTGTGTGATCTTGTATAAATGATGTTAGCTGTATGTTTAAGGATCATGCTGGTAATTCAGAGACTTAATGGTAATTAACTAAGTTAACACATGCAAAGCATTAAGACTGCCTTAGAGACAGTAAGGTTAGTTCAATGTATGTTAGCTTGCTGTGTAAAGTTAGCCTTGAATCCAGCCAGCGTTGGTAATTCAAGCATGTGCTTCCTCCTCATGTAATGTGGTAAGCTCCTCAGAAGTTTGCAGAGCAAAATTAAAGCTTTTACAAACTCAACTCCTGCATCTGTTCTTTGATTATTTCTATGCCTCCTGCATTTTAAGTTTATTTCTCATATAATCCTATGGTGGGGACAGGTAGTGTTCCCAACAGGCTTGTGTGCTGAAGGCTTGTTTGCCAACTGACAGCAATTTTTTGGGGGTGGGGCTGGGGTGGGATTAAAGAAACCGGGAGGTAAGGTCTAGTTGGAGGAGGTAGTGCTTACACATGGGCGTTAGGTTTGCCCTGGTTTTTTTCTTATCTCTGCTTCCCGACAGTCATAAGGAAAGCTGCTTCTGCCCTGCTAAACTCCTGCCCCCATGATATTCTGCCTCTGCTGGGGCCCATGGACTCAAGTCTCCACACCTGTGAGCCCAAATAAAACTTTACAACTTTTAAATGGTCTCATTTGGCTATTGGACCCAACGACAAAAGTCCGACACATACTGAACTAGAAAAGGTGTAAACAAACTGAGCAAACTCTAGTTCCAGCTCTCAGCTGTGACAGCAGTTAACTCATGACCAGCCTCATTTCAACACCCCAACCCGTTCTCCACCTCCTGCCCCAGGTTATAGGAAGCAGTACTGAAGACGATACCGGACACATTGCTCTTTTATTCTGCAGGGAACTTTTAGTAATGTATCCTACCCATGGAGGAAAGACACCCTTTGACATTCTCTTCATGTCAAGCAGGTGCCAACGTTTTGGGCCAAGGCGCTCCTGATGTGGTGGACTTGAATCTTATCTTACCACCCGCATCCAATCCATTACAATCCCTGCTACGTTTGCGAGACTGTAAGTGGAGTCGGGAAGAACCCAGGCTTTGCAGCATAAGTTGTAGTGGAGGAAAGTTTTTGAAATGACTTGGCAGTTTGGAAAAAAAGTTATTTATTGATCGGAATGGATGGACACTCTGTCTGGACACAGGCAGTTTGCTTGCCTGACTCACTAGGGTTGTGTCTCTGGTAAACTTGTCACTTGGGAATTCTTACCGCTGACAGTGATGGATTTTTGTTACACTAAACACTAATTAGTTTTAATTAGAGGCTGTTAGTCTGTTTAAAATGGAACTTTCAAGAACAAGCTTGCATATAAAAATATTTAAGAGATAAGGCATTTTCATAGAGTGTTTTTTGTGTGTGAATATTCCTCCAAGTATCACACAAGAAGGGTTAGCTTGGGGGAGACTGAGTTTATATTCAGGAAAACCTCCTCTCTCTGCTTAGGTCAGTTTACCAACACCTAATGCCTCTTAGCTACAGAGAGATAGCATGTGGTCTGCTCTTAGCTACAGAGAGATGGCATGTGGTCTGTTCTTAGCTACAGAGAGATGGCATGTGGTCTGCTCTTAGCTACAGAGAGATGGCATGTGGTCTGCTTCTTGTCATGCCACAGCTCTTTTTCACGCTCATGAGAGGACCAGGAGTCGGTCAATGCTGAGGCCAGACCCAGCTCGCCCCAGTCTTCCAGAGTCCCTGCTAGTTATGTATAAACTCTCACTTACAGACGTTGTCTGGTAACTTTATATCCTTGGGTCTAAAAAGGTTCTTTGATAAGGTGCTAGGATGCAGGGTTATATGTCATGGGAATAAGAAAGACTTCATGACCAGAATTCTCAGATCTTATTAGATACATTCTCACCTTACAAAGACGCCCTTCCAAGCACTGCATGATCATATTCCAGCTGCAAGGACTTGACAGAGAGTGAATTATGCTACCGCCCACCAGTAACCATCTCTTAAAACTGTTATATGATTGAATTTAATTCTTGTCTTTATTCTCTCTGCATTTCTCAAGTTGTTTAGCCTCCACACACATGCTCCCTGGCTTGGTAGGAAGCTGACCTAAGACACCTGCTTCACTGAGGATCTGCCCTGGCCACTTCTGGATGTCACACTTCTTGAATAAAAGAAATGATGCTTATAAAAATGGTGCACATTTGGTCTGGGCATGGTGGTGCACATCCAGAATCCCAGCACTCAGGAGACTGAGGTAAGAGGCCTGTTGAAAGTTCAAGGTCAGCCTGGAATACAAATCAGGATCCTACTTCAAACCAAAACCGAAAAGGAAATAAAAGCATGACCTATTATCAGTTTTGACTAAACACAGTTTTTTTTTGTTGTTGTTTGTTTTTTGTTTTTTTTTTGGGGGGGGGGGGGAGACAGGGTTTCTTAGTAGCTATGGAGCCAGTTCTGGAACTCTCTCTGAAGACCAGGCTGGCCTCAGACTCACAGAGATCCACCTGCCTCTGCCTCCTGAGTGCTGGGATTAAAGGCGTGCACCACCACCGCCCAGATGAACCCAATTTTTTTTGATCAGGGAAGTCATTCAGCCTTTTACGGCTTTTTCCCTGTCACTAAACGGAAGGAGATAACTTCTGTCTTATCTATGGCTTCCATGCTGTGAATTGAAATTCATATACTTTTATGATCCTCACCCAAAGGCAGGGGTAATATGCAAGCAGAAGCTTTGTCATTTAATTTACTTTAAAATTTACAATAGTTTATTTTTAACTGATACATAAAATGTTCATATTAATGTTACACACGACATTCCCATATATCATATTTAGATTGGGTTTATCATCTCTGTCTCCTCAAACATTTAACCGTTTTACTTTGATGAGAATCCTTAAGTTCAAGCTCTAGCTTTCTGAAATACGAAGACACCACTGTCATCGATAGTCACCCGTCTCGGGTAACCTTTACCCATCTCTAACTGTGACTAAGTTCAACCTTTCTCCACGCACCAGGTTTGAAACTTAGAGCATTTTTGGAGTAATCCAGACACCCAAATTTCTGAATATTTCTCATATTCAGGCAACCATTTAAGCAAGAAGAAAGAAGAAGCCACATTTATGTGGTCAGTAGCAAAGTAGGATGGAGAAAAATGGTACCCTCAGATGGATCATATGCTCCATATTTCAAACCTCTGTCAATTACACTTTTGTGGAAAGGACTACCTGAGATGATATGAGGTTATAACAGGAATATTTTTTAAAAACATATAAACACCAAACCACTGACAAAATTTTTATTGGAATGGTGTTAGGTATGAGGGTGCATGCCTTTAATTTCGGCAGTAAAGAGGCAGAGGCAGGTAGATTTCAGTGAGTTTGAGGCCAGCCTGGTATACATAGTGAGTTATAGGCTAGCCAGAGTTATATAGTGAGTCCCCTGTCTCAAAACAAAACAAACAAAAAAAAACAAAACAAAAGTTTCTCTGGAATAGCTTTAATAGGACAAGTGAACTCTTTTAAATTACTGTAGTAAGTTGAGAAAAGTTTTCTTGCTGTTTTTTCTTATCCATAATAGGTTAGATTGGCAAACCATTTCTAGTTCAACGGAACAAGATGAAAATCAAATGATAATTCTTGAGGGCCACTGTAGTACTAAAAATCCAAGGATCAAGAAATGGAGCCACTATGAAGAAGAACATACATAATACTGTATAATATTGATATTATTTTGCTGTTGACACTTAAGCCCTAAACAAAACAGAGCAAAATCGACCCCAAAGGCTAACAGTAAAGATGTTCTCAAGGCTCAGCTTACCTGTTGAACCAGTCATCTGTGTATCGTGGGTAGGGATAGGGGTCGTTGCTGCTGAAGTCATAACTTGCGTCAGAGTTCTGAAAAACACAAGGGATCTCAGGTCAGTAAAGCTGTAAGCACATAAAGGGGGCTGGTGCCTTAAACACACCATCCTGGATTTGTGTCTCCTCCTTGGAGGGTTGTGCCAATGCTCTGCATTTTTGTCTTTTGCACATATTTTTAATTATTATATATATTTTCATATACTGCAATCTGTGAGAGTAGCCCTTGCAAAACTGTGACAGGCTTACATGTGTCCTTAGAGCCTGTGACCCCTATTTCAAGCCTTCAAGGACTTGGTTAACGCGAGTCCAGGGTTCTCCCGAACAACTTCATTTTAAGCTGGGGTACCTCCTCTGTGTTAGCGGGCTCCACCTAGAATCCAGGGCTTGTGCTATGCTTCTTTGGTGCTTTCATTCACTGATGGCCAGAACACTCTAGTTCTTGTGTCCTAAGTGAGACAGCCGTTAGCGGTTAGTTCCTGCTTTATGCGGAAGGCTCACGTTCATACGGCTATTTCACATGGCCTACTTAAGGCCTGCCTCCTTTCCCGGCATATGTGCTAACTTTGTTCCCATGTCTCCTCCCATGTGTACAGCTAATCTCACTTATCATCTTTGTAAATGCCATGGAGAGTTTAATGTATGTCAGAGACTTAGATGAGGATAACAGCACAGTGCTGGCAACCCTGCTCTTATGCATCTTAGAGCTTAATTGGAGGAACAATCAGCCAAATGACTGAACAAATAAATATGTCATTGTAAACTTAATGTACACACCCCATAACCGCTAGGAGCATGAAATTCTGTCATCCTACAACTTCCTTTCTCTGCTGTGAGATTTTTGTCAAATAAATCAGTCGTGTACTATATTCAACAATCTTTAAGTGATTTTATACACGTACTTAGGTTTCTATTTGGTTTGTCTGTTATTTTTTTTTGCCTGTGCTATGCAATGCCTACTATTACTGAGTGAATAATCCTGCCCTTTCCCATTGCCTCCGCGGCCTTCCCAGGAAGGCTAGTCTGTGAAAAATTAATTTCTTTATTGGTTCTTCTTTTTGGGTTTTGCAAAGAAGACTCCAGATGGCTTTTTGAGTTACTTTGGGTTGGGAACGATATTTCATGCCTTCTTTAGTGTTCCTTGATTTCATGGTCCTGAGATATTTTTAGAAGTTGTGTGTATTCCTTTATGTGGTAAAAATATTTTAGCATGTGACTCACGTTAATTTGAAAAGCCAGTGGATCAGTGTTGTCATGTTTTTGGCAGGATATTGACTAATTCCAATTATTTTAGTTTTGATTTGTTGGATGAGAAGGGCTACTAGACACCATTGGTTGCAATGATCAGAACTATAGTACAGGCTGAGTACCCAGAATTTCCATCTCTGGAACATGGATGCTATTTGAGAACCGATGAGAGGTCAAAAGCAGAAGTAAATTCCACACCTGACCTCACTTTCATGGTGAAAAAGTAGATGTGCTGAACATATTGTATCAAATTTCCTTATGATCAATTCTCAAGGTGAGTATAAAACATAAGTGACTTTCATGTGCAGAGTTGGGTCCCATCTCCCGAACATCTCAAGTGTATGTGACTATTCCCAAATAAAAAACAATCTCAATCCCAAATACTTGTGGTTTTATGCATTTCAAATGAGGGATACTCAACTCATATTAATTTATTTAAATTAATATTAGTTTGAGTGTTCTCAGACTTGGCCCTTTGAGTCTCTTTCCCTTTTTCCAGAATCTAGGTCTTTTCTGTGATGGTTAATCTTCATTGCCAGCTTGACTGGATTTAGAATCTTCTAGGAGACACGCATGTAGATGCCTTTATTAGGGCATTTCTAGAGAAGTTTAGCTGAGAATAGGCAACCTAACCCAGTGATGGTTGAGGGTTCTTGACTGGATAAAAGAGAAAAAAGGAGAAGGAACAGGGATCAAGATCCTACATCTCCCTCTGCTTCCTGACTGCGGATACAGTGTGACCAGCTGCCTCACGATTTTACTGTCACGGTGAGCCACCATCGCCAGCAGACCTTCCCCGCCATGAGGATTGTGTCTTCAGACTGTAAGCTCAAACAACCCTTTGTTATAGTAATGAGACATGTAACTAATATCTCATAAAACTCCAGTCTTCAGAAGCAAGTCTCCTGTCTGCCTTGGGCGCAGTGGTGAGTAAGTTCCTAGATCTAGACCCCACTCCCACCACCCACAGGCTTAGATCCCAGGGAAACTTTATGACTCACAAAGTTTCAATCTTTGTCTGATCTATAGTCTTTGTCTCTGGAGCAATCTGCCCTATCAGTGCTGACATTTCTCTCCCTTGACTTTCTTTGAGATGTTTGTATTTCAGTTCTTTTTAAGAAAACTATTTTGAAAACACTTATTTGTCTTCCTAAAGTATGTTGTTACTTTTAAACTTCACTGAAATTTCTAGAAATTGAGCATTCTTATGTGAAGTGTGTAGGGCAGGGCAGGAATACTGAGAGGAACATAAGAATATATGTATAAATATATACTTATAAATACATATAATAATATTTATAAAACATACATATATTTATAAAAATATAAAAATAAGAAAACTGTAAGTATAAATATAAATACACATTTTTCTTTTCTTTTAGGCTTCAGAGTTGATATTAAGATGGAAGCAACAGATCTTGAAACACATTTGCTAAGTCTGGTTGGTTTCTCCATAGAAATGATCCAAATTCTCTGGTCTAGACTGAGCTGGCAATGGCACTCGGCACAATTAGCATTTGTGAGGTCCTTAGAGTGAGCCCTCCAAGTGCTGCCTTTTTCTTCTGAGCTGTGTTCTTGGAGTGGGGTGGGTACAGGCTGGAATGGCAACTTGACACAGGTCTCGGCTCATTCTATGACAGTGCCGTGGGTTAAAGACTATAAAAGTTCTGTGAGGGACCTCCTCTTACAGTACCAGGTCAGTCAGTCCTGCCCTTTACATCACTGACCCTCCTCCTCCATCTCAGAGAAAGAAAGAGCAGAATATTCTTGAGATTGGTGAGACCCAACTAGCTAGGAAGTTCCGGTGGTCAAGGCAATGAGGACCCGGGGTTTGGGCAGGAGTTTCTGAATTGACAGCTGATGTCTGGGGAAAGACAATGCTGAGGAGGACTTGGGGACGATGATGAGAGCTAGTACCATGACTCCTACCCCCCCTCCCCCCACTGAGCTCGTGTCTGAAGCTAGGGACAGGGAGGACTGGGGCACAGCTGAGATGACCAAGTTCCATTAGAGGAAAACAGATTCTCTTCACTTAAAAAAGACTGACCTTTTGCTTTTGTTTATATGTTTATGCCTGAGTGAATTTATGTGCACAGTTTACATGCAGGTGCCTACCGAGACCAGAGAGCATCAGATCGAGTGGACCTGGAATTGCAGGCAATTGTGAACCTGGTGTGGGTACTGAGAACAAAATTCATTTTCTACAAGAGCCATAATCACTTGTAACCAGGACGCCATCTCTCCAGCCCCTTCTGTGCTCGCTGCCTAAAGGAGCGTGCATTCTCCACTCCATCCTTTCCGGCACATACGCTCCATCTGGCTTTGGGGTTGAGGTCTTTTGACTCCCATTCCTGACTCTTGGATGCTGTCCTAGGAAGGGTAAGAATTAGAAGGAAGGCCTGAGAAATTCTGAAAACCTTGAAACTAAAATGCCTTGAGTCCCGTGGGCACTTTTATAAAAAGAAGAAAGACCTTGCATTGTCAGGGGTCAGATTTTCCTCAAAACAGATGGTGGTTTAGCCATCTGTTAGACCTAGCAGTTTTGTGGTTTTTCTCATAATTAATTAAGCCTTAGGTCCTTGGGTAAGAGTCTATGCTGAACTTTAAAGAAGGCCAACAGTGGGTGTTTTCTGGCCCCAAATCTGATGGTTTATAGCAAGAAAGGGAAAAAACAATGCTGTCAAAGGTTCTGTTTATGCTTTAATAGGCAAACCGAATCACTGATCAACGTGAACGACAACGTGCCTGCTGTAAAATTATCTGTGTACAAGAAGTTAAACTGGCCTTGAATCATATTGAACTTTCCTATGGCAGCCATAGAAAACACTTGAGAGGACGTGACACTGTGGTCAATCGAACACCAAAATTACTTCAGGTCTAGCTAGACGCTCGCTTAGATTTTTGTGACTTCTTCATAAAATACCTCGCTATCTTTTCTTGCTTTAGAAAATATGAGTTGTTTGGCAAATATAACTTAATCTTCCATGATTCAGGATTGTGGTGACTCAGGCGTCATTAAGAACTTGAATTATCATTGTGCCATTACACAGGTGGGGAAAGATTGGGCTGAATCCAGGGTGACCTCAGGGCTTCCCTAGAAGTCATGCCTGGAAGAAACTTCAAAGTACAGTTTCTTTTCTCTTCTCAAAGTTCACTATAAGGAGTGCAAGTCAGACACCTCTGGTGTTTCTGGTAATTCAATAACCAAAGACCGAGTTTTTGAATATTTGAATACATAGAAAGCAAGACTTACTTTACTCTTAGCAATATGGTTCAGTAATTTGAGTTCCAGCCAGTATTAGCCTCATGTATGCGTCACACAGAGGGTCAACACGCGCCCAGAGCTATGGAAGGACAAGGAAGGTACTGGAGGCACTCAATCTCACAGCCTCCTGTGTCTCAGACCCAGAGCTATGTTTGTGTGGCCATCCAAGGTGCAGGCTGACCAAAGGCACACTTCAGACGTTAGGGCCAGTATCACTGGGGCCCGCCTGGGAGGAAGATGGGGGCTCTGGAGCTCAGGGAACACCATGCTCACTGCCTCATGTTACAGCAAAGCTACTGAAGGCTGAAGATAGATGTTATAAGAAGCTTAAGTTGTCATGTCCATAGGCAAGGCCCCGTCCTAGGGTTCATAATCCCCAAAAGTCATTGGCTAAAGTGATCGAAATCCCACAGATAGATCCATCTTACTCTCAGCCATCTTATTACAAAAAACTTATTTTGAGCATACCACACACATAAATAATAAAATATGATAATATTTACCCCATTTTCTCCCTACATCTCCCCCCAGACTCCTCTAAAAAGTACTTTGACTATGATAGGCTTGGGTATCAGCTGACATGTTTTTTTTTTTTTTTTTTTTTTTTTGAGCACCAAGGAACAAATCTGTGGTTTAACCCTAAACTGAGAAGGTGTTATTTAGATTAGGGTATACAGTTGGGCAAGACATACCTCGCCCAAGGGGTACAATTGGGGCGGCAGCTGGGTTGGTGGCGCTTCAGGAAAGGGGGCTTGCCACCTTCTCATCCACCTGCCCAGATGAGCTCCTTTTCGGATTTGTTTTCCGTTTCGCAGTTCTCCAGGTGCTGAAGAGTTCGTGCTTCAGTCCCACACAAGGGCATTAGGTATGCGCTGGGGTATCAGTCACAACAAGAAATAGGTCTACGTTGCTGTAGTTACACGAGTCTGGACCTCAGAGAAGTCAGACGAGGGGGATAAGATGTCCCCAGTGAAATACAGTTCAAGACTCTTACGGAATGTCTCAAGCAGTAGGTGTGCGACTTGGGGATAGGGTGGCGTGTGATTAATCGCCGACACAATGCCAAGCTGCAGGAGTTCAGAATAAGAAACACCACTTTTGTCCCTTTGTTCTGGATTGCTACTTTCCCTGAAGGCATTTAACCGAATCGCCCAGCTAGGAGCTGTGTAACAGTATTAGCTGAAATTGCGCTGTGCTCACGGGCTAATGAAAGAGAAATGAGCTTCCCCAGATAGGCTTTAAACTGCAACCATATTGCCCCCGCACAAAGCTCATCTATATGGAAACTGAGCAACCAAATAGCCCAGTCCATTAGTGCCTAAAGAATTTTGCTACTGCGCCTACTTGCATCTAATATGGTCATGGCTGAACGTTCCCAACTGTGCCTATTTGGATTTTCCTCAAATAATTCCCCCACATGCACTGGTTTAATGGTAATGTTCAGCTCACTTTTGACTGAGGCCAACATTAAAGGGATTTATGTCTATATTAAGCCTGGTTATAAAACTTAATGAAATTTAACATTTCTCTAGCACTCCAAAAATTAAAAAAAAAAGAAAACTTAAAAGGGGATGTGTCGTCAGAAGTCTGTCTGCAATCTTCCTTCTAGGTGCTTCAGGTTTCCAAGGTCATTTGCTTCCCCTCTCTCACTACGCTCTCTGGTGGCAGATTTGACATCTCCTCTCACTAGGTCTTGTTCTTGGAAATTCTAGCTACTTCTCTAGCTACTGACCTAGAATCTAGGTACTAGGAAAGATGCATCCCAACAGCAAGGACCCCCGAGTATCAGCATGCCTCAAGCCACAGAACTGTGCCTGGACTGCTTGCATTTCCCAAAGCTGCTGAGCAGATCCTCGCTGTGATACTGGATGCGGCCCTAATCAGCAGGGTTGGGAGAGGCATCGGGCTCTAAATCTAAGAGGAGCTAGTGATAATAATAATAGCAATGATGAAAATTTCTAAAGGTCAACACATAGGGCCCTAAACTAACAGCGTCTTAATTGTTTTTAGAAGAAGAGAACACTTTTTTCCTTTAGATATTTCTCCAAAGCCCATGGAGTACACGTAGATGGAAGGGTGGTCAGTTGCTCACAGAAATAGCCAAGGTAGCAACTTGGAGTCCCCTTCATGATGACCACTGCCTGTCTGTGTCTCCTTGGCTTGTCTTCAGATCTTAAATGGCCTGTGATGCATATATTAGGTTAGACTGAAGAGGATACCCTCACACACATTTGTGTGTATGTGCATGCATGAGTGTGTGTGTGTGTGTGTTTTATGTATGCATGTGGGAAAGCCAGAGAACAATCTTGCATTGTGTTCCTTGGGTGTTGCCTGTCTCTTTTGGGGTGGCGGTGTGTGGAGGATGGTGAGGCAGGGTCCCTCTCTAGCTGGCCTGGAACTCACAGGTAGCCAAGAAGCTGTGTCCACGGCCCCAGCACTGGGACTGCAGGAATACCCCGCTGCACTACCTTTCTTTACACAGCTTCTGGGGATTGAACTCAGGTTTTCTGCTTGCTTGGCAACACTCTGCCACGCAGGCGAGTGCTCCCGGGGCTAACCTTCGGAGGCTGCTACTCATTGGAATTTGACTTCTAGAGTCCACTCTAAGCCAGGCTTTAAGACTCGGTGGGAAAAAGCATGCAACTTTATTTTAGCTAGTCACTGCTTCAAATGGAGCATGTCCTTATTCATACGTCTATATCGAGGCTGGCTGTAAAACTTAATGAGATTTAGCTTTTCTCCGGCACTCCAAACAAATATTATGGTCAGAAATGTGTTTGAAATCTTTCTTCTTCTATATGTGGAGTGAAAGTTATGGTAAGATAAGCAGTTTCATGACATTGCCACTCATGTAATTTCAATATTTGACAACTATATTTCTATATTTACTGGCCTTTCTTGGTGTTCCTTTAAGCAATTATATGTTGAAATGAAATCTCCAATGTGTTGGTAAGAATGTTTTTTTTGGAGTGACTGGGGTCATGTGGGTGAGGCCCTTGCAAGAGGGATTAGTGCTCTTTTAAAAGCACCCCCAGAGAGCTTGTTTGTGCCCCACCACAGGAGGATGGCATAAGAAAGCACTATCAATGAAGACTTGACCCTCACAGAAGCTGGATGTTCTGGTTCCATGATCTTGAACTTGCAGCTTTCTGAACTGTGAATAATTAACCTCTGTTGCCTAGAAATTACCCACTCTGAGATATTTTGTTATAACAGACAAAATAAACAAAGAAACTTGGTTCTTCTATGTGTTTTAAGTATTTAAAAAAGACCTTGAAAATGAAGGTCATGAGCATTTTGTTGGTTGTACACCTTGGTGCAATTCCTTTGAAAAGAAAATTGGCAATAATTCATCAAAATAAAAAATTAAGTATTTGACCTAATGATTCATCCCCAAGACCCTAAAAGTATACTTGCATATTTACATGTATTTATGTAAGTTACATATTTAATTAAATACTATATATTTAAATGTATTCAAGACATTTATGAGTATAATGTTAAAAGACTAAAAGTATCCCAAATAACCAAGACTGTGGATGAGTTAAATAAATTATAGTTCACTAAGATGCAAAACTCTGTACCTCTGGCAAAGGATGAAGTACAAGGCTTACAACGAACTCATTCCCAAGAAATGCCATTCAGTAAAAATGGCAACGTGCAGAGTAGAATGCATAATGAGCTTTCATTTAGATGGGAGGGAGTCATATATGGTAAATTCATAGACTACTCAGAATACATAGAATGTAAAGAAGCACAGAGGCCTTTTTATAGAGCTTCGCCTCTGTGGAGAGGCATGTGTCTGGGACGGAAGACATGGCTTTCACTGTATAACCTTCCAAGTGTACACGTTTGTCTTAACAATAACGGGAAATGCTCAGTGCTTCACTATCACCTCATGCAAGAGGCTCTTTCAAGCATTCTGGGTGTACTGGTTTTTCTTCACGATGATCTGACTTGAGCAGTACTCATTGTCACTCCCGTGCTGAGAGCACAGACACAGAGCCATGGAGAAGTTGAATGGTTGCCAGAGGTCATGTGGAGGATAAAGGGGAAAGCCAGGGTTGGGAGGGTGCGGTCTGGCTCCCAGGCCTCTTCTTCCACAACAATCTTTGTTTCTTCATATTGGAGTCATAACCATTACATTCTACTGCAGTGTTTGAAAGAGAAGAGCAGATCTCCACCCAATGAGAAAGAAGGACTTTACTCCATCCAATGAAAGAAGGAGTCTTTACTCTCAGGAGCAGTGACAGATCCTTTGATTTCAAACCAAGTGTACAGGTTGAGCAGATAGTTAACTGCTCAGTGAGTACCCATCACACTTGCAGGGGTCTTACCCTCATGACCCCAGTCATTCAAATCACACCAAGACAGGCTTTACAAGAGCTGGGGACACGAGTCTCTTCCTTTGCAAGGTCCGTTCATCATTCTTTAACAGCATAGTCTTATTTAGTGAACTCTTTCATCCAAGGTTGGTAGAATACATTTTAGGCCTAACAAGACAGGCAGGCTCCCAGCAAGGAGGCTCCCTTGCTTTCCAAACTCTTTTTTTTCTGTTGGTTATAGCATTTGTATGGAAGTAGGATTTTTTCCTTTAAATTACGATTTTGGAGTGGAGAGATGGTGCAGTGTTTAAGAACAGGTAGTTTTCTTGCAGAGGACCTGAGGACGATTCCCAGCACTCACGTTGGTCAGCTCACAGCCTACTGTGACTCCAGTTATCAGGGCATCCGATAAGCTCCTCTGGCCTCTATGGGCCATGACACTCGTCTGCACAAAGGCTCACACAAACCTGCATGCATACACACAATTAAAAAAGACCAATATCACTGGGGACTGAACGTCTCAGAAGGTGAAATCTTGGGCTCCCTCATTGCTTTTTCTTTCCCGGAAGGTTCTTCAATATCATAGACGGCTCCCGGTTCTTTTTTTTCCTTTTATTATTTTTATTAAAAATTGCCATCTCCTCCCCTCCTCCTCCCTCTTCCCTCCCCTCCCCTCCACCCATACCCCCACTCCCTCCCTCTCCAGGCCAAAGAGCCATCAGGGTTCTCTACACTATGTTGAGTCCAAGGTCCTCCCAACTCCCTCCAGATCCAGGAAGGTGAGCAACCAAACTGACAAAGCTCACACAGAGCCTGTCCTTGTCGTAGAGACCAAGCCCATCGCCATTGTCCTTGGCTATGTTG
The DNA here is from genome assembly GCF_903992535.2 of Arvicola amphibius. Lineage (NCBI taxonomy): Eukaryota > Metazoa > Chordata > Mammalia > Rodentia > Cricetidae > Arvicola > Arvicola amphibius. The sequence continues at coordinate 32,988,826 of NC_052051.1, forward strand.
GAAGCAGATAAGATTGCCGGGCATAAATTGGGAACTAGGGGGTGGGGTGGGATGGGGGCAAGGGGAAATGGGGGGAGAAGGGTGTGAAGGGGAGGATGGGGAGAGCTTGGGGGAAGGGTATGCTTGGGATATAAGAAGGGTAGACATGGGAGCAGGGAAGCAGATATCTTAATTAAGGGAGCCATCTGAGGGTTGTCAAGAGACTTTACTCTAGATGGGTTCCCAGGTATCCAGGGAGATGCCCCCAGCTACTTCCTTGGGCAGCTGAGGAGAGGGAGCCAGAAAAGGCCAGATCCTATAGCCATACTGATGAATATCTTGCATATCACCATAGAACCTTCACCTGGCTCCAGGTTCTTTTTTTCTTTTTTCTTTTTTTGGTTTTTCGAGACAGGGTTTCTCTGCAGCTTTTTTAGAGCCTGTCCTGGAACTAGCTCTTGTAGACCAGGCTGGCCTTGAACTCACAGAGATCCGCCTGCCTCTGCCTCCCGAGTGCTGGGATTAAAGGCGTGCTCCACCACCGCCTGGCTCCTGGCTCCAGGTTCTTAAGTAGAGTTTGAAACTCATTGGCCAGGGATCGAATTTCTTCAGTTGCTACTGTGGTATCTCTAGAATGACCACTAGGGGCTCACGTGGCAAAGGCTTGGTCCTTGTTTTGTGGTGCTATCAGAAGGTAGTGGGAGTCTTTAAGAGGTGAAGCCTCCTGGAGATCTGGGGCATGCCCCCAGGTGCACTGTAGGACCCCACTCTCCTCTTTCTCTTTCACTTACAGTCCTCAAGGTGAGCAGTTAGATATGCCTCCTCAACACAGGCTCCAAAGCAATAGTCAGAATCCTCCAAAACCATGTGCCAACATGGACTTTTCCTCTCTTTAAGTTATGTGAGGTATATCTACAGTAACAGGAAGCTGACTAACTCAGACGCTTAACTGTGGGCTTACCCCCACTCCAGATAATCTGGCGTTCTAGGGAAAGACTGTAGCCCCTTTCAAAACGGCCTTTTCTTCTTATTGTGGTGACCAAGTCTCTGTTAAGAGCTTCCTTGCTTGGAAGCCCTTAAAGCTCTCCAAACTTGGTAATTCTTCTCGTCTCACAGAGGCAAGCATTGGCGGAAGAAACATCCCGCTTTGGTTGCTTTGGTGGTGTGTTCCCTGACAGTCAACTCTGCTGTGCCAGGGTTGCTTTTCTATTTGAAATAGTGATTTGTAGTTTCCCCTTAAATCACACCTGTCTAATGTTAAGAAGTGAGTTAATGAGAGGAAGCATACCAGGTAAATGTTAGCACCGGTCACAAAAATCACAGCGAGGGTTGATAGATGGCTGGGAAGCCTTGGAAGAAAGTCATGGGGGAAATGCATAGCTCTGGCTCCCCCTGTTATCAGCAGGGTCAGCTTTTAATGTGGCCCTGGAATTACCCATCTACACAAGAGATTTGGGAAGAAACGGAAAAGATATTTTGTCCTTAGCTGCCATACTGGGGCTTGCTATGTTGACACAATGACGTCAGTCTTTTCTATCCTGAAAGGCTGTATGTCTTCAGGGGTCCCCTTCCCATTAACACATACATTCAGCGACTTGCTTATGTGACTGTGACAGACGTTCATGAACTACCTGATACTTTTCAGACATTGTGCAATGGCAAATCACTGTTAACCAATAATGAGCCCTCGGCTAGGCTGTTTACTAAACCTCAGGATGTCAAAAACAGCTGCAAAAGTTTTAATTGAGTCCGTGGTTGTCAGTTGGCTGTGATTCCTAGCTCAGGCTACATGAGTAAAGTCACCCAGAGCTGGAGAGATGGTTCAGCCATTAAAGGCTAGCAAGACATCAACGAAATCACCTGGAGGACTTTTAGAAACATGAATGCTGGGGGATGGGAAGATAGGTCAGTGGTTAAGAGTTCTTACAGCAGCCTCGGCTAATGGGAGGTTGATGGAAAAGAAGAGATATGGGACTTTGAAAAGCAGAGTCGGGCTGTGGTAACTTCATGGAGAGTTAGAAGAGGGTCACCTAGGGTGACTTCAGGGGTGCTTTGGGGCTTTAGGACAGAGGAGAGGTAGGCACTGAGCTGAGCATCCCTGCTGCTACGGAACTGGCAGGCTGCAAGGTGTAGGGGCAGTGAGGAGCTGGCTCATCAGGCCGTTCTTGGCTGGTTCTCAGAGTCCCCGCAAAGTCTTACGTCAGCAACCACATAAATTAACACCAAGACCGTGGAGACTCAGCTCAGAGAGGAGGACTGCAGGGTGGCGTGGCAGCCATGGCCTCAATTTGTCTTGTCAAGGTGGTGAGATATGAGTCAATTTGTGTTCCCTTCTTTCTAACTGGGCTTTCATCCATGCCGTAGGTATCTCTAGCATGGCCCCTTGGTGGGGGTTCTGCCTGCTTTGAGTGGCAGGTGAGGTCAAGGACACTACTTTGGAATCCAGATGTCCCAGGAGAGATGGAGTGACTAGTTTATACTTTCCCCACCTCAATGATTATACAACTTCAGTGTCGTCTGCCTCCTTTTTTTTTTGCGGCCCTAAAAATAGCAAAGTTGAGTTCACTGATAGCTGAGTCACCTCTTCCAGGGGGCTGTCCTGGGCAAGTATCATTTATTAGGGATCTCATTTTAAACACATTTTATAGACTGTTTTCCTTCACCTGTCAAAACCACAGCTATGTGGATATAAACATATCAGTCAGGGATCTGTTGTTGAGATATGCACACATCTATGTCTCAGATATGAATATCTGTGTGGATACTTCTGACCAGATCCATCTCACTTGAGCCTCAGAACAGGTTTGGGACTTGAACATTGTAATCTCCGTCTCACAGGTCAGAAAACAGAGGTTCAGTGAGGCTGTGGGCTTTGCCCAAGGTTTTTCAGCTAGCAGTGGCGAGGGAATGCTAGACCCGAGAGGTCCTCTGATGCAGACACAGCCATTCTTCAGCATGCCGAGTGACCTTGGCAATGCCTGTTGATGATAAAGGGGAGAGAAAAAAAATTGAGCCTACAAGACCTAACTATGCCCTGCCACCTCTGTGTGGAGCAGCAACTTCAAGACCTAAAATGTGTAAATGTCAGCAGGATGAGAACTAACCACGGGGAGCCTCAGAACTTTGAGTTCTGCCGACTTTCCTATCCATAATAAATTGGGCTCAAAGATGCGCCCACAGTCTTCTCTCCTCTGTCCTTGTGTTTTTCACAGTTAATCTATGCTCTTACCAGTCTTTAGGAAGGATGGCCTTCCGAAGAGAACAGAGGGGACCATGACCTTGGGGAATGAGTGAAAAGGAAGCACAAGGCAGCCCATAAACACGGCGGTGTTTACAGCTGAGGGAAAGCTAAGGGGATCCGTTCCCTTTCCTGAAGAAGCTGAGATTTACCTTTGACTGAGACCAATTTTAGGTTCCCTGCAAATGTGAAATGTAGCCAGAAGAGAGAGAAGTGATCCCCAACTGTTCTGGAGAAAGATTAAATGTGTTCCCATTTCCCTTCACAGCGATTCATCATTTTAATTGGTTTTGATGCCAAAAACTTTGACAGCATTTGCTGATGGGAATCCAACTTCATAATTCATAAACTATGGAAAAGTGATTACAGCCTTCGTTTGGAGGCTGTGCACATACTTTATTAAGTTGCTACAAGATGGGACGTTAGATCCACATTAATCACACCATCTCCTCGTGCTCTGGGTTCTAGCAGGTGAATTATGTACAGCAATCTCCCCGGGAGGGAAGTGTTCAGGCCTAGTCTCTTGGAAGATGACAGGCTCCCAACTTCTGGCATTTGCTCCCATCCCCACGGCCACCAGTGTTCTCAGCACTTTGAAGAACTAGGAGAGAACCTCTGCCCTCCAGGAGCTCAACATCTCCCACTCAGGATCATCTTCAGCATCTTCTCAAGTGTCTCATTCTCTAACACCAACACCTTTCTCTGGGGCCTGCAAAAGCCTCTGTCCCTCCTGGGCTTGTGTGTGTTGAGTTTCGTTTTGCATTTCTTCTCAGTGTTGAGCTCCATTCCTCAGATTGTTCTTCATCCCCAGAGCTATTAGCTCTGGCTTTTAAATTTCATCAAGGTGGTTGATAGTATGCTTCCTACCAGTTTCTCTCTAGCTTAGAAGTTGCCTTGTTCTAAGGGCCATATGGAATATGTTTCAGACTTCAGGGACATAAATGTCCTGGCTCACATCGGCCTTTATTTTGGGAAAAGAGTCACCAATGATACATAAGTGGATGTGGTTCTATTACAGCAGCCCCAGGAAACAGACTTGTGGCCCTAATGCCCCCTTTTCTACTATGCTGAGGGTGTCTCCACTGGTACCTGGCCATCCACTATTTTTATTCATCTGGAACTCTCTTCCTCCTCAGTGTGCTGAGCGGAAGTGAGCTCCCATGTCTCTGTTTAGAAGGGCACCCTCCACCTCCAGCAGGCTGCTGCTGTGTTGGTCCATAGCATGTTTGCTTTGCCGGTCACTTTGGCTGGTCCATGGGCGTGGACTGGGGCTTTGACTTGAGAACACTGGTTACACAGGAGATTCTCAAAACAAAACAAAAGCCACCACTACCATCACCACTGCCGCCACCACCACCACCACCACCACCACCACTACCATCAACAACAACAACAAAACAACAAAAAACATGTTGATGAATGAAGGGACAAATTATAGGAATCATCTGTTTGGTTGATTTCAATATATTCATCATTTTGGGAGCTATCAGAAAGAGCTCGCTCCCATTCTATACATTAAAGACTTTATTAAAATATAATGATTTGCTTTTGGAGTTAGACAGAACAATATAAGCATGCTTCCCAGAGCTTGAAAATGGTTGATATGCTTGATATTTAAGTCTTCACTACTTGTACTTTCATACAATTAAAATGTTGATACCAAAATGGCAAAACCACTTTGCTAAACCAGTATAATTTCTTATTGTTGTCTAAATCTCAGCCTTAGAGGCACATATTAGTGTAGTTACCACCCCTCGTTAAAGAAGCCTCTTTATGGCAAGTGGAGACCATTACAGACAAACACAACTGGGGACAATGCAGAGATCAGAGACTGTGTGTGTGTGCGGGGGGGGGGGGGGGGAGGCGCATCTCCACTGGATACATCGACATCACAGTTCCTGCATCTGTGGCTCAGGGACTATTGCAGAAGAGGGGGCCAAAGGATTGTAAGAGCGAGAACATTGGGGGAATCTCCCGTGAAAGTCTCTTCCAGAAACAACTGCATGAACAAGACTGGAATAACAGCAACGTCAGTGGAATGTGAAAGTAGAAGGAGAAAATTTCACGGTGTGCCACCCATTGACAAGGAACTACAGGCAATTAAGGTCTGCCGGGAGGAGAATTAGCTTCTCTCAGGAATGAACCCCCTTATCAGTTGTCCAACACAGAGTGGTCAGCCTTGAAATCACACACACACACACACACACACACACTCAACAGAATGTGAGTCTGTTTATATCTCTTTGCACACACACATAATGCATACACTTATATATGTATATATGATAATAATAAAGGAAAAAGAGGCTATCAACTTGAGAATGGGGCATGGGAGGGGACTGAGTAAGGGTAGTAAGGAAAGGCTGGAGGGAGAAAAGATAGGAGAGGGAAAGTGGTCCAATTCTATTTCAACAAAAGCATATTAAAATGATGATGTCTCTAAACCCCCTTTAGTCTATTTCTTTATTTTGGACACAGGGTTCTTCTATGTAGCTCAGGCTGGTCTGGCATTAGCTAGGTGTCCCAGGCTGTTCTCCAGCTATACAATTCTGCCTCTCCTCCTGAGGGCTGGCATTACATAGTTGACTCAGTGGACTCTGCTCCAGTTACCTTTGCTCAGATGTCGATATTATACCACTATCATTTATATCATGTGCATATTTTAATTGTATCTTGCTATTGTTATTTTAGAAAAATAAGTGGTTTCCAGGTTCTGGATATTACAAATGATGCTGCTATGAACATAGTTGAACACAAGTCCTTGTAGTATGAGTAAGCATCCTTTGGGTATATACCCAAAAGTGGTATTACTGAGTCTTGAGGTAGATTGTTAACTAATTTTTCAAGAAATCGCCATCCAAAGCAGTTGTACCAGCTTGCACTCCCACCAGCAATGCAGAAGTGTTCCCCTTACCCCCACATCTTCTCCAGCATAAGTTATCATCAGTGTTTTTGATCTTGGCCATTCTGACAGGTGCAAGATGGAATCTCAGAGTTGTTTTGATTTGCATTTCTCTGATGGTTAAGGATGTTGAGCATTTCCTTAGGTGTCTTTCAGCCATTTGAGACTCGTCTGTCGAGAGTTCTCTGTTTAGGTCTGTACCGCATATTTTATTTGGCTAGTTGTTCTTTTGATGACCAGTTTCTTGAGTTCTTTGTATATTTTGGAACTCAGCCCTCCGTCTGATGTGAGGTTGGTGAAGATGAAAGAGGTACAATTTAAAAATCTTCTTTTGAAGAGAAATTGTCATGAGTTCAAGTGTGTCAGGGATTGTATGGTTATGATAATTTAAGCTTTTCAAAATTTATAATAATAATTATTTTTTTTAGCTTTTTGGTTATAGATGCTCTAGCAGCCTCTCTCTCAGAAATCAGGCCAGACCTCACCTCAAGCAGCTCTTTCTCTAGGGCAGAGTTGACAGTAAAGCTTACTGTGCTGTATAGCCTTGCACTGTGGTCTGCCTTACATCTGCAAGGTAAGTTTATGGCCCTACTTAGTACTTGCCTCCATGTGACTTGACACATAGCCCAGGCTAGACCATGTGATCTGAAGCCTTCTTAGCCTCCCCATCCCCCAAATCAGTAAGAGTCAGAAATCTGCTTTGTTCTCCAGATCTGAAGGGTTTTTTCTGCCTGCAGCCTCCCATCATGCTCCTGGTGCCGGCAGTTCTCCCACTGAAGTTCATCTTCAGGCCTGAAGGCCTCCCACCCTTTCAAGGACCCATCTTCTAATGAATGTCTTTTTGAAGAGTGGGCTCGCACCAGCTTCTTTCCCTGAACACACATTTAACTCACAAAATCTGGGAATATAATCTTACATTCTAAATGCACACTTAACATCCAAATGTGTAAACTGTATATATTTTTTAAAAGATCAAGTGGAAAAATAGCTACAATTTCATTTAAGCTTATTTCTGTTTCTAAAGAAAATCTCAAGAATTATTTGCTTAAGAAACATTTATAAAACTTTTAAGATAGAGTTGACCAGGGGACAGGAAAAAAACGAAGTATCTTGACTTAGATTGATAAGGCACAGGGGGGATAAGTTCAAGCACCCATTGACTGAAAGTGTCAGAGGACACAGCCTAAGTTCCTTATCCAATACTGGAGACACAGCTGGATGGGTGCCAATGGGGCACAAAGGAGATTTTTTGGGGGGGGGACAATGAGCTTTCTTGACCTCTAGAAAATCAGGCTCTTTTGGTCCCCATACACTCTAGGGATGGTGACATTTTCTAAAGATTGAGTAGCAGTTGGGTTACCATAAGAAATCTTAGTTTCCTATAAAAGCAAAGAGGTTTTATTTCTAATTGTGCAAGCTGGATGTTGTCCAAATGTCCCAGCGTGGAGACTGGTGTAGCAAATCATGGCAGAGCACACAATGGAATGTCAAACAGCAACCAAAAGATTAAGTGACCGATATCATCAACTGCACGAATTAATCACACATATACCCAAAGGACAATCGTCCCTATGACTTTCTAGAAAAGAAGACACTGTAGAGGATGCTAATGGATCTGTGGTTGTTAGTGATGGGGGAAAGGGCTGACAAGAAGGGGAGCATCAGAGCATCTGGGCGGGGGGCAACCTGAAAGGAACAGTTGGCTTTTTGATTGTGGTGCTATTTATATGATTTTATGTTGTCAAAAGTCACAGCATGGTGTACCCAAACTAAATTTTATCTTTTGTAAATAAAATTTAAAAATGAATTGAAACATAGGGATTGGTTATCAGACTAGTTTTATGTAATTTAAAGTAAAGTGCCCATTTATAAGTTTGGAGACTCTCTTAGAATTACTTCCAAAAAAAAAAAATTGGTCTGATTGCTCCACAGAGACAGCTGACCCAAGCTAATGGGAGCTCACTGACTCTAGAATAATGGCTGGAGAACCTGCATAGAACTGAACTAAGCCCTCTGAATGGGGTGGCAGTTCTGTGACTTGGGCAGTATGTGGGGCCACTGGCAGCGGGACCAGGATTTATCTCCAGTGTATGAACTGGCTTTTTGGAGCCCATTCCCTATGGAGGGAAACCTTGCTCAGTTGGGGTACAGAGGGGAGGGGCTTGGTCCTGCCTCAACTTGTTGTGCCAGACTTTGTAGATTCCCCATGGGGAGAGTTACCCTTTCTGGGGAGTGGGTGACGGGTTGGATGGGAGAAAGGTGGAAGTGAATGGAAGGAGGGGAGAGAGGGGGAACTCTGGTTGGTATGTAAAGTGGAAAAAAAATCTTTTCAATAAAACATTTAAAAACATTGTTGTGATTGCTGACAGTGGAGGGGGTGAGGAATGCCTGATGAGGTGGTAGTCCTCAGGATGCTAAAGAACTTCCTAGGTCTTCAGGCAGCTTCATCATGGAAACAGACGAGCTCACTTTGTTCCGGGGTCAGGCTCTCTCAGGTTGAGAAAGAGCTTAACTCCCTTTAAGGCCAGCAGAGCCCTGGAGCTCTAGCCAAACTTTAGTTGGGAGGTGTCCTGTTTCCTGGAGGGTCAGTTATGTGAGGTGGGCTCTCTGCGGGGTGGAGCCTCTCCTTCTCAGAGCCAGCATGCGCTCTAGACTCTCAGAACTGCATGAGTTTCCCAGCTCAGCTCGTGCCTCTGTTGTTCCTCATTAGCCTGCGTTGAAGCTGAGGCTTGGCTGGCGAAGGAGGACCCCTTCAATTCATCTTCATTTCTGGCTAACGGCAGCAACTGACACAAGACTGTGTCTATCCTTAAATTTATTAACTAGCACATGATCGAGTCAGATCCTCTCAACCCTCGTCAGTGGCAGTATTTCAGAGGCTTTAAAAAAAATCTTGTTTTATTTTTCATTATGGATATTTCAAGGCGGCATTTAGAAAATAAGACCCCGCTGGACTCAGATCCACTGCTTTTCCGAGGAGGTTGGACAGTTTCTCATCATCGCTGCTAACTCTGGACTGACCTCATTTCTTGTCTCTTTGAGAGCAAAATGGGAGAGGACTCTCTTGAGATGACTACGAAATATCCAAAGAATATCTTGAGGAGGGAATTAAAATAAAAATCGTGTAACTTCATAATTAAAATCGCACATGCTCTTTGACCCAGCCATTTCACGTGCAGAAATTTTGTTCTAATGGGGCAGTCACACACGCTTGTGAACATCCTCCATGCAAGTCGTTCGCATTTATACCACAAAGCTTTAGAGGAAAGCCAAGACATCAATCATTATGGGCTGCTTAAATAAACTATGGTGTATCCATACTGCAGGAGAGAATATGCTGTTATATAGAAGAGGAGGTGGCATGGTAATGGGAGGGACCGTAGGACTCTGGTTTTAGAAAGAGAAAAATCTAGAAGGTTTCACACAGAACTGCCTCAGTATCCAAACTGGAAAGTGAGTGTGGTTTATAGGGGAGGAAGAAGTGAAGAAGAGATGAGGGAAACTGTAGGTCTTTGTTGATTATTCTTCTGTGAGTATTAATCACAATGAACAAGCACTAGATTCTACGCCAAAAGGCAAATATGGATAAACTTGGCAGAAGGATACTTTCCTAAGAATTCATTAACGATGCTCGGACCTTGGCAGTGTGCACAGGGACAGAGGCTCTATGATTTCTCGTTTCTATGCTTATAGAGATCAGGGGAAAGGGATGGATGAGCTGGCATCTCACTGGTGGTCAGTGGAAAGGCTGAGATGTGAGGTTCCTGGGGCTGGAATAGGTTCTCTCTTCCAACCTTAGCACATTCACAGGGCATTTTCAGTAATTACCGATTTCTGAATTGGCTCTATTACTAACAATTACTCTGAAAGTCTCTTTTTTGTAGGTGTAGTTTCTGCATAGTAAACTGTGTGATTATAAAGGCGGCTGGATGCGTACAAAGTAGAGGCATTCATGCACAATCACAGTCAACCAAGACTTTCATCACCTTGGAAAGTTCGCTCACCACGCAATACATTTTGGTACATCTCTAGGTGTCTCTGGCAACCACCGTGTTGATCCCTACAGTGTCTAGTCCTGCTGGTTTAGAATACCTTGTGGACGGCAGCAGGTACGTATGCGTTCCTTTGGTGTTTGCCTCTTTAGCTAAGATAACGCTTTGTCATTTGCCTATTTGTTGTTTCTACTATTTTTTATTTTGTTGTGAGATAGTATTTTGGGGTATGAACTTATCACCCACCAGTCTTATTTACCTATTTACCTCCTGATGGACATTCCAGGTCTTCCATTTTTGCTAATACAAGTGGATGCCTTCCTATGAGTATGTGTTTCTGTTGTTGGTGGGTGCATGTTTGGGAGATGTGTGGGTGAGTTGGAGTTGGTAGGAAGCTGTTTCCCTGGGGGACACTGTAGTGTGGACATTTGTACCATCGAGGTTTGGGGTAGCAGACAGGTTTGGCTGTCTTTAATATCCACTCCTAGGTGAGCCTGCAGGGGTTTGGTTTTAGAGGAAGGATCATAGAAGGGTTCATCAGCAGTAAGGCCTAACTGAGCCCTTATTCCGGTCCCCATGCCACCTTAAACTGCAGAGGCAGAAGATAAGTCCCTGGAGCTGCAGAGTCTAAGAAGTTCCCTGTCTTACTTTTCTATGACAAAACACCATGACCAAGGCAAACGTATCAAAGAAAGCATTCGATCTGAGGGCTCATGGCTCCAGAGACTTAGAGCCCGTGACCATCATGGCTGGGATATGGCAGCAGGCCGAGAGACATGGTGCTGGAGCGGTAGCTGAGAGAGTACATGTTAAAACAACAGCCATGAAGGAGAGAGCCAGCTGGGGATGGCAAAGGCTTTTGAAACTTCAGAGCCCACCCACAGTGACACCCCCCCCCCCCCCCCCCCCCCCCCCGCAAAACTACCAATTCTCCCAAGTAGTTCCACCAACTGCGGACCAAGCACTCAAATGAATGGTCCAATGGGGTCCATTCTTATTCAAACTACATTCCAAATCCTGAGAACACGTTGTTATTGCTTCCATGTGCCCAGGAACACTTGTTTTTTTTCTCAGATTCAGCCTGTTGGCAGCTCACTTGAGCGGTATCCCTCGGCGTCTCTACCATTCTTCCCAATATCAACCACTGGGTATGAGCCCATGACCCTGACCCTTGCTATTCCTTCCAAGATCTTCTTTAGTTCTTGGCACTCCCAACTAAGCATTTTCCAGAATGGGTTGTGCTATCCCTGCCACGGGCTGCACATAGAGGACCTCAGGCATATGACATATCTACTTTTATTAGCATCCTCTTCACATGGCAAGTGAGGTTGTCAGCTATGGAGGCAACATGCAGCTTTCAAATGACCTGCTAAGGCGAAACAGCGTGTCAAGTGAAAACGGTTACATAAATAAAAGCTCAGTGGGTTACAAAACCCAGGTTTGATCTCATGTTTAGAAAAACCTCAACTCTGGTACAATTCCTCATTAGCTGCTAAAGACGCTCCAAGTGACTTGGTTGATGATGATAATCACGAGAGATTTACTAAGCTCCTGCTGTCACTCTGAGTTTAATGAGCCTCCAAGTAGATATGGGTTCCTGCTTGGGATCCAACATCAATGTCATGGTTGCTAAATATACACCCACCAAAATCTTTGTAATACCCAACACTCCACGGTGTGTAGAGGATGTGAGCATCCAATTAGTCCAGAAGCAGTGCTGCATGCTTTCTGATTAAGTCATAAATGCTACTCGGAGCTCTCTGTGGGCCAGCTCAGGTCCTATTGATGTTGAGGGAGGCATTCAGTGTGCTGCTCATCCTGAGTCTCTCTTCCATTGAGGAGACCCCTTCAGGATCCAGTGCCTGGCTGACCAGCTTCCTAATGAGACCTGTACTACTGGACAACATCTTCATCTGCTCTATTTAGAGATATTGGTCCTGCTTCTATCATATCATTTTAAGTGCTGAGTGTTCCTGAGGACTTTTTTTTTTTTTAAGAGGAAGAGGTTTATGATTGATTACATCATTTTTTCCATGTTTATTTAGGTCAGAATAGCTCTCCGGAAAGGAAATTTTCTCCTTACTGGCCACATTGAGAACAGGGCCGCACAGTGCTCTGTTAGTGCAAGGTTGACCCTCAGCTTGAGGGGAAAATGCTAGAACCTATTTCGAGTTTGCTTAAGATTTCTAGGTATTTTATTTAAATCATTGTAAAATGATGACATATAATTTACTTTCTTAACTATGTTCAGTGCTGAGTTCAGTAGTGTTTAAATACATCAGTGTGGGGCTGGAGACATGGGTCAGTGTATGAGAGCACTGACTACTCTTCCAGAGGAACTGGGTTCGGTTTCCAGCACTCACATGGAAGTTAACAACTGTTTGTAACTAAAACTCCCGGGGAATCCAGTGTCCTCTTCTGAACTCCAAAGGTGCCACATACACTGGATGCACAGACATACAAGCAGACAAAGCACCCACACCCATAAGTTAAAAAGGAAAAAAAAAACGTAAGCTACATTAGTGTGTAAGCAATCTCTAGAACATTTGATCTTGCAAACCTGAAACTGTGAGTCTATTATACAAGCTTCTTCAACTCCACTTCCTGATTCTAAGAATTTGGCTACTCCAGAAAACTCACGTAAATGGGGTGTGTATGCCTTTTGTGATTGGCTTATCTCACTAAGCATAATGTCTCCAAGTTCATCCACGCTGTAGCCTCTCAGGGTTCCTTCCCCCTTAAAGCTCTGAGGTATTCCACTGTAATGTTGCCTTTTGCTCCTCTGTTTCCATGTTCATCAACCCTTTGGTTGCTTCTTTATCTTGGTTCTGGTGAAGAAGGCTCTTACGGACACAGGCATGCATTGTAACCTTTTAAATATTTATGGTACATCATCTTTTAGGATTGCCTTTCTTTTATAATATGTACAGTAAGTGATTATGGTAGCAATACATATCCTGTGTAAAAAAATAGCCACACAGTTACTGGAAGAGCTCACAGATAGGTGTGTTAGTAGGGCATTTAGAGTCCCACTTTTAGGACTTTGTAGTTTGGCAGGAGCTGTTGGACAACCTTTCAGAACCTCTTGCTTTTAGCATTTCGGTGCACATTGGCTCAACTTGTGTGAGACTACATTTTCTCTGGGCTTCTGGAGCCCCATCTGCTTGTGACTGTAGCAGCCCAGGGGACAGGCCGCTGCTCCTCTTCTATCCTATTACTTGGCTGTTACTTGACGGCTGGTGGGAGTGGGTATATCAATGACCACAATTTTGCTCCACCCATTCTAACCTGTGTGCTAGGAACGTTGGTTACCAGTGAGCTGCAGCTGCTCACAGTGAGACTCTTGCATTGCCCAGTAAAGCCACACCTTCCCTATTTATTCCTATGTTCCTCTACCCATGCTTCCTGGACTAAGTCTAAATAACACACTGCTCTGTGACTCTGCCCCTCAGTATCTGCTTTGGGGAACTTGAAATAACAGTGGCACATGGACACAAAGCCTTCTGAAGCCACTTAGCTACTGTGCTGAGTGCAAAGACGGGGTTTGCTTTATCAAGAGAAGATTGAAACAGATTCGAAGTACTTGGCGATCATATCCTTACAAAAGCAATCCAGCTTTTGCTTCTTAATCTGGGATTTTATTGGAGAGGATGAGTGTTTTGTACCAACAAGCAAGTTCTGTCCCGGAGACATGTATAACTTCACACCAATTGCCATCCAGCTAGAGACTGGTCCAGCGAGGACTGGACTCACCCTGAGCTTTCTGGACTTATGTATTTAGTAAAACCTGTTTCTGTGTTTTGATCCATGATTGTTCAGATCTGAAGGTTTCAGCAGATCTTTTCTTTCTTTTTTCTTTTTCTTTTTTGTTTGTTTTTGAGACAGGGTTTCTCTTTAGTTTTGGAGCCTGTCCTGGAACTAGCTCTTGTAGACCAGGCTGACCTCGAACTTACAGAGATCCACCTGCGTCTGCCTCCTGAGTGCTGGGATTAAAAGCGTACACTACCACCGTCCAGCTAAGCAGACCTTTCCTTAAAGGATCAAGTAGCAAACATCTCAGGCTTTGCAGACTCCATGGTCTCTGTCACAATTGGCCTTTATGACATGAAAGTAGGCATCGCCAATAAGTAAACAGGCTGGATGGTCATATAGCTCAGTGGTGGGGTGTGTGTAGTGGTGGGGTGCGTATTTAGTGTGCGCAAGGCTTGATGTTGAGCTCTAAAAAACAAAGGAAGTGAGGGTGGCTGTTTTAAACACAATTTTAGTTTTTCTAAAGCCAGTGTGTTTGGATGGGGTTTGGATTTGTCAGCCCCCAGGCTAGATTACAGAGCACAAAAAGGCCTCCTTTTCTCTGTTTAATGGTACTACCTCACGCTGTGTAAATAGGAAATCATTTATTTTTAAGTGCTATTTTGTTAGTTAAATACAGTTTTCAGCTTTTTTTTTCTTTTTAGACCGAAAGGACAGCTTGCTGGCCCTGGGATATCTCGCTAAGATTTGTCTTCCTCTTAATCAACATACTATGCTGCCATACGTGGAGGACACTGATCATGACACATAGTGACACACGCAGACAAGACTTTCCCGCCAATACAAAAATGAAACCATGCATTTTTCATTGTGTCAATGTCAATTATTTGCAATTTAGCACTCAATATTATTTTCTATATTAATTTCAACACAGTGGAGTGCGTCTAATTTGGAATGATAAAATCCATTTGCATTTAGATTGATATTTTAAGCACTCCCTCTGAGGAACTGATAGCATCTATGATTGTAATTATCAGCGTTGTTTCTAAGGCAGGTTTGTTTTCCCTTGGCAAGATCTGTAAATATGGGCATGGATTTTCACATTGATCGGGAGGACACTAAAATGGCCAGTTTCTGCCGAGTCCTGTGAGTTGAGTTCCTCTATTTGGGAATTCCCTTCTACTGGAAATAGAAAACAAAGGAAGCCTCTTAGCTAAGACCAAACCCACGTATATCTTTTCTTTTTAGTTTTCAAAATCATTTGACTACTGATCCTACTATAGAAGCAACCCTGGTTATTTTTTAGCCTGAGAAGGCAAGCCTTTGGAAATCAAGCTGCAATTGCACTAACGAGTGGAAAGCAATGAGAAACGCACTCCTACTCCCTTCTCTAGTTCTTCTGGTTTGTTTGGGGCTGAACAAGGCAGTCCTGCTGAGAGGGGGGGGGATCATTTATTCCTCAGCTGCAGGCCATAAAGAAATACAACAGTTCTGTCCCACCAGGAAACATGAAAACACAATCGTTTCCGGATTGGGGGATTCTGGGTGGGGCAGACAACGGCTTATCTTTTGTAGTGAGATGCTGGCTGGCGGTGATCCAGGTGTGAATAAATAATTCCTGCTCTCAGCACAGCTAAAGGAGGAGCTGTGAGAGAGAAAGCATGGTGTGTTAGTTACGGGTCCGTCGTTGTGATGAGATGACCAAAGCAACTATAGGAGTTGTTTATTCTGGGCTCACAGTTCCAGAGGGGTAAGACAGCATGATGGTGAAGGGGAGGTAGCAAGTGTCGGGTGGCTGGAGCAGCTGAGGGCTCACATCTTGAACCACAAGCTTGAGGTCACTGAAGTCTCCAAACCCAGCTCCAGTGACCCACCTCCTCCAACAAGGCCACACCTCCTAGTCCTTCCCCAACAGTTCTCCCAACCGAGGACCAAATATTCAAATCTATGAATGTATGGGGCCCATTATCATTCAAACTACCACACATGTCCAGAGGAAAGGGGACAGGCAAAAGAAAGAATTTTTGATACCTGTGGTGAGTCCTTATCAATTGTTTCCTCTGCCCCGGCTACCTGCTATGTGGAAGATAACAAGGTGACTCTGACAGCTAAGATGGTTGATGCTCCAATGGGTAGGCATCCCCAACTTCATCCTTCCTCCCCACAAAGAAAGCACTCACATAACTACAGACTGTGTTAGGAACTGGGAAATGACTAAGCAGCATACGGTGCTGAAATCGAGATGGACCTAACAGTGGAGGAAACTGAGGGAGAGTTGCGCATTTCTTAGATGATGCAGCAGGAAAATGATTAAAAGGCTGTGGAAGCCAGGCCCTCTTTTGTCTCACAGGGAAGGAGAAAGATGTTAGTTTAAGGGCAGGGGAGCCATTAGGCGGGTTTAAGTAGGGGAGTGACAGGGCTTTTTTCTTTTTTTTCCGTTTCTGGTTGTTTGGGGCAGAATGCGTTCAAAGAGTGAGAACAAGATGCTTTTGTGGATGTGAGTGATCTTGGCTCGGTCCAGGATGCTTAGGACAGAACCGGAGAAGTGACTATGGAGGAGAGAGTGGGTGGGCTGGGGGAAGGGAGGAGGAAGAGACTCGGGTGTTTGGGAGGCTCTTCACTGTGTTGCTGGCAGTGGCATTTGCAGAAACGGGGTGACTGGAGAAGGTCAGGTTGAGCGAAGGCGGAGACAAATGGTGAGCTGTGTAAGGGCAGATCTCCAGCCTCTCCGGTCTTCAGATTTCTGTTTGTGACAGATGAACAAGAAAGTGCCCACGTCTGAGGTACAGCTCCGTGGCAGGACTTTTGACTGCACAAACCATGTATGTATTTGGTATACGCTGCAGAGTAAATGTGATAATGCATGTACCATACAAGGCCAGAACACTGTAAACAGCCACATTGTATATCCTTGTTGCTCAGGAGGAAGCAAGAGCAGCAAAAGGGATGGCTCTACAGGGGCTAAAGTATCAGCAGCGGAAGGCAGGGAGCAGAGGTGCAAACACAGTGTGGACCTTGGATTTTGTTGAGTCACCATCAGCTCTACAAGAAGGGAGATGGACTTGTGAATTAAAGAACTCTCCAACCAAACTGTCACGTAGTATTGGATAATCATGCCTGCTTGTCTGCGATTAGCTGGTGTGGTCTTGAACACAGAGAATGTGTAAGGTGCCTGGTAAGGATCCTGTCAAGGTTCTTCCTGGATCAAATGGCTTAGTATCAATCTGGTCAACATCGCAGACACTTGTGCAGGGCCTGTGGACTCTGCACTGTGCCTCTAAAGGAGGGAAGAAAAGATGGAGAAAAGGAGGTAGGGAGAGAGAGAGACAGGAAGAGGAAGATGAAGATGAGGAGGTGGTGGTGGAGGAGGAGATGATACAAGGCAGGTCCAGCATTTTGTACCTGAACAGTTTCATATCTTTAATACTCTGGGGAATTCAACTGATTTGTTCTTCACTCCCTACATCTGGAAGTAAAAGAAGCCATGTCCCTTCCTTGAACCTACCTGGTGGTTCTCCTTCCCTGTGAGGCCAAGGATGGCCTAACTTTAGTGGCCTTGTCAACCTTTTTCTAATAATCTAAGATCTGTCAGATTCTTCCGCTGGTTTCCCCATTGCTTTCTTGAGCTAGGCTTTTTCTATGTAACTCAGGCTAGCCTGGAACTCATGACAATTCTCTTGGTCCTGAGATTACAGGTGTGAGCCACGATGCTTAGCTTCAACTGATATGTATTTTTGATAGATCAACAAAACCTGGTATTCGTACATGAAATATGCATAGTCATCCTCTCCCTTTGACCATGAAGGTAGTCCTAATCTTCTTGGGAAAGGCAACCTCCACTGTTTTAGAGACGGGGCAACTGAGGACCACTAAACAGTGCTTTTTTTTCTTTGCAGCAATTCTAGGGGAGACTTCAAACATTCAGAATGTCTTAGACGTACGCCAAACCACTTATTTAAAAACCTGGCAACGTTAGCTCTGAAAAACACAAGCCCTCTCTCTCCATAGCTTAATGAAAACATCTCCCACACACCGCAACAATCTCATTCTTCCACCCAGCAGATCCTGTATTGTGCAGAGGGTATGTACAGGCTCCATGGGAAGCACAGACCTCACACGATACCAGGTCTATGTTAAAGAACACCGCTAAGAGCCCAGCTCTGGATTCCTGTGCTTGGCTTCAGGTTTTAATTATTGGTGGGTAGTTAAGGGTTCTTTCCTGTTGGTTAGGAGCTAGCAAGGTTACCATGGCAGAAAAGCTAATCTTATTTATTTATTTTTTGTGTCAGAGACTTTTTTCTTTTTGGCTTGGCCACATATGATGAAAATTTTTGCTTAGCCCAAATCTCGAGTCTGCTCAGCTGTAAACTCAGCATCCTCCAGTTCCTCAGGAGCTGCCCCTGAGACTTTGATTAAGAAGTTAGGGCAGGGAAACCAGCCAAGCCTAGATGTAATTACAGTCAATGTCCTGAAGGGGGCGCAGGAAGATGTACACATTCTTGTTTGTTCACCCTAACACAAGAAACCAGCCTAATGGTAGCCAAGAGGGGATGGGACATCCCAAGCCTATCATATTTTTATACCTAAAGGATAACAGAGGCTCTAATATCTCTCCCTGCAGCAATTAAAAAAAAAAGAGCAAGTGTTGTAATTGGAGTCAAAGCCAGCCCAAAGCAAGGGAGAGGACAGAGAAAATAGCCCAAAGTCACGTCAAAATATCTAAATACACACCTCACTTGTGAGAGTGGCTCTTGCAGCCACGTGGACATACAGGAGACCCGAGTTCCAGGATTCACTTTGCTCTAACCTGAACCCAGACCTCGGATAATCCACTGACCACCCAGGCCTAAGGTTTTGCTCTCTGTAGAGTGAGAGTTTAGGCTAGGACACCTCGAAGCTCCTCGACTGATTACGACCTTAACATCAGCACAGCAAGGCCCATCTGTCGGCATCTGCAGGGCTTTCGTTTTAGCCATGTAACTTAGGGCCTTGAACAGAGACAAAGATTCTGCTGACTGTGTATTGTTGGTGCGTCCTTAGAACACAGACACCCAGGAGCAGGAGGCAGGAGCACCTAAGTTCAACAACTCATTCTTTAAAGCAAAACATTTCTTCACCAATTTCACCAAATATCCCTAGACTCACACCCACGTCAACCTTAGTCTGAAGCAGTTTCAGCTTTGAGGGCATTCATGCTGGAGAAATGGGGAGGACACAGGCCCTGCCTGTCTATAGAATGAGGCCTGAGAGAGGCCCATGGAGAGGGTTTTGGTCACATGAGTTGTCTTAGTGTGTTGTGGAAAATTATTTTAAGGTGTGTTAATTTGTTTTTGCTGAAAAACATTAGTTTTAATGATGCAAAGACATGTTGCCTTCTTTTATGTTGCGTTTGTTTAACTCTGTGAAGCTGTGTTACTTTGCCTGTCTAAAACACCTGATGGTCTAATAAAGAGCTGAACAGCCAATAACAAGGCAGGAGAAAGGATAGGCAGGCAAAGAGAATAAATAGAAGGAGAAATCTGAAGAGCCGGAGGAGAGAGCTAGAACAAGGAGAGGAGGACATCAGGGGCCCACCACCCATCCACCCAGCTACCCGCCACCAATCACCCAACCACCCAGGCAGCCACCCAGCCACCCAGCCACCCAGCCACCCAGCCACTCAGCCACCCAGCCACCCAGCCACCCAGCCACCCAGCCACTCAGCCACCCAGCCATACAGCCACCAAGCAAGAGTGAAGGATGTATGTACAGAAGTAAGAGAAAGGATAAAAGCTCAGAGGCAAAAGGTAGATGGGCTAATTTAAGGTAAGAGTAGCTTTCTAGAAACAAGCCAAGCTAAGGCCGGGAATTTGTAAGAAAGAATAAGATTCAGTATATTTATTTGGGAGCTAAGTGGCACCCCTCCCCAAAGAGCCCCCCAAAGCCAAAGAGTAAAGATAGCAACAACAACAACAACAGTGTCCATTGTTGTCTTGCTCCCTGTGTCTACTGAGGACTGAGATCTACTAGATTTCCATCTGGAAGAGTTTGGTGCTCAGGCAGGTCACTGTTGGCTTCAGAACCGGCTGATTTGTGTCCCCATGAACTTCAGGGGTAGACTAGATAGTAATGCTCCACTCTCTACCACTGGTGAGATTTGAGTGTTCAGCTCTCCTCTAGCGGAGGGAACATAGCGTTTCTAGTTAGGAAGGCCTACATCCATTTCCTCATGTGTGTGTGTGTGTGTGTGAATGAGTGAGTGTGTGTGTGTGTGAGAGAGAGAATGAGTGAGTGTGTGTGTGTGTGTGTGTGTGTATGTGTGTGTGTGTGTGTATGTGCCACAGCATGGATATGGAGGTCAGAAAGCAGCCTGTGGTGTTGATCCTTCTGCCTTGTTTAAGAAAGGGTCTCTTGTTGCTCACTGTTGTGTATGCCAGGACAGCTGGCCCACAAGCTTCCATGAGTCTCTTCTCAGGAAAGGGGCTGCAATACAGATGCTTGGGCTACTGCATCCAGTTTTTATGTAGGTTCTGGGGATCAGAACTGAGGTTGGCAAGCTTCTGTGGAAAGCATGTTACCCCCTGAGCCATCTCATAAGCCCCTGTATTCTCTTTCTATTGTTGCTGTAACATAAGCTTAAATAGGGGCAAATAACTCGTATTTAGTATCTTAGAATCCCACAGGGTCTGGATCTTTTGGGCTAAAATCAAGGTGCTGGCTGGGCTGTGCCTCTTTGGTGGGATCCTAGGGTAAAACCTGGTTGCTTGCTTGTTCAGATTGTTAGTAAAATTAGGTCCTTGTGAGGCTGAGGTCCCTGTTCCTTTGATGCTGCCAATAGGACTATTTTCAGTTTCCAGAGGTCACGCACACCTTGACTTATGTCCCTTCTTTCTACATTTAGGGCAAGAAAATGGGTTGAGTCTTCATATCCTGAATCTCCTCTGCCCCTTCACTGACCTTCATGCCTCTTTTGAATCTGATGTCTGCTCTAGTCTCTTGTTTTTAAAGTATCTGTGGTTGCATTTGGTGCAGCTGGTGCCAGGGTTAACAGCAGATGTAGCACCTGGCACATGTTCATGAGTTGAATGTGTGGATCTCAGATAATGGCACTGTGGGAGATTGTGGAAGCTTTAGGAGATAAGACCTGACTAGAGGAAGCGGGTCCCCGGGAGCAGGCTCTGGGGGTTCCTCGGCTTCCCCCTGCTCAGGTCATACCGTCTGTTTCTTGCTCATCCGTGAAGTGAGTTCTTCTCTGTTTAATGTTCCCACTGTTTGGATGTTCCCCTGTTCAAGCTCTTGGGACCAAGTGAGGATGTAGTGAACTCTCCCAACATGTGAGCAAAATAAGTTTTTTTCCCTTTGATGTGTCTGTGAAGTATTTAGGTCATGTCATCAACAACAAAGTCCACTAGCAAAGTGCCACATGATCTCACAGTCTCAGGTGGTAGGGATCAGGACGTGGACATTCTTGAGACCATTCTGTGGACAGCATAGCTATCGTGTCCCATGCCTTCCTTTATTTCCTTGCTTTAGGTGAACCCTTTCTTCTTAGTCAAGTCTCATGATCCCACTTAGCCAGTAGAAAACAAATTGTTATTGCGTATCTGATAAGTTTCAAGTCATGTGTAGAGCTTTGAGGATGCAGAGACAGACATGGTGGCTGCTCTCATGCAAGATGATCACGAAGATGAACACAGATCACATGCACATATATGAAATTGTCAATTAACTTTTCAAAGATAAATACATAAAAATAGTTTAAAAAGTACACATATTTTTGAGATAAAGACGAACATATTAAAATGTTAAAAACTGAAGGGTGATTTGTTCTTACTGACTTGAAAAACAATTAAGTCAGTTCAGGTCTCATAGACCCCTGGAAGACTACAGGCTGTAGACATTACTTTTGGTTGCCCACCAGAACTAGATGGTAAGAGCTGATAGCCAAGAATAGTCCACATTTAGGTTACAGACACTGAGAAATCAAGGAGGAACTGAGCTGGAAACTGGCTTCCTGATGACTACCATGCATGGTGTGGAAGAGGCTATGTTGGTTGTTGGGGAAGAAAATTTGTCAGCGACCTCACCCATCTGTAGACGATGTGTGCCACAATGCTGATCCACAAGGCGAGATGTGCCCGCTGGCACAATAGTGGCATGACTATTTTGGTGATTGCCAACTGCTTTGTTATTGGATGTAAGGTTTGGTCGGTGGGAGGGAATCACACCCTGAGACTGGCAAGCAGGTCAAAATCTTGTGTGGGGGGAAAGCATGAAGCCAAGGGAAGAACCTAATACTATTATTTTCCCATGTGAACATGTTGTCAAGCCGACTTCCAAATTTTTACAATATTTATCCATAGACACATGTGGCTTCCCACCTGGGGGAGTGCATCTCCTTTTTGTTGAGGGTGGTGGTTAATGAGGTGACTCATATCTGATCAAAGAGCGGAGAATAAATGGCCAATGAGCCCTGGGCCTTAAGTGGGGCATCTATGAATACAACCTCCTAAGTCAGAGAGCATCACGGAAGACAGGGCTGAAGTAAATCAAGAGAAGGAGCACTGGGAAGACTGTCTTGAAATGCTGCCATCTAGGTATGACACAGCCATTGCAAAAATGAGCACACAGCAGCTGTGGACACCTTCAACTTTCCACCAAGAATGGAGGGCGTGAATATGAGGCTCCACCCCTTCCTGAGGAGCTAATGGAGGCAAAAGCCTGCTGGAGGATAGGATGTCATTTTTTTTTTAAATGACTTAGTCACTGTGGAGATAGTCAGGAAGAAGAGGGGACAGCGGGGAAAAAAAGAGGGATGTTTGAGGGCAATGGGAAGTGTGAATATAAGCATGACACTATATATATATATATATATATATATATATATGAAACTATCAAGAAATAAAAAGATAAATCAGTTTAGACTCTGATTGCCATCCATCCATCTATCTTTCCTTCTATCCTTACATAATTTAGTATTTGTTAATAGAAAAAGTCTTTGTACATGTGCTTGGGCTCTCTCTCTGTCTCTCTCTCTCTCTCTGTCTCTGTCTCTCTCTCTCTCCCTCCCTCCCTCTCTCCCTCCCTCCTTCCCTCCCTCCCTCTCTCCCTCCCTCCTAATGATCTCCCTCGGGAATGATACCTCCAGGTGAGTTTTTCATGAGTGAAAGACAGAATCCTGGTTTGTAAGTCACTTAAAGTCGGTGTATGAAATGAAATTGTGTCAAAGGTTTTAAGGGACTTTTTGGAGCAAGAAAGTGATTTTTGTGGGTCACTTTCAGTCTAGACTTCTGGGTGCAATCAGATCTTTTGATGAACTTCAAATCACCTATGTGTCAGGAATCGCACCAAAAGGATTTCTAGGCAAACTGCAATATACCTTCCCTAGAAAGTAAGTCTGTCTTTAGCATGCAAATTGCTACTCTTTAAATGCATCTCTCACTCTAGCTTTTCGGATTGTGTGTCTTGTTGATTCCTCTGCTTTCTCAAGTGTTTGGTGTTTTGTTTTCCAGGAGAGTATTAAGTACATTGCATCATAATTCTACACCTAGGTGGAAACCACCCAAGGACAGGGCAAGGAATTTTACCCCACATTTTTGCAATCCCGGTCCTTAGAATAGTACCTCAGAGTACCACACAGATCTCTTGAAAATTGACTCGGTTCAGTGGAGCGAAGTCTAGTCCAGTGAGCAATTTGTAAAAGTTCATTAACTAGATTTTTTTCCCACTGCTTTTAGTTGCAATTCTGCTACAAATAGGGAATCCAAATAAGGAGCTCCATTTAATCAAACTAGGTTTATTTTTTCTACTTTCATACCAAATATGCCTTTATAAAAATGGACTATTTCCTCTAATCCGTCGATTGAATAAGATTATAATCACTTGTCCCAGGATCTCTCCAAGGGAACATTCAGATAGTTCTATTTATTCAGTCTGGCTTTTTGGTGATGAAGTTCACTGTGAACTGGTCAACACACACGAGCACGCGCGCGCGCACATGCGCGCGCGCGCACACACACAGAGTGCTAAAAATAGCCCAACTCCCTTTCAATAAGACACAAAGGGTATTTAAGCCTCAATTTCACATGCATTATTAATGCACTTATTAAATATTAATAGGCCTAAAAGCCTGGAGCAATGTATATGATCAATACTGCATGACATATGAGTCACCCAGAGCTGAGGACAGTGTCTGTCGGCAGCTGTCACTCTTTCAGCATGGCAGCCCTGTGCCACCTGGAGCCCTGGTGTGTACACTGCTGCCAAGCCCAAGGCACTTCCTGTCGGCTCACACTGGCAGTACTTCAGAGCTCTCTACAGGTTCCTTCTCAGAAACGGTGATCTGTCAAGACTCATCAGAGGAAGAAGGAAGGGCAGGTCCTCAGGGATGGCTTTGTTTTCTCTTTTAAGCACTTCTGTCCCTTGAATCATAACACTGCAGAATCCATAATAATCTGACATTTGAACTGAAACGAAGTCTAATTCATCATCCTCAAACCTGGGGACTGAACTGTATCATCATGTAATATTTCCACCAACCTGGGGCCAGGGGAGGGGTGTAATAGCTACCATAGAAAACAAATGTCTTGAGGTTACCTGAGTGTGGATAACCTATGAAAGTTCAAGGTCTGAGGTTACACAGTTAGGAAGTAGAGCGTCAGAATGGTGCTCAGGTTTGACTCAGTTCCTACAGTCATCACACTGCTAGAAACCCACCTTTGCATGCTGGTTGAAACACAATCACCTGAATATTCGGGCTTTGGAACACCCTTGTTTGTTGGACCCCATTCTGCTCAACTAGAGGGCAGGCCAGAAGATCTAAAGCAAAGCCCCTTCCTCTCCACTACAGCGCTGCTCTTGGGTAGTAGCTAATAGCCAGTGATGGGTAGGTATTGCTGGGTAAAGGCTAAGGCAGAACTCCTTAGTGGAATTAAGGGTCCTTGCCCTCTGGCATTATTTACATAAAAGCCTTTTTTTGGCTGCCCTTTCTTTTGTTATCTCTTCTCTTCACTCTTTTAGGACTCTTTGGGTTGTTCTGCCAGATGAAGTACAGTCTGGTATTTCTAGGGGGCAGAGCCCTACTCCAAGATACGGAAGCAATCTGCTGATGTGCCAGCCCCTTACATAAGGATGTAGTATTTACATACAACCTATATCCATCCTCCTTCCAGGTGGGTTCAACTTTTTCACCTTTAGGTGTGATATTGTCCTTTACTAAGTTCACGCTTGAGAATTTACAATTGAGTTGCAAAAAAGAATTAAAAAGATCTCTTAATATTGTAAGTAAGTTTACTATTGTGTTCTGAGTCACATTCATAGCAGTCTTGGGCCACATACAGATGATAGATAATAGATGGGACACACCTGAGCCCATTTATACATGACTTATAGTAATTAATACAATACAAATAGTATAGTTGTTGTCTAACAGTTTGTTGTTTAGGGAATAATGAAAAGAAAAAAATGTCTGTGCATCCTCAATTGGAATTCACAGATAGAGTGCTGTGGGATAATGCTCTAGTACATTGTAAAGATTTGTTACTCATTGGTTTAATAAAGTGCTGACTGGCCAGTAGCCAAACAGGAAGTATAGGCAGGGCAACCAGACTAAGAGAATTCTGGGAAGAAGAAAGGCAGAGACACAGTCACCAGCCAGATGCAGAGGAAGCAAGATGAGTAAAGTACCAAGCCATGTGGCTAAACATAGATAAGAATTATGGGTTAATTTGAGTTGTAAGAGTTAGTTAATAATAAGCTTGAGCTAATAGGCCAAGCAGTTTATGATTAATGCAAGACTCTATGTTTCTTTGGGGCTGAACAACTGAGGATCCAGGTGGTACAGAAACTTCTGTCTACAATAGAGTGTTTCAAATCTTTATTTCAACATATGTGCCTAAGAAAACTACAACACAGCTGGAATTTCCTCTTTGAATTTTACAGACTCCCCAGCCTTGCATGACTCATGACTTCAAAACAAAGCAGGCCTAGGAAGCAAAGATGAGATTCTGCCCTATCTGCTCCCAGGCTCTGAAAACTGCCACCTCTTCCACACACCACACACTCCTAAAGAAGTTATCCATCAGCCATAGACTTAGCCCAACTTCAGTCAAGGACCAGTGCTGCAGATACAAATCTGGAATTACCATGGGCTGAGAGCCACCCAACAGAGTCACTTCCCCATTTTCTTCCTCCTAAGTTGTGCTGTGAGATATACCCCATCTGCACCCTTCCTAAGCGAGTGCCTGCACCTCTCTTCAGTGGTGTCTGCACCCCTCCTCAGCGGGAGTCTGCACCCCTCCTCAGCGGGAGTCTGCACCCCTCCTCAGCGGGAGTCTGCACCCCTCCTCAGCGGGAGTCTGCACCCCTCCTCAGTGGGAGTTTGCACCCCTCCTCAGTAGGTCCTGCACCCCTCCTCAGTAATGCCTACACCCCTCCTTGAGGGTGCCTGCACCCCCCTCAGCGGGTGCCTGCACCTCTCCTCAGTAGTGCCTGCACCCCCCTCAGCGGATGCCTGCACCCCCTCAGCGGGTGCCTGCACCTTCCTGGCATCTCTTGCCCCATTCTGGACTGGAGGAACTGTTCAGACTGTGGCATAGGGAAGGCAGGGAAATGAAGCGCTGACTCGGTTCAGAGTAGTCTCTTGGCCAGTACTCATTTCATTGTTATTGCAATTGGGATGGAAAATTTTTTTTAATTATTTGGAATAGTGAGCACTTACAAATGGGAACAGACCCCGAGATTCAATTCAACCTTTGAACAATAGAATAATCACAGAAGTGGCTGTTATTATCCTTTGCTCTCCACCCAACAGACCCAGTGTAGATTTGCTGAATTAAATTAACACCAAAGACTTACATTTATATATTGATTTGCAGTTTTCAAAGTATTTTAATTCTTAGTTTAGTGGAAAGAACCCTGAACTAGCAACACACACACACACACTCTCTCTCTTCTTACTACTCAGAATAACCAAGCCAGGAGAAGAACTTTGCTTTGGGAAACATTTTGCCTGGTTTGAGTATGAAGAAATCTTGCTGAACGGCTTTGGGTAGAATTTTCACTTCTTATTGAAAGTAAATTAATAAAGAGGAGGAGTCTGTTCCCACAATACAGAACGTTTCTGTTGGACCTTTAAGAGATTCCAAGGTACGCACTGGCAGGAGGTGTTGTCATCACATGTCTCTATGGCCTGACACCCACATGTCCCTGTCCTCCAGCCTGGGAAGGCAGCCTAATTATCCAGTGGGACCAGCTCTAATCCAATGACTGTTGGAGTTGGGTTGAATCCCCGGAGGCCCCAGGGGCCCTATGCTAAGTGAGAAGCCCCTGGCACTCTGTCTCATTTATTCATTATCTCTCAGACTGTCCTAGTGGGGTTAAGTTCTAGCTGCCTGCAGTGGCCACTGTTTGATAATGTGCCCATCACGGCTGCTTTCTCCTCTTTATCTCTGCTTTCTGGCATTATACAGAAAGAAAGGATTTCTTTTTTTCTGCAACTCTTGTTTTAGGGGTCTGTTTCTGGGAAGACCCAAACAAATAACCTTCCCAAAGTACCTTTTTCTAGAAGGGTTTGGGTGAGCTCAGCATATCTAAGCCATCAAATCACTTAATAATGTGGAGATGTGAACCGGTAAATTCTTTTCCCACATGGTTTTTGAGCCTATTGTTCATTGTGTGCTGGCTTCATGGCTCTTCTCAGCAGGTTGACTCCACTTACACTTAACGATCGCGTAAAATTTTTAGTCAAAATATGACAAGTTTTATTGTTAGGTTCTGGTTCAACTTTACATAGACTGAGAGAGACACTGTGATTTAAGAGAACTGGTCTTAGCCTGGTGGTGGCGGCGGCACACCACACCTTTAATTCCAGCACTCTGGAGGCCATTGGATCTCTGAGTTCAAGGGCAGCCTGGTCTACAGAGTGAGTTACAGGACAGCCAGGACTACACAGAGAAAAAGAGAAAGAGAAAAAGAGAGAGAGAGAGATAGAGAGGAGAGAGAGAGAGAGAGAGAGAGAGAGAGAGAGAGAGAGAGAGAGAGAGAGAGAGAGAGAGAAGTTCCTGCTAGTTAGATGCTTAGCTTTCACACCATACCAGAGGCAGGAAGCTTCATTGCCAAGAGGAGGTTATTATCAGTCACATTTCCTACTCATTATTAGAGATCATCTAGATTAAGGTTAATGCACACATCATCTCTTCAGCATCCTCTCCCAATGGCTATATGATCCATATGTTCAGATCTGGAGAACTCACCACTCCTATGTATTTACCAGCTTCAATCCAAGGACAGTTCACCCTTGAAATGAACTGAAAATATACCTTTTGCAGCTGCCACCTGTTGGTGGCAATTAGCTCAAGAGACATTATGGGAGTTGTAGAATCTCTCATTCCACAGTGCACACTGAAATAATTTGAAACATAGTTGATATTCCTCTTACATTTTCTTTTTTCCCAGCATTCTTTCAGCTCTTGGAAGAAGCTGAATAGTGGGTCTGTGCAGCCCCATTATGAAGCATCCCACTGCCCATCATGATCTCTTTTAGATTAGCGTAACCACCGGAAACACAGCCAGTTGTCCAACAACAGGGGATCGTGGTGCTTAAATTATAGTGTGAGGCAATGCCACACAGCCTTCAAAATAATGAAGATACTTAAAATGTAAAAAGTTCATAACATGAAGGTGTGGGAATACAGTATGCAGTCAGAATTCGATTTTATGAAAAAAATACACACAGAATTGAAAGCTCCAGATATTAAGGTTGATAGAGTTATGGATGGTTTTGAATCTGTTTCTGCCTTTCCAGTTTTCTACAGAGGACAGCCACCCCACCTTGGGGTCCCCCAAGAGATAAGGCAGTGATTATGTAGGAAACTGAGCAGAGCCCCAAGTGGCACTAATGATGCCCTGGGCCCCGGAGCAGAAGAGAATTATGGGAAATACAAGTGCCTCTGTGAGGGTAGGCAGTTCTAGAGTACAGAATAGCATCCCTGATGGAAAACCGCCTCCAAGAGGAAAGCCCCTGGGGTACCAGAGAAGTGTTCTGCATTTGTTGAAACATTTGCTCTTTTCATTCCCCTCTTCAGTGACATCTCAGGGCTCTGTATTTATGGGGGACACAAAGAAGGACGTATGGAGGAGTCACCAGGAATTCAGACTATTTTAAGAGTAAATGAACAGCTAGACATGTGTGCTGGAAGCAGGGCAGGTGGCCACAGGGACAGGGCTAGAGAAGGGATTCTTAGACATGACCCACAGGATCATGCCATGCATGGTAGTCAATGACTATCTTCCCCACGGGAATGGGTTATTATCACCTGCAATAAAGTTCTGGTTTAACTTCCTGTCATTTTCCTTGGAGGCCACAGTGACGGGATGACCCATTGTTCATATATATATATGTGTGTGTGTGTGTGTGTGTGTGTGTACGTTCATATATATCATACATACACACATATGTATATGAACATATACACATATATAGTTGTAAATATTATATATATGTGTGTGTGTATTTGTATTAGAAAAGATTTTTAGCTCTATGTTTCAAGATTGCTAAGACCTGTGCAGAAAATAACAAAAACTTTATTGTCCCATTTTCTGATACCCAGTGCACAAAACACGGTCCCTTGACTTCCACACAGTATAGAAAGGCACTTCTAGGGCACAGACCCACAATGCTGACTCTGGAACAGCTTTGCTTATGAACTGTCTCTTTTACGTAAGCCCTCATTTTCAATGAACGTCTCCAGTCAATAAGTTCATGTCTTTTAAACTTCGACCTTGAGTTTGTGGGGAGAGTGTCACCCAGCTGGGTCAGCTTTAAGTGAACACAACCAGTGCCTGCATATTGTACCTCCTGGGGTTGGAACAAAGACATCAGTTATGTTTAAAGAGCTTGTAGATTTATTGGGGAAAGCATATGACTCTAGCCCAGCGTTGTGCTGTGAGTCTCTGCTGATGGTCCTTGCTTGCAGAGGGGTCTTAAAGGCGGGGCTCAGTGAAATGTTTAGAAGAGTGAAAATGGTCCAAAAAGATGCTCTTCCTTCTTCCTCTCACAGAGAGATGGTTGAAATGCGAGTTACTGTAGGTTTTGACTCTAGGGCTTCAGTTTTGGCCAATGAGCACCAAGATAGTTTGATTATCCCTTTCCCTTGAGCTTTGTAACTGGCATTGATTCAAGCCTTGACACACCACTCTCCTCTCTACCTCTCCCTGTATTTACTTTCTTGGCAGTCTGCTCCTCCAAATGCCAACGTGCTAGCCTTTCTTCTCGAAAAGCCACTCATTTGACATTCGGCCAGCTCGCACATCTGAGCAATAGCTCTAACAAGATGGGTTGATTCAGTGTGTACAAGCACACAAGTGTGAACATTTGAGTATGTGGGTGGTGATTGTGTTCACATGAGTATCTGAGTTACGTGTGTGTGTGTGTGTGTGTGTGTGTGTGTGACTGTTTCTGCTGCCTTGGGCATGTATGTGCTCCTGTGTGGGGGTATTGATCCTCTGAATGCATGCATAGTGCATATACTTGAGTGTTTCTGATAACCACATGTAGCAAGTTGCTTAAAAGCACACATTCTCCACACCTTAAAATCAGCTTGTACTTACATAGTTGTAGGCCAGGTCTGGGTGGAGATAATCAATTCCTGCAAAAACATAACACAGGAGTGGAAGGTTAAAACCTGCTGCTGTGTTCTCAAGAAAGTTTCCCAGAAATGGATGCTCCTTGTAGGGATGATGGCTCAGGAGACTTGTGGGAGTTGGGGGTGGGAAGAGGATGCTTATCCTGAGCCCTTTGCTTTGCCTTCCGTTTCTGTGCGGGGGAGGGCTGCATCACTTCCTCGTTGGAGAGACAGCTGCCCCAAGACACACCGCAGAGCAGAGAAACCAATTAGAGCTCTGGGCCCATGGATAATGCTTCCGGATAAATGTCAGCAGTCAGGGGCTTAGTGACTGAGAGATGGATGGCTCATCACGGCGGCGATGTAAAAGAGATTTGTAGAAATCCTGACATTTCTAAAGCATCAACTAGTTTCTCCTCTGAAATGAAGCTAGCCCCGGGGAGGAAAAGTGATGATTATTTAACAGGGCATGGAGAACCGTGGATTAGCGGGGCGCACTCCAGCATGGAAATAAGAGACTCATGGCCAGGCGAGAAAAGCCATTAGGAGAAAGCTAGCGGTTTCTAGGGAGGTGTTGTCAGTTGGGAGCTGACACTACTCTCTCCAGAACGTGCCTTTCTGGAAAATCAGAGGCTTCAATTTCCTCAGCTGGAGTTCTGTGCTTGCTCTTGAGCTGGAGCCTGCTCTGGGCCCAGGAATCATTCCTAGGGTAGAATTATGGCCTATTTATGTTGTTGAGTTTCACCAGACACTTTGATCCAGGGGTAACTGGAAAGCTCTCACCCAGGTCTGCAGGACTACAGAGTCTCAGCATAGGCTGTACTTGTACATATGGGCGGTGGGGAAACAGCAACAGAGCAGGGCCCTGCAACCACACGCGGTCATGGTTATACATGGAGGTGTTTGGAGTCAAAGAGTGGAGTTTGCCTGCTAACTGTCATGTAACCAGCAGAACGACTTCAGGGAGGTTGTTGGGTCTCTCTGTGACTGATTCCTTCCTGAACAACTGGAGAAGAGGCTAGGGTGGGGCTCAAACTCATGCAGATGGCAGCTTTAGCCTAGCAGCAGGTGCATTTAATAGCTCTCCTGGGACGCTAGACTTGTAAGCTAGAAGCATCATTAAGCCTCTTCTGCTGGCATCTTTACCCCATTCATATGAAGGCTATGCCACTGTTGTTGGAGCTATGCCAGGCATCCTAAGGCTTTGTGGTGAGAAACAAAACAAAACAACCCCTCCCCCCCCCCCCCACAAACCCTCTTGAATCAGGATGCCTACATTCCAAGATGAAATCTTCATTTTTTTTTCCAGGTCAGAATAGAAGTGACCTTCAGAGTTGGGGGAAATGCATGAGTTGTCTTCTAAGAGATTTTTTAAAGATTAGAAACAATTCGAAGAAGTATTTGGCTTATAGTAAACATGCTAATGGATTCTTATTATCATCATAAGAAATGTTGTTGTTGTGGTTTGGATATGAAATGTCCCCTCCAGGCTCATGTTTGAACTCTTGGTTCCCAGCTGGTAACACTGCTTGGGAAGGCTGTGAGACCTTTAGGAGGCAGAGTATCCCTGCAGGAAGTATGTCTCTGGAAGTGGGCTTCGAGGTTTTGCTATCATGACCCACTTCCTGTTCTTTCTCTGCTTCCTGTTTGAGGTGAGATGTGATCAGTCTGTTTCCTGACTGCCCGGTTGGCTTCATGCTCCTCTTGCCATGCCTTTGCCATGATTTCCTCTAGAGCTTTAAGCCGAAACAATCTCCAACCTCCAAACTTGCTTTTTGTGAGAGCATTTTATTACAGCAATAGAAAATAACTAATACAAAAATTGGTTTCAGAGAAGTGGGGCTGTTGCATTGATAGACCCGATTATTATGTTGTTTTTTTGAAGGAGTGTGGAAGACTTTGGAACTTCATGCTAGAATCGTTAAGTGTTGTGGACAGAGCTTAATGGGCCAATCAGAGGTGCAGAGGGTACAATGGAGAGTAGAGACCCAGCTCACAAAGTTTTAGAGGGAATATGGATTTTATTAGCAGCTGGGTTAGAGGCTATTCATATGACATTTCCTCAAGGAATCTGGCTGCATTCTGCCTGTGTCCTGAGAATTTGCATGAAGCCGAATTAAAAAGTAAAGGACTAATTGCTCTGGTGGAGGAAACTTCAAAACAGAATAACATGGAGTCTGTGAAATGTTTATTACTGATTAAATTTACACAATGGGGAGGGAGGGAGCACCAGAAAGCTTCAGGAAGCTGAAGGTTACAGCCCAGGCATACACTGAAAAAGACTGCGCCATTAAAGGGTTTCGTGCCATTGTCAAAGCCTCCTGCTCTGCACTGAAATAACAGGGAAGATGCCCTGAGGGCAAGACCCACCTTCTGAAAGGAGGGACACCCAGGGCTTTCCTGGTCCTGTTAAAACAAATGCCCAGGGAAACATTCACCAGTATCAATGCTGGTATACAAGTGCTCCAACCCTGGGTCAAGGGAGCTAGTTTCCATCCCAAGCTGGTAGCACAAACTTGGTGGTGTTCTTCATGTGGCTCTAGTTCTAAAAGCGTGAAAGACGGAGAACTGAAGAGTGGGGCCATCATTTTCCTGTGTGGTTCCAGAGAGCTACTGTGGCTAGGCAGTGGGTGTCAAGCTTGGAGGAGCCTTGAGGATGCCCCGAGAAGCTATTCTATGGTAGAGATTCCAAGGTTTGGGAGATGCCAGAACTGTGGGATATCTGCTAAGGAGGGTTGCATTTGGGGAGTAGAGCTAGCCTAGAAGAGAGATATGTAACAGGAGACAACGTTGGAAGAACTGAGCTACCTAAGTGCCTTGAAACTGAAGCCCTAGATGCCGGACGTGAAGCTAGGGTTTTGGTGTTTATCTTGCTAATTTTAGTCTAGTTTTTGTTCAATATTTCCTCACCATGTCCACATTCCTCCTCTTTGGATTGGGAATATATATTCTGTATACTGGAAGTATATAATTTATGTTTTGATTTTTACAGGGGATTTACAGTAAGAGTTTACCTTTTGAAATTTGACTAAATGTATTTTGTATTATGAAATAGTCTCTAGACTATGTGGCTCAGGGGTAGGAGTTTGTCATTTGAATATATAATTATCCCCATTGGCTTATACATAGGAACTCTTGATCCCCAGCTGGTGGTGTAATTTGAGAACGTTGTGGAACCTAGAGGGGGTGGGACCTCACTGGAGGAAGTATATAACTGAAGGTGGACTTTGATGTTCATACTGTAGTCCCATCCCCTAGTCTCTCTTTGCTTCCTGTATGGGATGAAATGTGACCAGCCACCTTCCCGACTGCAGGGTGGGCCTCTCCCTCCTGCTGCCATGCCTTCCCTGCCATGATCTACTGTCTCCCCTGGGACTGTAAGTCACAGTAAACACTTCCTTCTCTAGCTTGCATTTTGTCAGGGTATTTGATGTAACAACAGAGAAGCAACTAACACGATCTATCACATCACTGGGACAGTTTTAGCAGATGAACAAAGACAACTCTAGAAATTGCCTTGATATTAAAATCTGTGTTGAGATGAAATTGTATATATTTGTTGAAATTATCTAACATTGTTAGGCAAAAAGTTTGGTAACAAATGAGAAGCTAAACTCGGCCCTCCACAACCACACACAAAGAGCACGCCTATAAGATTGGAAGTCAGTTTTAAAAACAAAATTCCTTGTTCTGAGAGTGAACTTTGTTTAAGAGAAGAATTGGTAATCTCTTCTCCATGAAGGGAAATACAAGAGCAAAGAGATAACATGAGCCCAGGAAGGAATTATATTTCAATACAATGTATATATTATAATTATAATAAAGAGTCCTTAGGTTAAGAGAAATAACTATGTTAAAATGGTTGCAGACTTGGAACTGAGAAAGAAAATACCATTGATAGAACTGTGAAGGATGAAAGACATTTTTCTACTAATAAAAGAATGATTTAAATTAAAATAATAATTTGATAGATAGTATTTTAATGTTCTTGTGTATTTGTTTATCTCTTAAGGTAGAATATACTGAACACATGTTCTTTGTGTGTGTGCATGCTTCATGTGTGTGTGTGCATATGTTCTTATGCATGTAGAAGCCAGAGGTAGATGTCAGATGTCTTCCTCAGTTTCTCTGCCCTATTCTTTGAGGCAGCATCTCTCACTGAACTCTCAAGCTGACTCGGGTTGACTTAGCAGTGAGTTCCAGGGGTCTGCCAGTCTCTGTTGCCTGACTTTGGTCCCCAGGGCTGGGGGAACAGAGGCACTGCCTCCCTCAGCTTTCATGCAGATGCAAGGGATTGGGGCTCAGGTCCTCATGCTTTACGGACTGAGCCACCTTCCCTGATGGAACATATATTCTTTTATTTATTTAGAGAAAGCAACAAAACAGTCCAGCAGAGCCTACCCTCTCACAGAACTATATGCCGCAGTAGCTTAAAAAAGTTATCCAGGTGTTTTGTTCTGTAGCAGATGTGACTAAAACAATGGAAAAATCAAGAATTTTAATTGAGAGATAGTGAGTTCAAATTACAGGGAATTACAAAGACTACTAATCTACAGAATTAAGATCAAACAGGAAATCCTTCTCGGACTTTCTAAAGGATTTTTGCTTTCCAGTCTGGGGCAGTGAGGCACCTTCTCATTTGCCATCTTTGGAAGGGAGGGCTTGTGTGTCTTCAAGGAGGCTATGGACAGACACTAAAGCTGGCATCTATAGTGCTGTTGGAAAGTTGATCATGACAGTGTGTCTGTTGTCACCGTTGTGCCACATTCAGGGTGGCTTCTGTTTACAGTATAGGACACCCAATGGGCTGTTAAGTTGGCTCTCACAGTATATCCTAGGTTGTTGTGGGATTCCCCTCTGTATACTGTGAACATGTTTTATTACTGTTAGTTAAGAAAGAAGCTGCTTTGGCTTATGGCAGGGCAGAATATAGGAGGCAAGAAAACTAAGCTGAATACAGGGAGAAAGAAGGCAGAGTCAGGCAGATGCCATGTAGCTGCTCAAGAAGCAAGAGGTAACAAACCACGAGCCTTGTAATAAAGTATAAAATAATAGATATGGGTTAATTTAAGATGTAAGAGTTAGTTAATAAGAATCCTGAGCTAACAGGCCAAACAGTGTTGTAATTAATATAGTTTCTGTGTGATTATTTGGTCTGGGTGGCCAGGAACCGAAAAAGCAGTCTCAGATTACACTAGGTGATTTCTTCCAAATTTAGATGCCTCTCTTTCTGAGTGATCTGGCCTCAGCTGCTTTGGAAAGGAGGCTAAGCCAAAGTGTTCAGAAGGAAAAAAATATGTCTATAAGCTCAGCTATCTCTTCACACAGTTCCTTTTTTTCTAGGGAAAGCTCTCAGCACCAGAGAAGGCTTTTACATCCACTTCAAAACATCTCACACATCAGAGGCCTATGGAGCATTGTTTCACATTGTCCTTTAATGAGCTCCCAGAAAGACAGAGCAGATTTGAGCAGCCTGGTCTCCCTTGTTTTCCCCATCAATTCTGCTTCAAAGGCTTGCTTTTCATCAACAGTGTTCTTTGAGGATGTTGGGAAAGGAGAGGCTCTATCGTTTCAGTGCTACGTAGGCTTTGTAGGTAATTAAGCTGATAATGTAAGCCACAGTGGTACTTTTAGTGGAAGACCCAGTGAGCTGTCCCAGGGGAGCAGGGCATTCCAGCAAAATGACGGCAGGGCAGCAGTGCCGCCGGACCTCTCCAGAGGCAAGGCTGTGCACAGTTAGAAAAACACTAATTCACAAGACTCTGAAATCTCTAGCCTGCCTAGCAGGGTAACATATGGAGCTGTCAATGATATAACCATTATCAAAGACTGCCTGACAGGGGTTCATTTTGAAAGTAGCATTAAAGCCAAATTTTCTAAACCTCAATCTTGTCAGGAACCCAAAGCCACACTCTCAGATAGAACATTCTGTGATTATTGAAGTGAATTTTTTTTTTTAGTTCAGCCATTGAAATAGTCTACATGGATCCCTAAAACAAGGAAGCCAAGAATGTAGCTGGGTGATAGAGAAGCTGCCTTGCAAGGGTGCAAAGTCCTGGGTTTAATTTCCTATAGTGTGGAAAACGAAACACTAAAAGGTGAAATGGAGCTGTTTTGAAGAACTGAATTTTAAATTGCTGTTAGCTTTAGTTATTAACTCAGAGTGGCCATGCATATTCAGCGGTCATAGCACGGTACAGTGTGGCTCTAGGGGAACAGAAAGCAAACCTACATGAGTTTAGAAGACTTTTCAGGTAAGCTGTAAGGATCGAGTCAGTAAGAAAGCAAGTCAAGGACAGACTGGTTTCTTTGGTTTCTTATTTATCAGGTCAAGCAGTACTTGTTGAGCGTATCATCAAGTATCATGACTATTGATCTGGATGAAGGGGTAGGTTTTGTCAAAGTGTGGTTTGTTTGTCTAGCATCAAAGCTGCTAATTTCCTTACTAGCCTCTATCAAACACAGTCTTTCATGTCTGGGGGCACAAAAGGCACTTTCTTGCAAATGACTTAAGGGCTGTGAGATACTCACCATCATCCATAATTCCAATGGTCACTCCTTTCCCGGTGTATCCCAGCTCCCAGGCTTCGGCCACATTCAAGTCTAGCCCAGGAGTGCCATCAGCTTGCCCAGTGTTGAACTGATAGAAGAATGCAAAGCAAAGAATTGTATTGGTTTGGTGCTGTGACATATGCTGGCACTTGGTTGCTAGATGTGGCCAGCCTGGCTGGCATAAGGTCCAACCCTTCATGAAACATGCTTTAAGGTGACCTACTTCACCCCTTAGAGGCTTTGTTTTCTATTTGCTTCACATAAACAACTGATTTTTTTTCTGTTTTATGTAAAGATTGAGACTGCTCTAATGCCCTCATCTCAAAACTAGATTTCTGTCTTTAAACCTCGTTGTACAGGAATAGACATGTAGCTTGGTGATGAAGTCTTTGCCTAATGTACATAAAGCCCTAGGTTCAATTCCTGGCACCACACAGAAAATTAAAATCACCTTATGCAATGATTTTGGAGAGGCTGTCACAGCAAACCCTCCAAATAGGGAATGAAACGTTCACTGTCAAAGCTCGGTTTAGCTCATGTTTTGAACTTAGCATATAATATCTTGGGTATTTATTTAATAAAGTTCCTTCACTAAATGACAAAAACATTTCTTTTTCACAGAAAAGCTTTTACCTTGGTAATTTTAGTACCACTATACCAAGTCTTGTTGAACTAAAGTCAGGATAAGTGGCTATTCTTCAGTGTATGTTTTACTACAACAACAACAACAACAACAAAATAAAGCCCTCCTCAGTCTTTGTGTGTATTCATGAGTGTGTTTGTGCAGCTGCATGGATGTGCACTGCAAGATCGTATGTATGTGCATGTGTGTGCAGATTAATGGTCTTTGGGTATTGTTTCTTTTCTTTTCTTTTTTTTTTTTGGTTTTTCAAGACAGGGTTTCTCTGTGGTTTTAGAGCCTATCCTGGAACTAGTTCTTGTAGACCAGGCTGGTCTTGAATGGGTATTGTTTCTTAATGACCATTTTGTTTTAGGAGACAATTGAGGGCTTGCCAAGAGGGCTGGAATGGCTAGTCAAAGGGTCCCTATCTCTGACGCCTCAGTTCTGGAATTACATATACATGCCACCATTTTTAAGCACCATTACAAGTGTTTTTCACATGGTTTCTTGGAACTAAACTCTGATCCTCATGTTTACATGACAAGTGCTTTATTGGCTGAGTTATCGTGCCAACCCCTCCTTCATTTTTAAAAAGAAGGAAGATGAAGGAATGATTCACACTAATACATTCACTAGCCTCTTTCCATGAATATATGATCTGTACAGATTGTCTCAATGATGGCTTATCTTCCACTATTTCTTCAAATAGTGAAGAAGGAGAGTGTGCTCACAGAGGCTCACCATGACCAGAGGCTGTTCTGATATTACTAAGACATTACTGGAATGTCATTAGTATATTAATATGCTTTACAAAAGTTACTATTCTTTTCCTTCCAAGCACACATTAAAGATTATACCTCCTCTTTCCTTTCTTTTTCCCCTTTCTCTTTTAGAATGGTTATGTAACTGGTTCTGGCCAGCACAATGTGAGCACATGTGCTATTTGTCACACCTAGGCAGAAGTTTCAAGAGCCACGTACAGTTGCTGAGGTGCTGTGGAAGCATTTAGGGTAAAGTTCAGAAAAAAACAGGTGTTGATTTTAAGAAGCTACTGTGACTTGGGATTATTTGTGATTGCAACAAACCTACCATATCCTGATTAATACACATAAGCTCATTCAGTTACCCAAACTTTCAGAATTCTCTGTCTAAAACCATAAGGCATAGCCAAACATTGAAGCCTCAGAGGGAAACTGTATGTAGTAGTCTATGTCATTTAATTTTCTCTTTTTCATCATCTTTTAGTCCTACATAAAGTGAGATATCACTCACATTTATGAATCAGTCATTTATAATGTGCTCTGCAACTTAGGTTGGTTCGGAGTCATTGATTTCCTTAAAAAAGATTTTTTAAATTATTTTTAATTATGTGTATATGTGTGGGTTTATGAAGGTGAGTGCAGGTGCCTAAGAGGCCAGTGGTGTGGGATTCACTGAAGCTGAAGTTCCAGATAGTTGTGGGCTGCTTGACATAGGTGTTGGGAACTGAACTTGGGTCGTGTGGAAGAACAGCACATGCTCTTCATCCCTGAGCCATTCCTCGTGTCCCTATTAATCTTCTAAACATAGCTGACTCAACCCACAGGGGTCATAATGGGTTGTAGATAAAACAGAAAGTTCTTGCCATAAGACAGCCTAGGTTCCAGTGATGTAAATCCTGATTCACTGCTACTGTTTTGGGCTGTGTTGAAATGCCACCTTTGATTATCTCTCAGCTCTCTTACTCATGAAAACCCTGGATTCTTACTCTTGTGACTATGACTCCCATATGTCCCTCCAGCCTTTCTGTGTAACTCTTGACACTCTGGATTACTGATCTTAAATATTCGATGTGACTTTCAGGTAGTTTGCCCGTCTTCCCTCTCATACAGGTTAAGAATCCAGGACAATGTGATCACCATCAGCTATTGGTAGAAGCTTAGGGGTTAATATGCATGGGAAGTAATAGACAGAAAATTAAGCATATTGGAGGGCATAGAGGCATTCATTGACTTGGATGCTGTGTATTATTCTGCCAAATAACAATTTCATCCTTCAAAGTGAAGACCATTGTAAGCAGTAGAGAAACTTACCAGGTACCATTGCTTCGTAAAAAGAGGATCGTTCATGTTGATGTCAATCTCATTGATGTCCCTGTACCCTCTCTTTTTACGGTCAAATCCTTCTTGTTGCAGGGCCATCTTCACCTGGAATGACAATACCAATAGATTACCCAAGTACTAACCTTAATACCCTTCTCCTGGAAGTTGTTGCCACAAATTCAGATTTTATTTGTGAACAATGTCTGTGTTCAAGCACATGTTTTCTTCAGCAAAAGTAAGATTGTACTATGTAGGATCTCATTATATACATGTTTATTGTCTAAGAGCATTTACCCGTGGCTATACAGAACAACCAGACATTGGTGATGGCATCCACGAATGGAGTCAGTTCACAGGTTGGTGTGTGTAAAGCCAAATTAGGTAGTGCCAACATAAAGAGTGGAGAGAGATTTGTTACCTGCCATAGGCAAAGAGAGCATGGGAGTTATTTTCAAAGAAATACCTCCCCCCACCCCACTAGGACCAAAGGAAACTGAAATTTTACTTAGGTCGCCTGTGCATTTTTACACAGGGTTGGGCCAATTCTTCAGTACATTCTCAGTTAAGATGTCATTCCTGAGCATGCTCAGTTTAAGTTCATAATTTAGGAAGGAAGGATGGTAGGCACACATGCTTAGTGTATAGCCTTAAAACACATGTTTAAAAGATCAAATGTGAAGACAGGATGCCTCTGGGCATGCTCAGCTTGTGACATAAAGGTTTATCTGAAAATAAGGGAAAAGACACTTCGAAGGTAACATTAATACACACATTTTCCCTTGCAGATGCCTGCATCTCTCAGGGGTTAATAACGGCTCAGAGCAAATTCCCTTACAATGAGAATTGGATGCAGAAAGTATTCTCCAGGAAGACAAGGCACCAGGGATTATTAAGTGAAATACAAGAAGATGCTAGAACTTTCTGTTAGGAGGAGGAAGCTGATGGGGATTGAGGGACAGTCCAGGGTGAAATCTGCATAGCTTGTGTTGCTGAAAGTTTTCATGGAGTCTTTGCCTTTGCCGTGAGCGCTCTATCATCACACTTGAGAATCAGCTAACCAAAATCCCAGCAGAGGCAAAGCCACCTGCCAATGAGCAGGCAAGCCACTGAAAGGCCCCAGGAGGCAAGGGAGGGCCCCTGGGAAAGAGGCTTAAGGACTGCACTGTTTTCCTTGTTCTCAAAGTTCAGTTCTGGGCAGTCAGGCAGCATCCCCAGCTCTTGGATAGAAATGAAATTCCAGAGCTGTTAGTTCAGGAAGACTCCAGTCAATGACCAGACTCCCTTCTAATCAGGGATTTTTTTTTTTCACTTAGGAATTTACTACTTTATCATCCAATTGCTGTGGCCTCTTTCTCTGACTACCTATATAAACTCAAGGATGAAGGACCCACACAAAAGGGTGTGTACTGGATATTTATTATTATTTTTATTAGATTTTGTGACCCAACACTATTTACTTCTTCCCAGTTCTCTCTAGAGTGTTTGGGACACTTTATTTCTGTCTCCGGAGTTCCATGTTAGTAGAAGTGAAGTTCTGGCAGGTTCTACTCTCATGACAGCAACGGCTTCCTCGGTCTTAGGATTCCTCTTTTGGTGGCTTCTCTCTTAGCAGTTTGATTATTAAGAAGTTAAGGCAAGGACAAGAGATATTTGGGGTTCATTTACCTCAGAATCCACTTACCCCTCTCTCCCACTCTCTCACTCTCTCTCTCTCTCTCTCCCTGTCTCTCTCTCTCTCTCTCCTAAAGGATCCTGGTTAGTGCTTCTATAGACAGGTACTGTAGGCTATCTAAAGCTGACTGTCAAGCTCCCGTTGACTGTGAGCCCCTGGCAGCTTCCTGATAGCTCTCCCGTGGGAGGGGTCCAGAATCTATTTCTTCTATAAAGTCAGAAATTGTCGTTGGTGTTGGTGAGAGGAGACCAGTAGGTCCAGTCTAGAGTGATACAGGAAGGGAAGAGCCTCCAGATCTTACTCAACCCTTCCTTTTCCACAGGGGAACTTAGTTCTCACTCCAGTGTTCTTCACACCTACCTGTGAAGGCTAGCTTCATTTGACAGAAAAATTCAAACTTGGCCAGGAACTCCATACCTAAGCAAGAAGTCTTTGTGCAATGTTGCTCTGAGTTCTTGGATCTTTTCCCCCAAAGGTGACAGACGCTGTGGTGTGGCTAATAGCAAAGTGGGGTGGATTGGCTTTGTTTAAACGACAAAAGCATCAACACAGTTCATGTCTACCAAAAGAGAAATTACAACTCAATGATACACACACGCCTATAGACAAATGCATATAGCATTGACATAGTTCATGTCTACCAAAAGAGAAATTACAACTCAATGATACACACATGCCTATAGACAAATGCATATATATGAATATTTATGTGTACATTCCTATACTTACACACACATCCCTTCTAAAATATAGATTCCCTAAATAGGATAAGACATGCATAGATTTTATTAAGAGAGAAAATGCAAGAAACTATGCAGCTAGTAAAGGGTAGGAGAACAAAGTTGACCAAATGCATCCTTGACTCCCTGTAGACTAAGGAAGCACCCAAAAGCTGTTGAGGACCCAAATCTGGGCATTGGTGGAACCCTGTGACTTTCTGGGACAATGGGCCTGCCTCAGTATTCCAATACTGGGATGGAGCAGTTTTGAGAAGGACAGCCTAACTGTTACAGGTCTGTAGCTTTCAGAACGCCACAGCTGTGGTCTTTGGCTAGTTATATTACATAGAGTTAAAGGTTCAGGACACTATATTGTCATATGCCCCCCATGAGTGTGTGTGTGTGTTTGTGTGTGTGTGTGTGTATGTGTGTGTGTGTGCGTGTGTATGTGCTGGAATTAATACGAAGAATATTTAAAAGGTGGTTAGAACGCGGGTCCTCTGGAAGAACAGCAAGTGCTCCTAACCACAAAGCCACCTCTCCAACCAAGTGGTAGAGTTTTAAAAAGCAAAATCCACAAGCATGCAAGTAATTTTGTACTCATTATGACTGATGGAAGCAAATGGTTCAATTTGGAGCCCAAATGTCTGCTGGTGGTTGCTGTCTAGCTGCAAATCCTATAAAAATAAAATTAATAATAGTAATATAATAATAATAATAATAAAGAATTATGTTGATTACAATTGTTACGGGTTGAATTGTGTCCTGGAAGATATAATAAAGCCCTAACCTCTCAAACCTGGTGAACTACACATGAAAACAGCTTCCTTGTGGCCAAGATCATCTTGAGATGCACAGTTGTCTCCATTCTTTACCCTTTTCTAGTACCTAAATGTGTGGTTCTCAGTCTGGAGGGCAAGCCCTATGCGCCTCTTTTCCAGACCTGTTACTATGAGACGAATTTAAGCTGAGAATCCCTTCAGCTTAGGAAGGAAGAAGTCTGAACTCAGTAACTCGTCTCCCCCCAGTTTGGTCTCACAGGGAGGCCTTTATCCCCAGTGCTCACCACAGGGACACCTTTATTGACTTCTATTGAAGGATTCTTGTGTTGGACTCATTGCCTTGAATAACTTCTGTGAAATCATAACTTTCCTTCCTAGGATCTTAGGGAAGCTAGTGCAACCACCAACTGCGAGGGGGGCGTTCGAAGACTCCCATCTACATTGCTAGCAGTCTGGGAACAAAAGGCCCACAGAGGACTTGAGGGTAAGAGGCTCAGCGCAGGAATGACTTCACCAGTCACTCCAAACTCGATTAGACCAGGAGCACACTAATGAAAAGACTGCTTAATCCATTTCCATCAAATTAATTTTCATTCCACAAACGAGGTTTTAATGGAATCCAGTGATGCCTTAGGGTGCCGTGGTCCCTGGACAGCACCCTTCTTTGCAACTCAGGAATCTTACGCCTGAAGCAGGCTTTCTATATCTTTATCTTCCTGTCCTCCGCAAACATCCTAGGAGTGCTTCGGCAGGATGTCTTAGTAAATATATGCTGTGCATAATTCCAGAAGTGGTTTTTCCCCCCATGCAAGTTGATTGATTTTATTTTCTGGGTTCTTGTTCAGTTTGAATTCATAATTATACTTATTTTTATACAATTAGTAATCATGCTGTAGATAAAACCATGCATTCTTTCTTCTCTGAGTGTCTTACTATAAAGCTTTTAATATGCTACTACGTAACTATAGTATTTTAATTTCTACAGCTTTGTAGAGTCATGCGCCAACTATTTCCCTCTTATTGGCCCTTTAGGTTATTTTCTATTGTAACTGAAATAAACATGACAGGAGAGATGAGGCTGCAAGCCATCTTTAAAGAGCTCTGGGGAAGTTTTCAATGCTTCAATTCTATGTGTGAGAAATCCCTTAATGTCGGGGAAATATTTTCCTAGTACCTAAACAATATGCTTTACAATAACCAAAGGACTGCCTGTCTCACGGTGCATTCTCTAGCCTTTGAATTTTAGCACATTTCATGGAATGCCCTTCATCACCATTTGTATGACTTAATCATAGCTTCCCCCTCTACTAACATACAGTTAACTTAGACGCATAGGTTGAGACGGCCTCCCCAAAGTGGGCCGTTGACCCTACGCACAGGTGTCCAAGCAAAAGCATGGGAAAGCAGGAGCGCTTGCAGCTACTTCTTAAAAGGAGGGGGAACGGATGGCCACCCCGCAGTTCTGACTCAAGCTTTACACCTTACTTTGTCGCGTGTGCACACAGGGAACACAAACACCTCCACCCACTCCCTCTCCTTCTGCTTCTCAACTGAGAATTTCTCAGTCAGCAGATGTTTCTTGTGTGATCAGAGTGTGCCATGTAAGGACAGTCCCATGATGGAACAGAAAGCAACCACACGCCTTTACCGCCTTTACTTACTCTTTTAAGACAAG
The DNA here is from genome assembly GCF_903992535.2 of Arvicola amphibius. NCBI lineage: Eukaryota > Metazoa > Chordata > Mammalia > Rodentia > Cricetidae > Arvicola > Arvicola amphibius. Next base: position 33,033,391 of record NC_052051.1, read on the forward strand.
GTATGTCCCCTCTCCTTTACCTGTCCAACAAGACTGGGGAGCGTGGTCACCGCTGAGCAAATGGACGTCCAGAAGCCCTTGCCCAAACAGTGTGCCAGGATGGCAGAGTCACTCAGCTTGACCGATTGATGAGTCCGAATGCCATGAACTTTTTACTAAGCCACACAGCTTTTCCACGGGGCATTTAGCACAGTCCGCCTTCCAGAAATCTGGGACAGCTTAAGTGGGGGAAATAACTGGCTAAGGACTGGGCTGTGATCACTTCCCTGCTGGGCTGATAATTAAACAGCTGTTAATTAGCATGGAATGTGCTGGGGTGGGAGGAGCCAGGAGAAAGGGTAGGAAAAGGAACACCTGCCTCTGACGGGGTAAGAAAGGTTTTGGCTTGAAATGGATGCAAGAAAAGCAGCTACAAAGCACTCGTCCAGGTTATTTTAAGTACTGGGGTTTGCCAATCACGCTATGAACTTAGAGCAGAAGATGGTGACCGGCACTTCGGTTCTGAGCCACCAGGATAGGTCAGGGAAGTCACTGAAGAGCAGATGCACATCTCAGCTCAGACCACAGGGACTGCAATATCCTGGGCCATCACTGATTCTTGCAGGATTTGCAGCTAAACAGTGACCACCAGCAGACATTTGGGCTCCAAGCTGAACCATTTGCTTCCATCAGTCATAATGAGTACAAAATTACTTGCACATTTGTGGATTTTGCTTTTTAAAACTCTACCACTTGGTTGGAGAGATGGCTCTGTGGTTAGGAGTACTTGCTGTCCTTCCAGAGGACCCACGTTCAGTTCTTAGCACCTTAAGTAAGCAACTCACAACCATCTGCAACTCCAACTTCAGGGAATCCAGAACTCTCCTTTGTGGGTACCCACAAGTGTGTGGATACACACACACTCATGCCCCATATTAATAAAAAACCTGAAAACAACAAATAATAACAAAAACCTACCATTTTCTCCTTCCCTCAGAATATTACCCAGTAGCTAAGGGACCCTGTGTTTCTTGTAGTCCTATAAAACATTTCTGAATAAATGATTTCTCCTTTAACTTGGACTTTAATTTGCTGGCCATGACATTGACTGTATTATACTGTCATTTTATGCACCATAAAGAATTACGTTGTTCACTGGCAGCCCACAGCATGGGAAAAGATCTTCACCAACCCCACACCATTCAGAGGGCTGATGTCCAAAATATACAAAGAACTCAAGTAATTAATCATCAAAAGAACAAATAATCCAATAAAAAATGGTGTATAGACCTAAACAGAGAACTCTCAACAGAGGAAACTAAATTGGCTGAAAGACACTGAAGGAAATGCTCAGCATCCTTAACCATCAGAGAAATGCAAATTAAAACAACTCTGAAATTCCATCTTATACTTGTAAGAATGGCCAAGATCAAAAACACTGATGACAACTTATGCTGGAGAAGATGTGAGGTAATGGGAACACTCCTGCATTGCTGGTGGGAATGCAAACTGGTACAGCTGCTTGGATATCAATATGGTGATTTCTTAGAAAATTAGGAAACAACCTTCCTCAAGATTTAGCAATACCACTTTTGGGTATATGCCCAAAGGATCCTTAATTGTGCCACAAGGACATGTGCTCAACTATGTTCATAGCAGCACTGTTTGTCATAGCCAGAACCTGGAAACAACCTAAATGTCCCTCAACCGAAGAATGGATAACGAAAATGTGGTACATTTACACAATGGAGTACTACACAGCAGAAAAAAATAACATCTTGAATTTTGCAGATAAATGGATGGATCTAGAAAATATTGAGTGAGGTAACCCGGACCCAGAAAGACAAATATCATATGTACTCACTCATAAGTGGCTTTTAGACATAAAGCAAAGAAAACCAGCCCACAATTCACAATCCCAGAGAACCTAGACAATAATGATGACCTTAAGAGAGACATACGTGGATCTAATCTACATGGGAAATAGAAAAAGACAAGATCTCCTGAGTAAATTGGGAGCATGGGGATGGAGAGGGTAGAAGGGGAGGGAAGTGGAAGGGAGGGAAGTGGAGAAAAACATATAGCTCAATAAAAATCTATAAAAATAAAATTAATAATAATAATAAAGAATTATGTTGATTACAATTGTTATGGGTTGAATTGTGTCCTGAAAGATATAATAAAGCCCTAACCTCCCAAACCTGGAGAAATACACATGAAAACGGCTTCATTGTGGCTAAGATCATCTTGAGATGCACAGTTGTCTCCATTCTCTACCCTTTCTCACGCTTTGCCTCTCTGGCACAGTGTGTCCTGAGCTTTTTCAAGCCATCAGCAAGGTGTTGTGTAATAAGTTTACACAATGCTGTGATGCATATCCTCACACACAGAGCGTACACTTGGGCATCCTCACACGTGTTGGTGAACATCATAATACACACAGCATACACTTGGGCATACTCACAGGTATTGGTGAATATTCTCATACACAGAGCATACACTTGGGCATGCTCACACATGTTGGCAATGTCTTTCAATACTTGGTCAATGAATAGGTAATTTTAAAATGTTTGTAAGGCAAATATTGCTAAATCCCCTCTGGAATGTTTTCAACAAATGGCACTCCCAGTAAGACTGTGTAAGAGTGGGAAAACTTCAGAAATGTGTGGATCTCAGAGACCTTGATCCTGTAGTCTGGGAACCACAGAGGATCTTGGGCCTTTTGTGAAATCCTGAGTCCTGTGTTTCCTATCCTGGGTAGAAACCCTCAGAGTAGCCAAGCCTGTTTTATGACACTTGCTTCCAGCTATGCAGCAGAGGTTGCCAGCTTTGGTTGCATAGTCATGGAATTTGGTGAGATCCAAAGGCTCAAAGCGGATACCAGAGGGCTGGAGCAAGAGTGGAGGTACACCTGCTGCTGGGGCTCCTCTCCAGGTGATTCACGGGGGCAGCTGGGGTTGAGTGTGTGTCCCAGGTCGTGCCTGTTCTCTTTTGACCATATCTGACAAAACGAAGGCCAAGAGCTGAAATTAAACCCAACCAAAGAGGATGGCTGGGAGACGAGCACCTTTGTAAGACCTCAGAGAACTTCCTTCCGACTGGGAGGCAGATATAGTCCGTTCGTCCAAATAAATGGCTCACCTCCCAGGTGGGGATGGAGGTGATGCAGAACTAATGTAGGGGATGAGAACAGTGCAAAAATCTCCAAAGAACACGAAAGTCTTATTTGTGAAAACCCTCTTGATTTACACCATCAGTTTCCTGGCCTTTAGTTTGGGTGGTGTCCTGTTTCTTCCTGGTAAGTTAAAACCAAACTAAAAGGACAATGCCGAGTTGTTGTGGAATATTATTTTAAGATGTGTTACATTTGTTTATGCTGTGGAACATTTGTTTAATGATGCAAAGACGTGTAGGAGGAAGCCAGTAGACGATTTCAATTGGTTACACACCCCAAGTGGAAATCCCCTTGGGCTAAGGAGAGACACAACACCATGGTTCTAGATGACACCGCCCCCTGGGTCCTGGGAGGGGTGTAAACGTTTGCCTAACACCTGCAACAAGAGTCTGCTCTGGCACTTTCCTGACTCCTGGAGTCTATGCTGTTGACTCTGTGCCATCTTATCCCCAACCCCATGGAAGGTGGCAGAAAGCAACCGACAACTGGCACTTGAAAGAGGGGCTCACAGACCCGTGCTGGCATGGGTTTGGAGCCTGTGTGATTCAGGGGCATGTTTTTGTTCGCATTGACCATTTTCTGGGCCCCAGCTTTTGCCCTTCTGCTGCTGTTATGCCAAACCATCCTGGCATTTTCACTTTGTTCCCCTTCGGTGTTTTCCCGGAAAGTTGTCCCCTTTATGTTCCATATTCTTCACCCCCCAAGAGGTAAGCAAGAGGCCCCTCTTCCATCTTCTGTGTCTGTCTTGTCCGTGGCTAGGGAGGAACGCCTCTGACTTTGGATTTGCCTGGTATCTCCACATAAGGGCTGACCCCAGGGACACAGAATCAAGGAGGAGACCCCCGACCATCCCTCCCCAGCTGGAGATTCCTGGGTCTGATACACCATTGTCCTCTTTGTCCATCTATGTTCTTCTTTGTCTAAAACTATGGCCAGCCTACCATCCCACTGTAAGGAGCCCCGGATTAGGGCCCTTAAGTCACTCCTTGTCACCTGCGGCCTGAAAATCAGGTCTGCTGAACTGGAGGACTTCCGGAGTGAGTCAGCAATCCTGGTTCCATGGCTCTCCCCAGAGAATATGTGGGAGTCTGATATTTGGATGTGTGTCCCCTTCTGTCACCTGAAAATGACAGGTTGACTTAGGAGCGAACCCCGCTTTGTCTATTGTTCCCATCTTGTTGGCCATCATTGAGAGTCTTAAGTCTTCCTCTCCTGAGGAGGTCATTGCTGCTCACAATAAACATTGCCAAGAACAGGCCAATGTTAACCTGTCTAGCATCTCTCTGATGCCCATGACTGAGGGCCTCACTCCTCAGATGAGGAAGAGATTGACTAGACATATTGTGTGGCACCAGTCAAGCTGCCAGTCTCTACTCTCCCTGCCAAACCATCCAACTCTGGCCCCTCAAGGGCCTCTACCCACGACCTCAATACCTAGGGCATGAACTCTGCCCACCCCCACCTGCCCTGTACCGGGAACCCCTCGCCTATATGTGTCCACCCTCCTTTCTTCTTAACGTCAAGAAGCTTGGTTGGACAAATTCCTTAATTACTTAGTCCTCCTGCAGGAATAAATCTCCCATCTCAATATGATGCAGGTACTTGCTATGGCTTTCCAGACCATTTTTATCACTAAAATCTGGAGCAGTCTTAAGCGGCTTCTTGACCCCTTTGGATTGTCACATATGCCGTAATAGGAGGCATGCTCCTGTTGCTAGTCATTCTCTTCAAGTTTCTCTGCCAGCACCCCAGGCGCCAACGAGCGACCAACAAGGAAATTCTCCAAGTTCTAATGACTCTTGGATATCCTTCCCATGGTCCCCCTTAAGAGGTCCTACAAGCAAGACTCATGGAGACTCAAAAGGCCTCCAGTTAAGACAGCCCTCTTTTCACCTGGGGATGCTCTCCAGGGAGGACACCCTTCGAGAGCTGGTAGCCAATGATGGGTAAGATCTTGTTCACAAGCCAGTCTAAGACAGACACAGTCTAGTTGCTAGGTACCCCCTGAGGCAGGGACAACAAGGCTGGATCACTGGCACTCTGATTCCCACTGAGCTCCCGATAGAAAATATTAAAAACGGTGGATATGTGAGAGGAAACCAGTTGAGCAGTTTCAATCAGTTATGCAGCCCAAATGGAAATCCCCTTGGGCTGGCTAATAAGAGCATGCACATTGGTAATTTCCCCTTGAGCCAATCGGGAGCCTGCCGTGGAGTCTGGAGACTGATGACACCATGACATCAGATAGCCGGAGCCAATGAAGGAGAGACAACTTGCCTGACTCATGACTCTGGGCCTTCTTACCTCCTCCCACAGGGTGCGGTGGTGGGAGGCAAGTGACAAAGTTGTCTTCTTCTATGTTGCTTTTGTTTAACTCCATGAAGCTGTTACTTTGCCTGTCTAAAACAACCCATTTGGTCTAATAAAGACTTGAATGGCCAATAGCATGGTAGGAGAAAGGACAGAGAGAATAATTAGGAGGAGAGAAAATGAGAAGGAAGGAACAAGAGAGGGAGAAGGACTCCGTGGGTCAGCCACCCAGCCATACGACCAGCCATGGAGTAAGAAGCAATGAAAGCTATATAGAAATAGAGAAAGGCCCAGAGGTAAAAGATGGGTGGGATAAGTTAGGAAAAGCTGGGTAGAAATAAACCAAACTTAGGCCAGGCGTTCATAAGAAATAATGTGTATTTGTTTGGGAGCTCAGTGGTGGGGTCCCCCAAAGCCAAAAGAGCAAAGAGTAAAAACAACCAACAACACTGTATTTCTCATCCAGCACTGTAACGAGATCACTCAGGGGCATGAATGCACACCTTTAGGAGATATAGGATTATAGATGGAGTCAGAAGATATGCCCTGTCACTGATATCCTTTTGGGGAAGAGAAAAGGCAAGCCATTTCTGGATTGTTCTCACAGCAGTGGTGCAGGGAGGCAGGGAGAAGGCCAGTGTTTCCTACTAGGAGATGCCAGAGATGTGGTGGGGGCTTTAATTTCTAGCTTTAAGCAGCTGGGGGACACTGAAAGAAGTGGGGCCAGGGACCATTTATCTCTAGGCAGGATACCATAGCTTTACGTCTTTGATGTATCATATCGACATTTAACTAGGCACAGTTACCACTTGTTACAGACTGGTGTCCATCTCTAGACCCAAATGTTGAAGTCATGGCCAGTTCCTCAGAATGAGATTATGTCTGGGTTTTTTTCTTTGATGGGAGGAGGTCAAATGCAGCCATTAGACTGTAGCCTACTCAGAAAGCACTGGTGTGTTCATGTAAGAGAAATTAGGGAGACTGGTCCAAACAGAGAGACCATTAAGAGGCTACTCTGACAAGGCTGACTACAAGCCAAGAAAGAAGGAGCAGATCTCCCAAACCAGCCACATGGCTTCCCCAAACAGCTCTGCCAACACCTCAATCTTTGACTTTTGTTTCTATCCATGTCTGTGGCTTAAACTTCCCTGGCTGTGGATTAGGATGGCTGCAGCCTACAAATGCAATACCTGGCTATGTAGTTGCAGGTATTCCAGTTTATCTGCTCTGGTGTCAGAATCCAAAGAGATATAGAGTAGAGAAGGGAAGACTTCGCCGAGAGAGGTCAGATTCAGGAAGGGAGGGAGCAGGTGGCCAAGACTGTTAATTTCTTCCTTGAGCAGGCAGGTGTGACTTTTGGAGAGCCCAATTATGTGCAAATCACACGGCTTAACTTTTGAAAGAACACGGAGGCAAGCCACAATTATGGCTGAGTGCACAACATTGGTTAGCCTCATTTAGAGAGGTTTGCCCGTCCTGCAAGAACGAAGACGATCGATTGAGGGAACAAACTATGGCTTTGGGCCTCTGACCACAGTTCTAGCGGCTGCATCTCAGTGACAAGATATTAACAAACTGCTATCCATCATCCGGAGCTCTGTGCACAAGGTGTGCCATGACATAAATCAATGCAATTAGGGAGGAGATGAGAAGGGTTTCCAGTGGAGCGAAATGCAGAGAGAAGCAATGAGAACGTCACTAAGGATAAAACTCCAGCTCCGATGTCTGCAGGCACATGTGGAATATGCATCGCACGAGCTTGAACGCCCTCTTGTTCCCCTTACCAGGGTTGTGGGTGAATGGTAGGAGCTGGATCTATGGAAGTGAGAATATTAGGAGACGGTAGAATGTTAAGCAAGGGCTGGCTAGGCTGGCATATGTTGTGGGGTAGGACATGGAGGTTAGAAGCCTTACATGTTGTCCTTCGCCAAATTATATTAATCTCTCTATGGAACTCTCCCAAGAGCTGAGTGCAGAAAAGAGGCTAAAAAAGGCTAAGCCACCGTAACACAAGTTTTGGTCATGCACACAATGGCTCACTCCCAAGAGCCTTCCTGGGCACAACAGACCATTCTGTTTTCTATCACAGGTGAGCAGAGGGACCCTAGTGCAACAAGAGAAGGATCCTGGGAAAATAATTGCAAGGAAAAGCCTGAGGCTACGGATGGGAGAAAGAGGATGGAGAAAAAGGCTCTGCCACCCTCCACCCTAGCTGTGACCAGCTTGCCGCCTCATATCCAACAGTCTGCCGAGTGCTCCTCTTCCTCATATGTGGAAGGGAGGCACCGGTGTTAGGGGCAGGGAATGAAGAAGTGAGGCCAGCAGGGCACTTGAGGAGGTACTCAAGGCTGTCCGTGGAGAGCGCAGGGCTCCAGCATCACACAGGAGCATAGCGTCTAACACTGCATTGCACAGCCCCATAACGTAGCTTCCAGTTCCATTGCTGAGCCAGGAGATGGGAGATACTAGGTGGGAGGCGTCTGGGTCACCAAGCTCCTATTCTTGACAGCAGAGAAGGATGACACACAGGTCCAGGTGATGCCATGCTTGCAGTGATAAGGCATGGCTGGATGAAGATGGTGGTATTTTCATCCAAGTCCTGATCCTCCAGAGTGCCATAGTGTTATAGGCTGTCACTGAGCACTAGATAAAGAATCGGAAAAAATGTGGGCTCAGGTCCTGGTGTAGTGGCTCCATATTTGTACAAATCCTGAGGTAGATTCCTCAAATTCTTTGTGCCATGTTTTCAACTAGAGCAGAGATTTGAACTTATTTCTGTAAATAAAATTGTTGGAAGCCAGCTAATCCTCTTTGTTCACATATGTTCCCTGACTGCTTCCGTGCTGTATAACATTTAGATATGTTCAAAGGAGATGGTATGGCCTTAGAACCTGCAGTATTTGCTCTCTGGCTCTTTATAGAAATTTGTTGGCTGATGTTCAACACAGAGGTGATGTGATTCCTGACCTCCCAAACTTAGTGGTGAGGATCGGGTGGAAGAAACACTCTTGTTAGGACCTGGGAAACAGTCTATAAATGTTCCTGAGATAATTATACTGAACAACATATCCGCAGAGTTATATCATCAAGAAGGAATGAAGAGCCAGGAGTGGTGACACAGGCCTTTAATCCCAGCAAGTGGAAGGTAGAGGCAGGCTGATCTGTGGTGAGTTTGAGACCAGCCTGGTTTACAAAGTGAGTTCTAGGATAGTCAGGGCTGTTACACAGAGAAACCCTGTCTCAAAAACAAAACAAAACAAAACAAAACAAAACCAACCAAACGAAAAGGAAGCAATGAGGGGCAGAGTTTAGGCTAATGGAGCATGTGATGTGACCTGAGGGGTGTGGAGGCAGCCTCCTGTGACCTAAACCACCTGCCCCAGGCACATGCACCTGGGCTGGATGCAGCCGCGAAGGGTTAAACCTTAATTTTAAACATTCATTATCCAGATTGATTGCAACTCCATTTAAATGATTTGGAAAACAAGTCCTCTGGGAAGGAGGCTACATCCAGGTGTTCTCACTTACTCACGCTCGTGCAGAACTTATTAATTAGACAGCTTTCTCAGAGGCAATGGGAGAGACTGGCACAAGGAGAGGAGGGGAGTTGGTGGAAAAGACAATTTCAAGAGCCTGGGGGCAGTTTCTGTGAGCTAGGCAGAAGTGGTACTGTCATCAACAATGAAGGATCAGGCTTGGATGGGGCCCCTCACAGGAAGGAGAACTAAGGATGGGAGGCAAGGAGAAAGCGTTCACTGAGTGTTTGGCTTCTCTAGACACAGTCTTTAGGTGTGGTAATGGGTTTACTATGGGAAAGACCCAGCCTTCACATGCTGTTACAGAGGTTGTGGTTTTGCTTCATCCTAAGAATGGACAAAAACAGCTGACTGGTATAGAAAGAAAATGAATTATGGGAAATTTAGCCTCCTCTTCTTTCTTTCTTTCTTTCTTTCTTTCTTTCTTTCTTTCTTTCTTTCTTTCTTTCTTTCTTTCTGTCTTTCTTCCTTCCTCCCTCCCTCCCTCCCTCCCTCCCTCCCTCCCTCTCTCTCTCTCTCTCTCTCTCTTTCTTTCTTTCTTTCTTTCTTTCTTTCTTTTCTTCTTTTTAGCATGGCTCCTTTTTTATTTATTAAATTTTTAATTTATTTTACATAACAACCACATTTTCCCCTCCTTTCCTCTCTTCCCATTTTCTCCCCCTACCTCCCACCTCCCTTCCCCATCCATACCTCCTCTGTTCAGAAAGGGGTAGGCTTCCTGTGGGAGTCAACACAGCATGTCATGTCATGTTGAGGAAGGACCAAGCTCCTCCTCTTGCATCAAGGCTTGGCAAAGCCTGCCTGCATGGGGAATAGGTTCCAAAAAGCCAGCTCATGTGCCAGGGACAGGTCCTGATCCCACTGTGAGGGGCCCCACAAACAAACCAAGCTACACACCTGTCACCCACATGCAGAGGGCCTAGGCTGGTCCCATGCAGACTCCCTAGCTGTTGGTCCAGAGTCTGTGAACCCCCATTAGCTCAGTCAGCCGTCTCTGTGGGTTTTCTCATCATGATCTTGACCCCCTTTCCTTGTACATCCCCTCCTCCCTCTCGTCAGCTCCCAAAGCTTGGTCCACTGCTTAGCTGTGGACTTCAGCATCTGCTTCCATCAGTTACTAGATAAAGACTCTGTTGACAATTAGGGCAGTCACCAATCTGATTGCAGGAGAAGGCCAGTTCGGGCACCCTCTCCTCTATTGCTAGTCTTATCTTGGGTCATCCCCGTGGATTCCTAGGAGTTTCTCTGGTACCAGATTCTCCCTAACCCTGAAATGGAGTCCCCTTTTCTTAAACAAGACTGAATGTCAGTTTTTCCTCCTAAGAGATGGGCCGACGATGTCAAGGAAAGGGTAGAGGCCCTCCCTCTGCTCTTTCTTTCACAAGGGCATGCGCTGGTGGTGGCCTTCCAAGGCCAGCATCTTCAGCTGCAAGGTTTCGTCAGTTCTTCCCTTCTGTTGTGATTTGATTAGCTGCCAATGGAACAGAAGCGTGCGCTGAAAGCTGCAGTCGCCAGATGTAAGCTGCAGTCGGCAGATGTCTGAGACTGTGGGCTGCTGAGGGTAGTGCATAGCTTGCACCAGCAGCTAAGGAGTGATTCATGTCAAGCCGAGCAACCCAAGATGACAGAACATCAACAAAGAATAAAGGTCAGAGCTATTGATTCTTAACACACTCCTGCACATGCAGGGAGCACCCAGTGGCAGGGCGTTGATGAGCATCAGCAGGGAGATGTAGAACAAACGGAGAGAATAAGGAATGGGCTTTGCCATAGCGCTCATGGAAGGCTTGGAACCATCCATTTGCTTAGGTCTGTCCTTTTGGAAAGATCAGAGAAAACAGATGTGGTGTCTTAGCTGCCTATAAGTAACAGACTGCCCCAAATCTTATGGCTTAAAATATTACCTTATGCCCTTGGAGTTCTGGAGGCTGGAGGTCTAGTACTGAGGAGTCTTTCTGAGGCTGTTTCTTTCTGGGGCCTCTATGGGTAGGTCTTTTTTGTTTTTGCTTTTTACTCCTGAACTGGATTTCCTGCGTTCCTAACCTCACAGTCTCCCTTTTTTCTCCATTTTCAAGGGCCTGCGGTCCAAACTGTTTGGGAGGGCCAGACGAGGAGACCGAAAGGTCTGGAGTTGCTTGGGCTATGGAGTGAATTCTAGGTTATGCCGGGTAACTTGCATGTTGTCTCGAAATAAAAACATAAATAAAAAGGCTGGGGTCCTAGCTTAGTGGTGACAGGACAGTGGCCGAGAATGTGCAAGGATCTAGACTCAAACCTGGAACTGAAGAAAGGAAGAAGGGAACCAAAACTAAAGTGGGGAATTTTAGCTTTAGTTCTTTTCCACATCTTCTAAATTCGCAGTGATCAATCTGGTCTTCATAAACAATTAAACACCTTTCCTTAGACCGTTGTAAAACGGCCATTTATATTGACTTGGCTTTTTTGTGATGGATGGGGAGGAGTCACGTCCCAGCCTTGTTAGGGAAGCCCCATGTCCTTGTTGCATCAAAGGACTTGGCTTTGGAATCACACTAAGAACAACCTCATTTTCTGAGCAGAAGAAGCACCCTCCCCTACACTCAGGGACTGATCCATTCTTCTTGGGTGGACACATTAATGGGTTTCTTGAAATTGAGCCGGTGGGAGGGGCGCTCTTCTGCCTTCTGCAGAGGGTGGGGCTCGTCAGATGCTCGAGAACCTGTGGTGTTGATTTCAAGGACATGCAAATTGGGGTCAGGGAGGAATGACTTCTAATTCGAGAGTATATTTTGATGTGGGAAGACAAGGCAATCCATAAAAAGTGGCAGTGATTTGGTAGCTGGTGGCTGAAGAGAGATTTTGTGGGGAGAATACATAAATCTAGTAGGACTTTTATTAAACGATTTGGCATGGTATAAACTAATTCCTTCCTCCCATAAAGAGCGCGTTAACAAACCCATGTCAGTCAGTGCTTTATCGTGTGGATTTGCATTTTAAGAGAGGGTAACAAAAATCCTGTTTCATGATGAGCAGGAGGTGAAAGTGAAGTCTCTTGGGAGGAGAGCTGTGGGTCACACTATTGTCTTACACCAGTCAAAGCTGCTAAGATGGTTGCGTTCCATTTAGTTCCACACACCTCTTTCAGCAGCCTATTGACTACTCTGGTGGCCCCTGGAAATTCATGAATAAATCGATCTGCCTCCTGGCTGGAAGAAGTGAGCCATGCTAAATAATTTAGAGGAATATTGGCAATATCAGGCACACTTTTACCATGTGTGTGAAGAACTTTTAAATAATATTAACTTTGCATGTGTGTATATGTATGTGTACCTGTGTATATGTGTATGTGCATGCTCATGTATGTAAGTGTGTAGTTTGCTGGTGCTGTGTGTGTAGACAGTCACATTTTAATACTTAAGAAATCTGTAGTAGTGCATAGGCCCCTCTTCTAGTGTTTTTTAAGACTCTACACTCCATTTTCCTTCCTGTAAGACAGAACTAGATGGCGCTTTCTATACAAATTTATCAGAGAAAAATAAAGTGTCCTTCTGGCTTGGATTAATCTTGCACTCATGGGTACACACTTGACCCCCACTGAGCAGCAGCTAAAGGAGACTGATTAGGAATACAAAGATACAAACACATATGTTTCACTTGTTGGTGTTGAGCGGTGACAAAGAGTCACTTGCATGGGAGACCAGGAAAAAAGAAGACATCGAGACAAATTTCTCAGTGAGCACAACTTATCTTTTGAGGGCCATTTTTGATTCTGAGTTTGGATACTGCTCCCTAGCCTAGTACCCTTGAGTTTCTTACAGAAATACTCGAGACATTTTCACACAAGCCCAACGCTCCTGGAGAGGTGGGGCTATGGTACATCTGACCAGGATCTGAAGGCGCTGCTAACAGTGCTAGGTCAGTACCGCGGAACAAACACATCTGATGAGGTGCCTGTCATGTGCTGGAAAGAAGAGGACTTCTTAGCAAAGATTCTTACTCCAACTAGTGTGTGAGCCCAGGTCTTGAATGCCAGCACTGGGGAGGCAGTGGCAGGCGAGGACGTCGAGTGGCATGGTGCTTGAGTGACTCTATCTGCAAGCAACATGTGTGTTTACTCCCGTTCCTTATCTCCGGACTGAAAAAGAGGCTGGCTAAGCAAGGAGCTAGATATGAGTAACTGAAGATGGCAGCTGTGTCTCAGTAGCTGCGCCTCCGGTGACCTTTGTGACCAAGCATCCTTGGAGGCATGGTTCCTGCTGGATCAGAGACTAAGCCCCTAGGGCAGTGGATCTCAACCTGTGGGTCGAGACCCCTTGGAAGGACAAACCACCCTTTTGCAGGGGTCACATATCAGATATCCGGCATATCAGATATTTAGATTACAATTCACAACGGTAGCAAAGCTATAGTCATGAAGTAGCAACAAAATAATTTTATGGTTGGGGGGTCACCACAACATGAGGAACTGTATTAAAGGATTACAGCATTCGGAAGGTTGAGAACCTCTGCTCTAGGGAATTCCCCCACATATATGTGCACACATGCACACGCGCGCGCGCGCACACACACACACACACACACACACACACACAAAAACATATATACTGCATGCTCAAAAGAACTCATATCACTTTAACTGCCTGTGGGTTTGGCACCTTCTCTTTGGTAGAAATTATTGGGAAGAAAAACCCTAAAAGAGAGATCTAGTCCACCATGACTGGGAAGGAAAAATGTCATTTACCTCATAAATATTCATTAGAGACTTTATAGTGCACAAGAGCACAGAATTTACTGGGTTGTTCTGTTTCTATCCAACCCCTCTCTTTTCTGGGTTGTTCATTTTGCTTAGCCTTGCTAAATAAAATTCTCCTCAAACTTCTTCACTTTTCTGATTATTTTCTCTTAACAAACAAGAACTGAGGATTGCTTCCATTACAAAAAGCCTTGGGAGGGGGGAGAGGAGCTGGGAGATGTGATTGTTTACTTGTGTTCATGAGCGCTGGCATTTCAGGTAGACATCCTGCTTAAGGATTTACAGTGAAGGAACCATCAATTTCTGAGACTGAGAGGAATTGTGTGCCATACCACAGACAACCAAACATGGCTAGGTGTCACGAATACTATGGGAACAGATGCTGAGCCTTAGGTCTTAAGACTCAAAGTATTGAAGTCACGCCTTTTGCCAGTATTTTCTGTCACCTAGAATAAACTGCGTCCTTAGTCTACCCATAGTTAGAGGCTATTTGACTCTTTAGTAATGGTCCTTGGATTCAAGGTAGCAATAAACAAGAGCTAAGCAGTAGAGGGAATGTCTTGAACTTCGCACTCCAAATTTACCAGTGGGGAGTCACTCCTCCACTTAGGAATAATTCTAGCAATGTTCTAGGAATGCAAACACACAAAGCTCTGAAACAGACACAGAAAAAAATTCTTGTGGATATAGCCCGAAGGGTTCAGCACATCCCAAGAAAGAGAAAGGGCATGGGAATCAATATTTCAGGGGATATTTGTGTGACGAGATAGAGACAGGATCCCAGAAGCATCCAAGCAGAGACTAGGAAGCGTGTTAACGAAGAGAGAGTAAAATACAAAATTAGGCTCCATCACTAAGTGGTGTAACCAATTAGTAAATCATTCAAGGTCAACAGTTGTATCCTACTATTGCTGCCTAACAAACTGACCCAGTTTGTGGCTTAACACCAATATTTCATCATATAGATTCACTCTGTGGGTCAGGAATTTGGAGATTACACAGAAAGATTATTTTATTATTTTATTGTGCTTGGTGAGGAACATGAAGCCATGTATGTGTTGCAGAACCAGCTCCCCCACAATAAGCTACATTCCCAGCCCAGAAGGCAGTTCTGTCTATAATGCTATTCTAGAGCCTTAGCTGGGAAGACTCAAGGCTGGGTATGACTGAGGAGCTGGGGGCTGCATAAGGAGTGTTCTGCTGGTTTGGAGCTCAGGCTGGACCTGCAGGGACAGTGCTGTCTGGACCTGCAGGGACAGAGCCGTCTGGATCTTTGGGGAAACAGTGCTGTCTTTGTTTTGTTTGTTTGCTGCTTTGCTCAGTCTTCTCTACAGAAATGGGTTTTTGGCCAGTAAGGGAAGCTGTTTTCCATATTTCAAATGTCTCAGTTTTGAACTCTTTCTCTCAGAGTCCCAAGCATTCCCCCTCCTCGCCACCCAGGATGCACTGACTACTTTAGCCTGGGTTTCATGACACCAGAGGACTGCTTGCCCTTCACTCCATATTGTGTTCCGTCCCCACTGGTCTACATAGGGGGTCACCCTATCGAGGCCTCACATGGACACAATGCTTTCCTGCCTAGAGCACATCCTCTACGGTTTTGGTCCAGCGCGGCTTGTCACACCTTCCCCACTCTTTGATAATTTGTGATATGTCCTGATGACAGCCAGAACTAGTTTTGAGGGAAAACCCTGTCCCCTTCCAAACAGGTTGACAGAAACAACCATTTTCCTGTGCGTTGCTGCTTGCTGTATTGTTATTAAGTTGTAAGTTCCTCACGGGAAAATCAGATCAAGTGTGAAAAAGTATTTTCCAGAGAGATGGGGAAATGAATATTTAGGGGCCAGGGCTATAGGAGAGTCCCTCAACACAACCATGTCCCCACATGTGACAAAGCCTATCATTATTCTCAATAGAGCATGATTTCTGTTCACCTTCTCCCTCTGTTATGCCCAGTTTTATCCTATGGTTAAATAAGCAAATGAAAGTCATTAGCACGCATGCACCTCACCGGCATTATTTGCTTTAGTTTGTTGTTTTGAGAGAAGATTTCTCTTCGTAAGCACCCTGACTGTCCTGGAACTTGTACCGTAGATCAGGCTGGCCTCAAACTCACAGAGATTCCCCTTGTCTCTGCCTCCCAAGTACTGGAATTAAAAGCGTGTGTCACCAAAGTCCTACCCTCCTCAGCACTTGAAAAAGAAGCATCAAGTCTCATTTTGCACTGAAATCCTATCCCCTTTATGCAACTGTTTTATGGAATCTAGGAAGTGCTGGGTATTCCCAAGAAGCTGAAAGTCCTATTACACTCTTCGTTAAGTGACTCTTCCTAGAAGGGTATGCTGTTAATGAGGAAACAGAGGCCTGTCTTGATGAGCCTAGCAGAATTGCATTGAAAGCCAGATGATGTCATGAGACCACACCACTCCCAAGTCCTTTCTCAGAGCAATGTTTGCAGTTGGGGAAGGCATGATTTGTCAAAGCTCAGCCATTGATTAGGATACATCTGTCATACTAGAGTTCGAGTTTGTTTCCCCTTTTGGGTCACAGCAAGCAGCACCTGTCAATCATCCTTTGAATGAGGTGGGCTTACCCTCTCGGTTTTTCATATAGGTCCTTGTAGATAAGGGATTTGTCCCCTAGTACTGGCCTTTTTTTTTTTTTTTTCCTGGAAATGCGGCTCCTCTCTCCTGGTTTCTGAGTTCAGAAGTGCCAAGTGTGATGTAGGAGGTTACTTAATATAGTTATGTCAGATTATCAAAAGTAGACCACAGAAATGACTGTGGTCCCATAAAATTACAGTATTTTGATGTTCATATTTGTCTGTGTACAAACACTGATGTGCCCACAATGACAAAACTCTGTAAGGGTCTTGTCTCGGAACACCCCAGTTGGGAAGAGATGTATGAGGGTATTTGTTGGATTTTAAGAGAATACATAGTGAAGACAGTCTACTTAGGGTTGTTATTCTCCTGAAATGATCTCGCAAGAACAAGCAAAAATATCCTCCTTAAAACAAAGTTGTCAACAACAATAGAAAAAATTCAGCTTTCTTCTTAGAAGAAAGAGTCAAAGTTCAGAGAGACCACTCCAGGGGAGCTTGAATGACAGGGCCATGTTATGCTTGCCCGTCACGCCATGTCCAGGTGCGGGCACTTAGACCTTCCCCTTCTCTTCCTCCAACTGTCCAGGTGAAACCTTACCTCTACAGGTTAGACAAGATGATCTTTTTTCCTCTCTGTTCCTTTTATAAATTGCGTAGGAAAGCCATCTTTGCATTTCAGTTTTTAATGAAAACATATGTACTCTTCTCAGTCACAGGTGAGGGTGAAGTGGCTGTCCTTCAAGCCAGCTGCCGGAACGTGTCCTGGTAAACTTGTTCCACTAAAGCAACTTCCTCGAGGCTGTTACAAAGACCTAGCGCCAAAACCCAGAACGCCATATTATACTGTTGGTTGTATTCTGCATAGCATTAACCCACTTAAATAAAAAAAATTGACAAAATTACTAAAAGCTTTCTTCTCTGGGGATTCTCCCTGGCTGTTCTCAGGGGCCATATTGACCTTCTGGAAGTGAGCCAACCTGAACTCTGGATCTCTACTTCACACCTTCTCAGTGGCTTTCTTGCAAGCTGTAGTTACAGGAGGCATCAGTATGCTCCCCTTTGGTTCCGGAGGGAACCTCTGGCTTTTATCCTGAACAAAGGTAACAACACTCCTGTTTCTTGAGTATTAGCAGAATACAATGTTGAGCAGAGCTTTCTTTTTTTCTTTTTCTTTTCTTTTTTTTTTTTTTTTTGTTTTTTGTTTCTTGAGACACAGACTTGTTAAGTTGTCCACATTGCCCTTGAGCTTGAGATCTGCCTGCCTCAATTGGCTAAGTGCTGGGATTGTATGTATATATTATTACTCCCAGCTAAACCAGTTCTTAAATATCCTCTTAGAAATCTCTAAACCTGTGTTTCTCAGTCACCACGAGGCAGACTAACACCTTTTTTACCTTTGCTGATAGCCCAATCAATTCTGCCCTTTAACACCAGGCTGCAAACTCCACCCTGTGAGATGTGGCCCTACCATGGTGGGGACATTCAGTCCATTGCAGCTTTCTGTCAGCTCTCTCCAGACAGAGCTTCAGTTCTGTGGATTGATTGGAGACATTTTCTACAGTGCCTCCCAGTACCATCTGGGCCAGCTGCACTATCAATCCGCAAATAGTGATGTGTGAACACAGTGAGCACTTTGCAATCTAAAGCTAGTGTGTGTGTGTGTGTGTGTGTGTGTGTGTGTATACACACTTGATGCTTAACCAGCTCCATGCTCAGAAAGCCAGAACTGCCTTTGCTTTTCTCCCCTTGATCTATTTCAGTGCAGACCACCATTTGCCTGATGTTTGCTCAGCACTTGGTAAACAAGGAGCTTTCAGAAAAGGTAGAAAAGAAAATCAATATCTCTGCCCATTCAGAGAGACTCTCACCATTCAGGGACGTTTGCCCAGCACTGGGGAGGAAAGCAAGATGTCAGTGTATCTTAGGGAACAGAGGGGAAGCCCTGTGATTTCATCTAAGCAACCAATGGCATCCCATGAGCTGCTAGCCTGGATTCGAATGACCAGGGCTGTAAACCATGGGTTGAAGGAGCAGTACTGCACATCCATGCTCCCTTCTGATGGCAGGTATCTCTTCTAGGTGAGATCACCAGCTTATCCTGCTGAGAGCAAAAGTTCAGTAGCACCAAGGACTAAAGATCATCATTAAACACATAGCCTCTTCACGTTTTGGTTTTCCTCCACTAATAAGTAAGATCCATGTCCTTGCCCTTGACCAGAGTAACTATCTACCCAGCATGGCACAAGAGATGCCCCCTAACTGTCAAGATTTGGCAGGGAATGGCTGTCTATTTTGATTGATCTAGAAGAAGAACTCCTAAGAGTGACTTGTTGAAAAAGCCAGTGCCTTCACAGGGGCTCCCAGCCTGTCGTCCTGTGAGTGGTTGTCTCAGACATCCAACACTGATGGACCTCACTGCCACCTGTCCCAACCACGTGGGATAAGCAGGAGTTCCCATGCTCACTCCAAATTCTGGACGCACCACATGGCAATCAGGTAGAATGTATGTTGCTTTCAGTCTGTAGGTTGGAGCAATTTGTTCCACGTCAGTATCACCAAGAGCAACTCTCATCTTATGCGCAAAGAGACTACACTTCCAGAAACTTGTACGCGATGCCGCACTGTTTCCAAGGTGGTTGCTTTACACCAGCCATTTCCGTTTGAACCCGAGTTTCACGTTTCTACCGTAAGATTTTTCTAATTAATCAGCCAGTTGGAAGTGAACTCCAAATGGCTGAGGACAGGGGACTAAGGAGTGAAATACTGCTATTTTAAGCGCTTCCTTGAAGAGCCATTTGGGTAAGGATGGACATCCCAGGCTCAGTGTGTGACTGAGGACAGGATAACCATGTGACGTTAGGGTTGCCATTGTATCACTTAGGAGGTTCCCTGGAGGCTTTCCTTCCAGGCTTGGCTCCCCACCATGCCCTCTTCTTTCTGACTTGCCCAGTTTCCAATTCACCATGAGTTTTTCTACCCAAAGTCAGCCATGGGGGAGAAAAGAACAAATACTTGAATATCATCTGTCCCCCAGCTGCCACCCTCTCTCCCTTTTCTGACACCACAAGGGGATAGAAGCCTGCATGGTTTTCTGTGTTTCCTCGTTAGCATTAGCTGTCAACTTGACACAGTCCAGAATCACCTAAAAAGAGTGATTCTGGGATTGTATGTATATATTATTACTCCCAGCTAAACCAGTTCTTAAATATCCTCTTAGAAATCTCTAAACCTGTATTTCTCAGTCACCACCGAGGCAGACTAACACCTTTTTTTTTTTTTTTTTTTTTTACCTTTGCTGATAGCCCAATCAATTCTGCCCTTTAACACCAGGCTGCAAACTCCACCCTGTGAGATGTACTTGTGCTTGAGTACTTGCCTCTATCTGGTTGGCCTGTGGACACATATGTGAGGCATTGTTTTCATGGTCTGAATTGATGTAGAAGGGCCCAGCCTACTATGGGCGGCACCATTCCCTGGGCAGGTGGTCCTGGGCTGTGTAAGGAAGCTGTCTGAGCATGGACATGAGAGTGAACCAGTAAGTCACGAGCAACTAGCAATGCTTTATGGTTTCTGCCTCAAGCTCCCGCCTGAGACCCTGCCCCGACTTCCTCAGTGATGGACTGCATCCTGGAAGTGCAAGCTAACCAAACCATTTCTTCCTCAAGTGGCTTTCGGTTCCAGCATTTTCTCACAGCAATAGAAAGAAACTAGGACATGGTGCTTCATGGGTAGAGATGGCAGCTAACGGAGAGTCAGCCACCTGCGCTGCTTGATTGGCGCATTTAGGCTCACAATTTTCTGAGTCTCATTATACAGTGGCACTTACTTTCCTTTCTCTTCAGGCTTAACATTTGAACAAGACATTGTGGTCCAGCACTCCCGTGGTCCCTGGAAATTCTTACTGTGATAATTGGTGGCAGATATTAATCCTAGGTCAAGAGGACCTGGTATCCCAAGACTAAACTGTCCTACTGAAAAAAATCCATCTCTGGAACGTGAGAAGTCCCTTGCAACTGAGACCACACTGGCAGGAACCATTTCAGACACAAAGGACTTGAGCTGGTAATAACGGACTGTAGGACTTTGGGAAGTAGTAATCTCTCTGAGTCTACATCTTTTGATGCAAAGGGGAAAGACCAGGTGAAGTCGACTGTATTATGAACGTACAAATGTCTGGAATTTTAAGGTGTATACATATGAAATGCCACCGAATGAAAAGTAGAGGAACAATAGCAATGACAGTAATCTATTGATTAGCGTATTATGTACCTATTGTTTGTGAACATGTTAGTCTAATCTAATCCTCACTACTTCTATCACCCCTAATTTACTAATAAGGATGGGGAAGCTTTGGCAAAAGTGACCTTGGTAGAAAATGTCCAAGGTAGGATTTAAGTCTTCTGGTTGTTGAGCCCAGAAGCTGTATTTGGAAAGTTGAGAACCACCGCTGTAAACTGCGTAAGCTGGAAATTGTTTAAGAGACAGGGAAAAATAATGACAGTATGCTGATTCCTAGGCCTCAAAGTATTTTTATGCCCACTATCTTTTTTGATTTGAAAAGAAAATACACTAAATACCCAAATTTATTTAACAATCTTAAGGTTTAGAAAAGTAAAGCAATCACACTTGGGTCGCAGTCGCACATGTGGGCTAGAATGAATGACTAGAGTCAGAAGTAGGGGCTACACCACTCGTCCTGAATCTTATGAACGTGCTGAGGGTGTGACTCGGGACCTCAAACTTTCCGTAGTGAGTGCTTTATCCACTGGGCCATCTCCCCATCCCACTTTTTCCATTTTTCTTATTTCAAAGTGAAACTTTACAAAGGAAAAGGAAATGGTGATATTATGAGTTAAACTCTAAATGCAGGCGATCTCACAAAATCTTACATTTCGTGCCCTAGCTCATCGGTGGGCGTCACACTCCTCCCTGTAGAGGGGGTAGGAGATACTCACAGTGATGTTTAGGAAGAAGGCCAGTTGCTGGGGATGACAGGGAAGAAGAATAAAGACTTCTCGGGTGGCAGCTGCCTAGTGACCGCTGCGGCAGGACGCACCTCTCTTCCCTCCACATCCCTATGGCATTGCTGTTTGCCCAATGGCAACGAAGTTTATTTGCCCATATTAAAAAATGGCTTGAGTGTGGCCATGCGAATGCTAAGTGCCCTGATTGGATTATCATAGGTGGTATACATATTTCAAAGCAACTCGCTGTCCCCATAAACCTGGACAACTACAAAGTATCAATCTTCCTAATATTGTGATCCTTAAACACAGTTCCTCATGTTGTGGTGACCTACAACAATAAAATCATTTTGTTGCGACTTCATAACTGTAATTTTGCTACTGTTACATATTTTAACATATGCAGGATAAGAATTTCGACCCACAGGTTGAGAACTTCTGGTTTTCAGGCCGCTCATTCAGTTCTAAGATCTACCTTGCTGACATGGACAGGGTGCCTGTGAGCTCTTACATAAACTAGAGCTTATACGGGGAAGGATTGGCTCTTGAGTTCAATTTTTGAAATTTTGCTTTGAGGCTCTTTTAATTGTCCTTTGAATTATCATGAACTGCTCCCCCCATTCCCTGCAATGTCAGGTGGATTGTACCTGAAGGTGGAGAAAGCAACCAATTTGCACTGTAGGATGGTTCATGGCTCAACCTCTCCTTTATGATCTGGGGAAATTATTTCACTGCTGGATAAAATTAAGGTGATATTTATGAGTGTAGATAATACATATTTCCCCGAGAATCCAATAATGCTTGAAGTTCCTGCAGAAGCAATGAAATATGTTTTCTTACGCAGCATTGGAGGAAGTGACAGTTAGTACAAGTCACGTGCTACCGAGTCCACCCAGCTGTCACTGTGACCTTCTTTACACAGACTCTGTTCTGACAAGGAGATAGAGAGGGCATCTGGGAAAGACTTTTTCTTTCCTCCTCGTTCTCCTCCTCCTCCTCTTCTTCTTATCCTTCTTCTCGTCTTCTTTCACTCCATGAATAAGAAAATAACTCTTTCACTTTTCAGCCATCTTTCTGCTTCCTGTCTTTGGAATATGCACTTCCTGGACACACAGACACTATTTGTAAACCATGGGAAAACTGGAGAAAGTGCAGACAGCAATTTGGATTCAGGTTGTTGGCTGTTGGTTCAGCCTTTGGATTATCTATACTAATTAAGGCGCCCTTGCTTCTTTCTTCCTCTCTCTCTTTCTCTTCGTCTCTCCTCTCCTCACCTCCCTCCATTTCTTTCATTTCTCCCAGGCTAGCAACAGGATCTTCCCCTTCTCTGCCCTGAAAGCTGTGATCACAGGAATATTATTAAAGCCACCTGTGGTGATTAATCATGGTGATCAAGCCAGGTGGTGGTGGCGCACGCCTTTAATCCCAGCACTCGGGAGGCAGAGGCAGGCGGATCTCTGTGAGTTCGAGGCCAGCCTGGTCTACAAGAGCTAGTTCCAGGACAGGCTCTAAAAAAGCTGCAGAGAAACCCTGTCTTGAAAAACCAAAAAAAAAAAAAAAAAAATCATGGTGATCAACTTAGCCGGATGTGGAATCAATAACAGACATGCAGTTCGGCACACATATGAGAGATTTTCTTGATCAGTTTAATTGAACTGGGAAGACCTCCTAAATGTGGAGGGAACTTTGGGTGGCAGCTCAGATGAAAGAGGAAGCCCAAGAAAGAGAAGGGTTTGTTTCTTGTCTTCAAGTCGTGCTAATAAAGCCATCTACACTGTTGGCATCCCATGAATGCCACCACCATTCTTCACTGACATCGGGATCCGGCCTTTTCAGCCTTCCATAGTGGTCTGAAGGTCACAACTGGCTCTTCAGGCATATGCCAGGCTTTTAGTTCCAAACTGGGACCACTGAGACATATGGTTTTGTGCACTGGGTAAGGACCAGGTTCTCAGCCTTATCACTGTGAAGAAAGCGATTGTTGGAATATATAGGTAAGCCAGGTGAATCAATATCCTTCCATATAGATTCACTCCGTTGGTTCCGTTCCTCTAGAGAGCTGTGACTAACCCTGAATAATTAGTTCTGTTACCATTAGACAAGGATTATGAGCTGATACATGATGTTACTGTCTGGGTAACTGACAGATCTAAAACTGCATCGTCGTGTGTGGGGTCACTGGTCTGTGTGGCTGCTAAGCGCGTGAAACATGACTGGTAACAATTGAGATGTCTGGGTACTGAACAGCCTATGTAAAACACTCACTTTAATTCTATGCTGGTTATGTGTTGAAACAGAAATACTGTGGACAGTAAGTAAAGTGTGACTGGGGTTAATTCTAATTCTTTCCTTTTTCCATCATGGCAGTTTAACATCGTGCACTC
The DNA here is from genome assembly GCF_903992535.2 of Arvicola amphibius. NCBI lineage: Eukaryota > Metazoa > Chordata > Mammalia > Rodentia > Cricetidae > Arvicola > Arvicola amphibius. The sequence continues at coordinate 33,057,076 of NC_052051.1, forward strand.
AGTTGCCGTTCATTTTCTATTTCCAGTGCACTGGCTCGGTGATGGAAAGATAGATACTGAAATAGTGATAATGTCTGTTTCTAAGGTCCATGGGGAAATATGCCCTCCCTCTGTAAGCTTTGGTGGTTCCCACATTGAACAAACACTTGTAGGTCCCTTCTGTGAGTCTTAGAAATATAAGCTCCTAATTGATGAATTAACACACAGGCAAACACTCTGCCAATGTGAAGGCAGACAAATGTTAGCTGTAAGGAAGACTCCAAACTTGGTAACTCCTGATCTAGAACGTTCCATGCACTAAAGCTGTGCAGTAGGTGGCCCTTCCACTCTCTACTCTTCATTCCCACACTAAGAGCTCACAGGGATGGAGACAGAGTTGTGACGGCGAGAGAGGTTGTCTGTTTTGAACAGGAAATCCTGCCTATAAAACTACCTTGCTTTGGAATAGTTGGGGCATACTTATGAGTTCAACCACACAAGTAAAAGATGGCTTATGACGGCATTAAGATATTTGGCTCACATTTAAGTAGCCATATTTATGGGGATTGTTCTTTCACTGGGAATACGGTGACTTGTGAAACAGTTAACTGAGATCTCCTCTCTCTTGCTTTTTTATGATTCAGGGATGAGTTTATTTTTTCCTCTCAGTCCTCCAAATCATTAAAGTTCAAGTTTAACATTGATCTGTTTCTTTCGAGAACTTGCCAAATGCAAAGATAAATTACTGGGCCTCAGTGATTAAGGAAGAATAATGGTTTGTTTGTCTTCAACACTAGTTAGTATGTTAATTATTATTATTTTTAATTAAAAAGCATCACATGATCCCTAACCTGCCAGTACAGCTGGCAAGAAAGCAGCTAATAGAGTTCCGGGAACCAGTGGGGGCATCAATCATGGTTCAGGGTGTGGAGAAGTAAACAGGCATAGGGTGTGCCTCTGTTCTATGCCCACTCTGCTTGTGTTCCTGCAGAGTTTAGGTCCATTTATTCAGTGGAGACACTGGAATCTCCCAGCATTGTTTTGTTATTGTCTGCGAGTCAACCAGAAATCCAAGTGATTTGCTTCGATTCATCATTTTACTCCTTGCTTCATTGGAAGTTGGCTCTAGGATGCTGGCCAGGTCACTTTCTCCCAAGATCTCACTTTCTAGGCCAATGAAACAGGTAGCTGACCCCAAAGTCAGTTTCAACTTTGAGCTTGCCTCCTCCTTCTCTCTTTTATGGCAATCTCTTTTATCTTATGCTCAGTTCATCAGCAAAACATATAGATTGGCATTTAAAGCCTCAGTTAGCTACATTTCAAGTAGTTCTACTGCTATATACTATTTATTAAATTATGTATGTGTATTATAATCAATGCAATCATTAATACGTAAAATTACACTTATGATTATGAAAAACTTCAAAGAAAAATTATGTATACTTTTATAATTGTCTATAATCACTTATAATAATATAGGATACATAAAATTATGTATCATTTACCTATTATGCAATCATATACAAATACCATGCAACTATGTTACATGTGGTTATACACATGAAGACACACACATACATACATACACACACATATGAGGGAGTCTCCAGTTTGGAAACTATACACATGAGCTTCCAGATTTCAAAACCTTCTCTGGATGAGATTAGAGGAAGAATAATTTGTGGTTTCAAAACTTTAATAAAATGTTGCCTCCCAAGGGCTCTCTAGCAGCACTGAGAACATAACATTGATGGGGAGGTGGCCTTCTTTCTTTTTATCCTCCTCCCTCTTCCATTTAGAGTTGTCACCCCCAAACTTGGGCTCTTTCGGGCAGAAAGTAGGAATTCCTTGCTGTCTTCCATTCTTTTACCACCCAGCTCTTCAGTACGACTGTCCTGGGTGCTCATTCAGATTCAGGACACAGCAAACAGCTCATTAGCAAGTCTTGCCTCCGTGTGGGCATGGCATGCAGGCACAGAGGCATGATTTACTCAGACATATTAAAGCAATAGTAAATACATTTGGAAGCCGTGAATTATATTAGAAAAAAAACATGACTGAGCATTTCAATGTCTTCTTTAGTGAAATCAACGGTGTGTTTGCAGACAGTCTCTTTCCTGTGTGCTAATATGAAAAAAGTTATTTACCAAAAAAATGAGTATCAGAAACCAGAAAGTACCTTAATTTGTGTTATTATTCCAGGCAATGTGAAATTCAGGGAAGCAGAAATGGCACGGGTGGAGACACAGTGTTAGCAGCTGCTCCACGACATCATGGAGTGAAGTCTACTTGAGGGATGCCTCGTTGCCATGACAGCAAGCTGTGCCTGGGAACTGCCTAGACTTTAGGCCCTAGAGCCTCACAGAGCCAGCTGTACACCAGAGAAGGGGTGAAGAACCTCACTGCCTCTAGAGTATTGATTAGGATGGGGAGATAGTGAATGATCAAGCATTTTGTTAAAGTTTTGGAGCATGTAGGATGTGTTCAGCTGGTTTTTGTCTTCGGGAAGCTTATAGTTAGATTAGAAAACTTAACTACAGGGCAAAACTTATATGATGTAAGGACTTCCTGTGCCCAGAGGAAGTGCTGCTGCTGCAGGTGCCAGTAACCCAAGAAACCCTCTTAGAAGGAGGCAAGGCTATACTATAGAGTTTGAAGAATAAAACCAAAGGGTACCACCCTGTACCTGCTACAGCTATGGACTTTTAAGTTAGTTTACTTACATAATGTATTGATAAGTTTGCAGAAGTTTGGTGTTGAGTCTGAAGAGTTTCTTTCCAGGTGGGGAGACAGATAAGGAATGAGCAGAGGCAAAAGTTTTGGCAGGAATAAGAGCAGAGGGAATGAGGCCAGAAGGAGCCCAAATGAGAGGCACATAGGCGATGAAATCTAGAGGTACTTTCTGAGGGTCTCTCCAGGTACTTCCAGCCATTTTGCAAGGAGATATCTCACTGTTTCCATTTGAGCATAACATGCAGGCATAAAGCCACAGTTTACTTGGATTCATCGAGGAAGCAGTCTGACATTCTGAGAAGATATCCCCTCCTCTCTCCAGGCAGAATCTGACCTTTGCAAAACAATGCTAAGCAGTTGGTAGAGCCTAGGTAAGTAGCAATTGGAAGAACAAATCATGTTTTGTCTGACTGGTTGTTTATTTAAATACACTTACTTTGGGATAATTTTCGATTTACAGGAAAGTTGAAACTACAGATTTCCGTATATCCTTGTGGTGGTTTAAATGAGAATAGCCCCCAAAGGCTCATATATTGGAATACTTTGCTCCAGTTGGTGGAACTGGAGGTGTGGCCATCTTTGGAGGAGGTGTGTCATTGGGGTTGAGCTTTGAGATTTCAGAAGCCGTTCCATTCCCAATCTCTCTTTCTCTCTCTTTCTCTCTCTCCATCCTGCTTGTGGACCAGGATGTGCTCTTTCAACTTCTGCTTTAGCACCATGTCTGCCTACCTCCTGCCATGCTCCCTGTTGTGCTAGTCATGGATTCTAACACTCTGAAGCTGAAAGCACCAATTGCCATTGCATCTCTTCACAGCAATGGAAAGATAATCAAGACAATGCCTTACTCAGTTTTACTCTCTAGCATTTAACATCACTGGATGAGCATGATATGTCAGAAACATAGATGGACACGCTTGTGCCTTTCCACAATGTCAGAATTGATTGGAAAACAACAAATTCACAAGTTTCGTCAGTTTGGTCGACTACGATTAACCAAGCACTTCCAATTCCCCTTGATAGCTGCCTGGCTGGGGCACACACAGGTTATTTCATTCCAATCTTACCTACTGATGTAAGCTGATAACATATCAGACATTGCACAATAAACATGTCTACACACACACACACACACACACACACACACACACACACACACACACTTTACAGAATGGGTACAAATGTTTGTGAGGCCTCTGCAGGGTTCATTGAGTTCAAGGCTAAGACAACAGCAGGCAGTTGGTGGGAGAGAAGAGTCTCTGTAGGAGGCAGAAAATAAACCCTGCTGGAGATCTGCTGGAGGCCTCATCGTGGAGTCAGCTGCAGGATCAGAAAGGAGCTGAACCTCGGCGTTAAGTCAAGCTTCCAGGCAAGATGAAGAACTGTGGAGGCTGAAGAGCCAGGTCTAAATGGTTGCATGGGTTGATGGACAGATGCAGTAGGCTGCAGAAGCAGTGGAGAAAGGGCCAAACTGAAGTCCCCGGGGGCAGTCAGGAGGTCTTTGCCTGTCAGTCGCTTGACACACACGCAGGGCCATCAGAGGACAGCCACTGGGGCTGTTGTCACTGCAGCGCCAGGTGCCTTTATTTTTATGGGAACCAAGTGAGTACTCTGGCCTCGGTCTGATTCATTTGGTAAGATTAGGGGCCTGATTTCCTTGATATGATTTTAATATGCTCATGTCCTAACATGTTCCCACCCTTCTTCAATAAATTACAGAACAGCTCCTTCCCCCCCCCCCCCCAATTTTATTTTTAGGTATAAATGATCTATCAGTCTGTGCTTGGTGGGTGGCCTAAGACAGATGGTGTTGTTGACATGTCCACTAAGGTGCAGAGTCAGCCTGCCTCTGCATTTGCGCTTCACATGGCATCAAATGTGGCTTGTAAAATGGAGTCACCCAGGGCAAAGCATGCCCTGAAAAGCCTCTCTACACTACAGAGTAGCTTTGAGCAGGCACGGCCTGGTTCCATCAATTAGTATCTCACAACTGATAGCCCAATACTAATGCCGTGATAGCTAGAGCTCGTACTTATTCAGATTTTCTTAGTTTTAACCAAGTACCCCCAATTCCAATCTCATGAGCCCAGGATTTTCTATTACTTTTAAAAAAACATTTATTTATTTATTTATTCATACATGTGTGAGAGTGCATACACACACCCACACCATATATATGCCCACGCACACACAGGTATACATACACATACCCACACCATATATATGCACACACACACACCCACACACACCCACACCCATATATATGCACATGCACACACAGGCATACACAGGGACACATACACACACACCCATCATATATATACACATGCACATACACACAGTGTAATGGCACACTTGTGGAAATCCGAGAACAATTTGTAGGAGTTATTTTTTTCCTTCTACTCTGTGGCTTCTGAAGCCCAAACTCAGGTTGTTACTCTCATCAGCAAGTGTTTTAACACACTGGACCTTCTTGCTGGTCCCCTTATCACTTTTATCTGTCCTTTTTCTTTAGGTTAGTCTTGACTGTGGCAATTCGCAAATTTTCATGTCTTTGATGATCTGGCCATGTCTAAAGAGTATTGATTCTGGCTACTCCTCTAACGGCTTTGAATATGCATGCTGGCTGAGGATTTGATCTCTATTTGTTACTGGCTTTCTAAATATGGTGATCATTTACTTGACCTTTGATCTTAAGGCAGATCACATAATTTTTTTTAACCCTCTCTGCATCCATGTGCTTGCTGTGGAGGTTGTGGGTAAACTGCATCCCTACCTGTTGACTGTGGGCTTCATCATGGAAAGTGCTGGTCCAGGCCACGTGGACAAAAATGGCAATGGGACAGAGCCAGCTTGGGTGTTACTAGGGCTCCTGTGACTCTGTTTGGCTTCCTTTGCTTCTGTCACCCCCAGTGAGAAGGACGTGTCTGAGATAGCCCTCTGGTGGCATAAGAAGGATGAAGTCACATAAAGCAGAGCCACCTTAAAGGAGCAGGGCCTCTATCTCCATTGTCGGCTAATCACCAATGATGGATACTGACTGGTCACTGATGCTGTTTTCTGCCTCCGAGCTTGGAAAATAATTATTATGTAGTCTTTTCAAAACATATTTTGGGAACATGTAATGAATAGCCATATGTTTTGTTGACTGATTTTCATTAGAGGATGTGTTTCTCAGAGAAAATCTGATATAAATATCTTATGACTTCAGATATTAGAAAACTATGTAGTGATTTGGAAAAAAATTGAAACTGGGCTGCTTAATAGTGTGTTCATTCATTTTTTTAAAAATCTCTTCAACAGCTCTTTATTTGGTTTCTGATGGGTGCTGGGCCCATAGAAGTAGAAGTGAATGCTGCCCCAGCCCCTGGGGAGCTGACCTCCAGGAGAGGTGTAGATAAAAAGCAATTACGAGGGGAGTGCCCTTCTCAAAGGAAAGCTATTTGTGCAAGTGTTTCCAGGAGATCTGACCTGGTTGTGGTTTCCGGAAATCTTCCTTTCAGAAAGTCTATGTGGATTCTGAAGAGGAAGGGAACATACTGGCTAGAGAAGGGGTGTAGTCTGTGCAGACAGAAGACTTCACTCTGTCGCTAGAGGAAACATGGTGGCTCACGGGACTGTAGAAAGCCTGGGGAGGCTCAGCTCAGGACAAGGAGAAGTCTGAGCAGAGGAAGGGGACTGGCTTCCAGCTGCCCGCTGTTTGAGCTCGCTGTGTATTTGGGTTGTCCCACTTGTCCCTGCCAATGCATAGTAAGGGGAGTGATTTCCCTCTTGCAAGCTGGTGGCATGTCACACCTATAGCCTTCGCTTAGTTTTTAATTTTTAGTTGATATGACAAGAAGGTACTTGACATAGTTCCTCACCCGGCTGCTGGTAGTTGAGTATCCATTTGCAAGGGGGAGGTCTGGGTAGTGGAATATGGCGTTGGAAAGCTGGTGATGAAAGCTAAGATTCCTTGAGCTCTAGAGTCCGGATTATCCCAAACATAAGGTTCTGACTGCAGTTCCTCGCTTACCTCAGCCTGATTCTTAGCCTTCTAACCTTAGTTAGGTGCCAATTGTGCCAATTCTTTCCAGAGCCAACTAAAGACGGTTGCATTTCTCCTAGACAGCTAGTGCTCTTTAGAGGTACTAGATACAGGAGAAGAAGCTGCTTGGAGCCTCTAATGATAGCCTGGCATCTTCATTTGGGTGCCTTCAGGAAACTTTAAGGCAAGGAGTTGAAGGCAGTGTAATTGAGCGATGTTCCCAGGAAGCAGAACCACAGGAGGATGGGCAGCCAGTGAGGGTGCATTAGCAAGGCAGTGGCGACAGGGGCAACCAGGGTTGGTGCTGTTCTGAGCAGCTCTGGACACAGCCTTCACCCATCAGCTTCTCTCTTCATTATGGCTTTGGGCCTGCTCAGGGGAATATTCATGGCTAGAAGCCATGTCTAGTCTGACTTGCCATAGTCAAACAGTGAGTCCCTCGGGTGACAGGTGGAAGGTACTGGATACTGGAAAGTCATGACATCTCTGGCCTGAAATGGTCAGTACAGGAATCTGAATGTGTGTTTATGTGAAACAAACAAACAAACAAACAAACAACAGCAGCAACAACCAAAAGAACCAACCAGCTGGCCTTCATACTCGACAGTGCAAAATACTATCTTAGGTTGGAGGCTGGGCGCAAACCTTTGTTGAGTGTCCTGTGTTGCCTCCTGGCCTAGAGAAAAATAGACCGGTCACTAAAATGAGCAGTGA